>NW_027472583.1:57611743-58220199 GCF_030347505.1 Rhynchophorus ferrugineus | reverse complement strand
TTGACAACCGGACCAGACAGCATTGTCTCTTTTTTTAAGTAGAATACAATGAGAAGGAAAATATTGCCTGATTCTGAAACGAATTTACAAATTGCAGCAGGCAATACATTAAACATCTTGATGACGTATGTACAAAACTTCTTTGGATAATCACTACATAGTATAAAACAAAGTCGCCTTTTCTGTCCCTATATCCCTATGTGCGCTTAAATCTTTAAAACTACGCAACGGATTTTGATGCGGTTTTTTTCAATAGATAGAGTGATTCAAGAGGAAGGTTTATATGTATAATACATGCATAATATACTAAGGCAACATTGCTAATTTTAGAGGTTTCTAACGTGATGTCGTAAATTAACCTATTTTTTTAGGCTTATTTAGCAATTAGCAAAAACACTGCCTAACCCTACGAGTTAGATCAAATTAATGTACTACAGTATTGTACACCATAAAAAGGTCTACAAAAAAGTCTGCGATGGTATATGTTTATCTTTTAAGGATAACCCACATTAACCATTTTTATTGTTTACTATTTACGTGAGAAAATGGCTTATTTACGAAGCTATTTTAAGCAATACGGCATTAATCCTTATCGAATTAAGTACCTTAAATACAGTGTGCAATTAATATAGATCAATATGGTTCCTTACAGCATGTAAATTAAACAAATATTTTCGGAGATATTACAAATTTAAAATTTGCGTTTAAATTTGTGTAATGTAATAAAAATTGTATGAATTTAGATATTCCAAAGATAGCAGGAAATCTTCATAGTAAGTATAGGGGAAGAGGAATTGTTTTACTCCAAATTTAATGCGTGCAGGCCAAGGGCAGTAATGAATGAACCAAAAATACTGGATCGATTTTAATCATGTTTTCATTGAGTGACATAGGCATATATATTTTATGCCCGTGCAAAGTCGGAGCGGGCCGCTATGTTTTTATATACAACGTTCATATTTTTTCTGTAGTGTATTTAATTTAGTATCAGCATTGCACCCGTGCGAAGCCGGTGCGGGTCGCTAGTTAATATGTATATAAGAAATTAAACGTGGTAAGGTTTGTAACAAGAACTTTTAATGTGTTAGGTCTATAAATTAGATTTATAGGTTTTCTTTTAATTTTAAGCTTTATTGTAAAAAATCGGTATAATGTATTTTATTCTAAATGTTGTCCAGCGATAGCCGTTAGTTTTTTCCTATCTCTCGGACAATTTAAGGATTCCATCTCGAAAGAGCGATGTATAATTTGACGGAGTCAGCAATAATCGTAAGCAGCAAGGTCTGGAGAATATCGCGGGTTGGTTAGCACTTTCTAGTTTAATGTTTTCAAATATATTATCACCGGTTTTGCAATATGTGTTTGAATGTTGTCATGCCAAAGAATAACGTTGTTGTGTTTTTGCTCGCATCCCGGTCGTTTTTTGCTCAGTACTCAGCTCAAACGCATCAATAGTACTTGATAGAGATACCCCTTGATGGTTCACGGAGTATTGCCGTAAAATTTCTATCTGGAAGGCTCTTTTAATATACAATTTTTATAAATGATTTAAAACTACTATGTTGTCCAAAACAAGATGAGCAAATCAAACCTGATATTCATGTTCACTTAATCATTCATCAGAACAAAATTTTTGATGATTCCACTATGAATTTTTCCCGTTTTAAAAGTAAAAAAGCAAAATATAACGAAAATAACGTCCTAGAATTTTCAATTTTTAAAATATAGTAACCTTTGACTGAGTATAACAACTTTATATCTAAATATTCCATGATATGAGAAATATACTACTTTGAAGGCAATTATTAAGATTATCAACCCATCCAATATTAGCCTAAATTCATTTAGGCTAAGTACTTAGTCCAAATATAGGACTTTTTCCTCAGAATCCCTAAACTGGATTATGCAATATGGAACTGCATTTCAATTATACCGAAATTTCTGAAAGAAATCCTGCAGTCACTTGTAATTCTCGAACGAAAACGTTTTGTTAAAAGTCGTCTGCTGTCGTGATAAAAGTTTTCTTTTCGCGAAATTGTTTCCACCCGTTAAACTTATTTCATTTCGCTACAAGACCGTTTTGATTATATTAAAATATTTTTATCTCTTGCTTCGGGGATAATTAAAACTCGATGGGGTCTGAAAATTTCAGGATATTTAGTTTGATGTATATTTTCTTAACTTTAAGTGATTATTTTTGAATTTGTTTGAACCTTACCAGAACATATAGGTGGGAGTCTTCATTCGGTAATGTTCGGTACTGTTGAGGATACAGCTGAGACGGATAGGGAAGCCTCGATCTACTTCTCTGACGCTGGGTCCCAAGATGACAGCACGAGCCTCTAAAAATTATACAAAATAATTAACAGTACATACTTAGCTAACAAGCAACATATATTTAGGAACAATGTAGTTGCTGTTTTAGAAGAACGTAGTTTATGTTACCTTTGCTGCAATAGTAATAGACGTAGTAAATCTTAAATAAAAAGATTTTCCTAAATCTCAGCCTTTTTTATTGAAAATTATATTTGACCATCTCTTAATACACATTATATGAAAGGTCCCTATATACTACTCTGTAACTATTTTGTCTCTTCTTATTAATTTTGTCGTTCCACAAAAAATCGTTTTTATTAGTTTACGGCATTATTTTAAACAATTTTCTATAACAAGTCAATTGAAAAGTCCTCGGCCTACCATAATAAAACACATTTATTGGCCAAATTACATTTTTTTATTCAACATAATTCCCTTCAAGGGCGACACACTGATTGTAGCGACCCTCCAACTTTTCGGTACCATTTTTGTAGTACGATTTGTCTTTTGCTTCAAAATAGTTCTCAGATTCGGTGATCACTGAGAACAGGAAGCTGAAGACCAGATCTGGACAATACGCTGGACGAGGAAGCAATTCGAAGCCCAATTCATGGATTTGTGGCAGTTTTTTGGCGATTTCGCCCTTCACTATATATATATATATATATATATATATATATATATATATATATATATATATATATATATATATATATATATACCAGTTTCTAAAATAAAACTCTTAACCTTAAACTCTTAAACTTGAGATGCACCATCTGCAAACAATAGAAAACAAAAAAAATGAGCGCGAATACAATGCATGAAATAGTTCATTTTTCCTATTTACATTTTTCTTTTTCGAAACAGCATCAAGCCTGGCAGCTGCAGAATTATACGCAATATTTCCACGTCCGGAAAAGGGAGCCACCGTCATTTTTCCAACTGCAACGGCGATTATGAAAAAGACCTTTTTTAATAGAATAGTCGTTTTATTGCAATAACTCCAGTTTACAGACGAACTTTGTATCTTTGTTTCGATGTTTGCCATCATGAGATTCTCCATTGTACGCGACCTGAATTGCAAAGGTTTGCGAAAATATGCCTGCGAATTTATATAATGGGATTTTGTTTTATTTATTAGGTGCATTAGAGTAATTAAAACCTTTTTCCAAAAAAGGGGAGGCATTTTTTAAAAATTTTAAAAGCAATATTGAATCACGAGGGTTTGATTAACAATTCCAATGAGTACTTTCATACTTGTAGTAAAGGGTATTCCTCTAAGGATGTAGCAAACTACATATGCAACAAATGCAATAAAACTTTAACAAACAACTATGATTAGAATTGTTAAATAATATCAATTATAACACAAATTTAAGGATATTTTTTTATTATATATATATATATATATATATATATATATATATATTTATAATTTAAGGATATTCTAAAACCGATATAAACTAAAACTAAAAGCTACATAAACAAAATATTTTTAACAAAAAAAATCAAATCGATTTCAAAAAATAAACTCAATTTTTTAACACAAAAAAATTTTTACATTTTATAATAAAATATATACATAATAATCATTGTAATAACTAAATATAAATAAACGAAAACCTTATTTAACCTATCTACTACACCTATTTTATATTCTACTATATACACACAATTTAGCTTAATACCTACCTAAACCTATTTTTCTATTTACTATATTATTTTAATTACACCAACCGAGTACTTTGAAGTCGGTAACGAACCCAAACAGTTATATCAATTTATATTTGTTTTGCTGATAATTTAATTTTTTGCATGTCATAAAATTATTTTTGTATTGTTTGGGTTCTACACCGACTTCAAATATGATTCCGTATATTATTAAGTTCTTCTAAAAGTACGATTTTTTATAGGAATCAGCAGCTTTTAATCATTAAATTTTTCCAGCAGTTCCTGTAAAAAGAATTGATTTAAATCTGAAACTCAAAAAAAGTGTTCTGTTCCAGAATGTGAAGGTCCTAACAGAATGCATCGTTTTCCCAAAAGTGTTGCTTTAGGCCAGAAATGGCTTAATAAGTTAAAAAATAACAAACTTAATGGATTCTCTTATGAGTATTAATCTATAGGTTCAAGGTTCGCTCTTTAGATTTTAAACCAGAAAACCAATGACCCAAATGTGTTAGACTATTGCTTAATAATGATGCAGTCCCTAGTTGCAACGTATATAGTGTAAAAGTAAGTACAATTCTTTTCAAAATTGGGATGCGTTAATACTTGAAATTATATTATGTGTCTATATAGGTTATACTGAAATAGAGCAATATATTCCTTCAACTGCAGTTAAGCAGGGGCCAGACCTTATAACACCAAAAAAAAACGTGGTAACTGGATATAATATCTTTTTATTATTTTGTTATTTTTTATAATTCTTATTTTATAGAATCTAGAGGTCAGATACTACCTACCTGCTGTTAATGTTACTCGACAACTTATGTTATCTCCAGAAGCTCGGCATTTATACAAACAATTAGTTTCTATTTCTAAAGAGGTTAATATAATAAATAGACCAAAAACAGAGCTGAGGAAGTATGCTCGCCAGTATGACAAATGGTGTCTCACGGTGCCAGGAATTTATTTGTATTTATATGTTTTTGAAACCACCTCTAAGCCTTTTACGTATTGGCAAAAGTATCTGGCAAATCAAATTTAAAGAAAATACTAGATAATATGTTATGCCAGCAAATGTCACTATTTTTCAAAAGTATTACTTGTGTTAAACATCTGAATGAGGGAAATATAATAAGGATAGCATATTATATGGATAGCGCCCAATTAAGTCATATAAAAAATACATAAAAAGTACGTAATTACATTTCTTTCTTCATGTATTTAGAAAATATTTTAAACAAATTTTAGCTGGTATTTAAATAAAATATTTTATTAAAATTTTATTTTTTATTTTACCCCTGTAATATATAAATAAATTCGCTTTGCCCGGCCTCTGGTGACGCGACAGAGCATAGTTTGGTTACAATTTTATACAGGGGAGATCGCATTCTATGTCTATCTGTTTTTAATGTGGATTACAAATTAAATCATTACCTGAAAATCATTTTTATAGCTTTTAAATTAGTATTATCTGAGATATTTCATTAATATTCAAAGCTTTATAAGAAGTGTAATTTTTTTTAAAGATATTTAAGTATTATCTGTATACTGTATATTCTTAATTATCTATTAATTTCTACCACTGTCACTATTATATATTTTATAGTGTAACATTGAACGAACTAAACTCACCAAAAAGATCCAATTTGACATAGATGCTGAAAGTTGGATGGTTACAGACTTGACATTCATATATTCCTTTATCTTTGTGCTTAGTATATCTGATATGTAAGTGCCAAATCTAAAAAATACATAAATATAATTAAAGCTAAAACAATATAGCAAGGTATTGCATATTCATAGCCATTCCTATGCATTATATCCTATACTGTTACATTTATCGTTACATATATTATGTATTGCTTTATTATGCAACTTTACTAATAATGAGAATGTTGCATCTCGAAATTAAGGGATGCCCTTTGAAGATCTAACAAAAAACTAACAATTTTTTCTGCAGTGTTCAGTTTGCATGAATAATATTGGTAATATTTGTCCCTCAGCATTATTTCCATAAGTTTTATATTTCTTAAACCTTTGATAAAATTAATTTTCAATTCTTAATATGCACCTATCTTTTTTCTTAATATATTTAAAATAAATCAAGATCTTAAAGGAATTAGGGAGAAAAAGCCTTATTTCCTACACACTAGTTTGGGTTTATTATCCAAATATACTGAACCAATAACCGATACGGTATCTTGTTAATAAGCTACAAAAAATGTTATCGAAGCAACACAATGAACTATTAAAATCTTACATTACAGTCAGAATGTTTAGAGTCAAACAAATGGAGGCGGCTTAAATACCATAAAAAAGGAAAAGCAGGTATACCACAAGGTATACACCATTCTTGCTGTTAAAGATAATAGAGAAGAAGTGACAACATAAATCATTGGACCCAAATTTGGAGAATAAATTTAACGAAATATTTTGAAAATTATACGAAAATTATATTATTATTCCATATAAAAACAACGCTAAGTATCTAGAAAATATATTGGTTAATTGGAACAAAATTACAATTAAAATTTTCCAGCACGAAAGATATATTGTAGATATCCGGACCTAGTACTACAGGGTTCATTACTTACACCTGCAGATACCGACTGCCGCTCAGGAAATCAAGAGTATCGCAAGGAGACATGACATTCTCATGTCAAAATCCAAGTATTACAACTCTTGGATAACACCGGAAAAGGACACAGAATTAAAAGAATCCGACGATTTGATCTTGTGTACTATAGTGCATTTAATAGAAAAACAGCATTGTCAGTACATAAACATTACTAGAGACTAAAAAAGGGTCGTACATATATACCTAGATTTAAGTTATTGTAAAGACAAATTGTAGATGTCCGAAACGACTAGTAGTATGTAATAAATACATTTTAAAAATCTTTGAGATATCTTCTATTTTATCTAGGTATATTTAAAGTTTCTAAATACCGTATAGCAGAGACCGAGGAATTTTGACATCAACATATGATTTGTTTTTGTCTATTTTTTCAGAAATGGTTACGCGTGAGTCGTGTTATTGTAATTATATACATTTACAAGGACAAAGTGAAAACTTCTGATAATGAATGACTACGAGCTTCAGTTTAAAAAAAGGTTTTTGTTTTTTTACATAACCTAAGGTTCACTAGAACATACTTCTTGTTTGAATATAAAGCGCATTTAATCCACAGCCTCAGCCATTATATACATAACATATACATAACTACTGGAGAGCACAAATTATACAGAGAAATACCACTTTTTGGTGTTTAGAATGCCATTACCATATCAGACTGAGAAATATTCACCATCTAACACGCCCACTACATAGATTTTAATGAGTTTTAATCAACCCTTTTGTTTTTAAAAAATTGATGTTCGTCGTCATCTCCTAACTCAAACCCTCTGATTTTTTTCAACATCATTCAAGTGGCTCTAATTCTGGAAAGCTTGAGACGACAGCATATTTATTTTAGAATAGCCAATGAATCAAAATCCACGCATATAACGTTTACCCTGCGTAGAAGAACATGTCCACCAGTAAATATCAATCATCGTCAACTCCCCCAAGCAGAGCATGTTAAATATCTTGGTATGCATTTAGATCGACGCCTAACCTGAAAGAAGCACATACTCTCTAAACGGAAACAATTAGGACTAAAATTATATCAAATGTATTGGCTCATTGGGCGCAAATCCAAGTTATCATTAGATAACAAGGTATTGCTGTATGAGTCTATACTCAAGCCCATTTGGACATATGGAATTCAACTATGGGGTACCGCTAGCAAATCTAATATATCCATCATACAACGGTTCCAAAATAAGGCGTTGCGTGCCATTGTTGATGCTCCGTACTATATTTCAAATAAAGTGATACAACGCGATATTCCTCTAGAACCTATAATGAGTGTAATCCAACGTGTTTGTGTGAAGTACTTCGAAAGAGTGTCAGTGCATCCCAATGTACTCGCTAATCAGCTAAATATGCGACGTGATAGTGAACTGCGTAGACTAAAACGTTTAACACCACCTGATCTGATTACTGGACATATGTAGAGTTTAGAATAAGCATTAGAATAAGACTAATTAATTAAGATAATATTTTATACAGAAGATTGCTTAGTGAAGTGATTTTCTACATGCCATGTATATATAATATAAACAGAAGAAATACTTATTGCCAATAGGGCAGATTGTGGACTCACGAAGAGTAATAAAAAAAAATTTAGAACAAAAAATCTGAATTACCGTTTAATGAAGAATAAAATGTTTTTTAATTATATAACATTTATAGAGACAGTAACTAATAACAAGACAAAACAAAACGTAACACACTAATCACAGGCAAATTATAATAATTTATATTAATAATTTATAATTAATAATAATTCAATAATAAATGTGACTTTAAAATATTTCTTATTTAACTGTTTTTTTTAATAACAGGTTAATTAACTGATAGTTACCTTTTGTTCACTATCATGCGTAACCAAAAATCTTTTATCATCCACCAGCGTGGTTGTATTTACTGTCAGGATTTCAGCATCAGTTTCATTCACACTTTTTGCATGTCTCGCCCATATAACCTGAAACAGATACTGTAAAATATCGTTTTTTCTTTAATAAAATATAAAACTGTATAAATAACATTTAAACCAAAAGTCAATTAAGGTTTCGGGTTACCGTTACATCGTTTAATCCCACGTCACATTTCATTATCACGGTAGTTCCGATCATGCCCACTACGACGGTGTTATTCTCTTTCGGCAGCTTCTGTTTCTGAACTCTCTGGGCCTTTTGACCTTTACGTAGGTGGGTAGCCGGACGGTTCTTTCTCGGGTCGAAACCGCCAGGTTCCTCTGAAATATCAATACACCGAAATTAATAGTATTTAAACCTTTAAAATGTTGTAAAGAAATACTCAAAGGATATACGAACCAAATGGTATTAATCGGATAAAAATACAATGGAGAAAGGTAAACTTTGGTGAATTTAATCATACATTTTGATAACGGGATGTAGATTATAAGTTTTAAAAATATTTCTCTGGGTCTTTTTGTCATATAACTAGGTACTGTTATATTTTAAAACCACTTTTTGTTCTAAAAGAATTAGCAAGACTCTTGGGTAAGAGAGGATGAAATAGTCTTCCTAACAAAACTCTGTAGACCTAGAACTCTATTTAACATATGTTAAAGAATTGTAGGTCGTAATATAGTTGAGCGAATGTTTAGGTACAAAGCCATGGCGACTTGGGACATGTATAAAACACATGATGGTTGCTAACAGCGACCACCCCCGAAACGTTAATATTGAATATCATTGACCAGGACCGACCATCGTTCAGTACAGACGTACTAACATCGACTGCCAAAACATTCCTTCAGGCAACACTGATCCCTTTGTATTTTATATTTTATATAACATGAATAAATAACGGTCATATCGTGTAAGGTATTGATTAATATATAGTATATTCAAAGTTTATTTTACATACGTCATTAAGATGTTTAATATATTACCTGTCACAATTTGTAAATTCGTTTCAGAACCAGACAATATATTCCTTCTTATTTTATTCTAGTTAAATCGAGACACAATGCTGTCTAATTGGTTCTAACACGTAAACAAATGAGCCTGTCAGAGTCGTCCGGTTGTCAGACGTATGCAAAATTCTTAAAAGCTGATTGTGGCTGTATAATTAACTGTAGTATTTGTACTGTGTACTATAATGTTAAAATAAATTATATTTGATAACATTTTTGTTCAATTATTTTATTTACATTAGAATCCTGTTATATGTCAAAACCAAACTAACTAAAGCCTGAACTAAAACTCAGAGAAACTAAAGCCTCAACTAAAACTCAGAGTTGATGCGGCAACATTACGACGTTATGATGTCACAAACTTAAATGACGTATGTACAAAATAACTTTTAACAGACTATAACTACGCGGCAGTAGATGACGATAACTGATACAGATGACGATACAACTACATCATCGTATATCCATAGCCGGCAGTTAAGTATAGCGTATACTTCTAACCCAATATGCTGCTGTTGATACCAAATTCAAATATACTTTATCAAATCTCGCCACAGTTGATAATCGGCTAAAATATTATCTTCAGATTTCAAATCTCCCTCTGTGGTCTTCATCCATGTCTTTTTGGAGACATGTCAGATTCATTCCAAGCCATTTTAGCTACGTTTTCGGATTTAGTCCTTAACTAACATATACACTAATTGTCGATTTTTAATCGAATGACCTCATTTTTAACACGATTTCGGAGAAAAATACGTAGGCATTTGTATAATTCTCTTTTGACAGCAGACTTATTTCTTATAGTTTTAACTAGTTTTACTAATTCTAAATTGTCGCAAGACTTTCAAAATATTTGCATTTTAAACGTAATTTTAATCTAGAAGAAAAACTTGTAAATATCAATCTCAGCAAAATTATAAATAGCAAACGGAATAATACATATATGTATAAAAATATATTTTTATCGGCAACCTGACTTTACACTTCCTGTTTATTGTATCGTTACTTCTAAAAAAAACGAAATATGATAAAGGTAAAAAGTACAATTATGGTCTTTTGAATAATATATCTTCTCTACAGACGATAGAAACATATAAGTTTGTAGGAAAAAATTAATATTTTTTTAGTTTAGTAAAACTGTGAACTAATTTTGACTTCTGTTTATAAAAGATGTAACTTATACTACCATATATAGCGTCAAACACTTCTGTAATTAAATTTATGACACCAACGTTTACCAATGTTTAGAATTAAACACGAAGAAGTCGGCTAGCTCTACAATAGCAGTATAGTAGCTAAAGCAGGTAAAACACAAGAAAGCATATTGAAACTAATTAATTACCAAATTTACGCATGTTTTTTGTCCTGGCCTAAAACCAGTCGGGGGATACCTGATCAAACCTATATGAATCTAGGGAATTCATTTATTATATTCCGCAAAAAAACAATGTGAATATAATAAAAAAATTCCAAATCAAATTTTTAAGAAGCATAGTAATTGAACCCAGGTACTCCAGGACTGATTAGCGTGAGACCAGACATCTAGACAAGGGGACTGGACCAGGGCGTAGACACCGCGACTTTCAGATAGCTACCGCCAATCAAGAAATCAAAAGGGGCTCAATTCTCATGCTAATATCGAAATATTGCAACTATTGAATAACCCCACAAAACGCAGACTCAAAAGAATCAAACCATTTGATCTTGTGTAGCGTAGTGTAATGAGGAGCATGTCAAAATGTTAATATAATTATTTTAATTCGTATTATTTGTTTCAACTATGAAGGTATTAATGAGATGTTGTTATGAGTTAATAGAAGATCATATATAGGCATTTTAATATTTTAAAAATGATAGTATCTTTAACTTCGACAAATAATATCCGGAAGTTCAATAAAGCCACTTAAGTTGAGAAACTAGAAGTCATCTCATCAGGATTAGCTCATTCTGATCACCATTTAAGAAAAATTGATATAAAAGTAAAAATGCGGTGAAATGATATAGTATGAAGATGTTCAACTACATATTCCAACTTCATGGAAATCACTAACTAAGCTACCGGCCGTATTCCCCATATATTTCCTCTTCAGAGAACCATCTGTTCAGATCGATAACTTATGACCTGAGCGATCATTGGAATTTTACTAAATCGTGCAAAATTAACGCATTTTTGTTAATATATATAACGTCATATAACACATCATACGTTGAATATTTACATGAAATACACGTCAAACTTTTTTTCGCCATGTAATAACGAGAGTAACCTAGCGTAAGCAGTAATCCAAGCGATTGACGAAACCAAAATCTACATACATACGTTGATATCAATATCAAAAACAATTTTAACTACAATGATATTACTACAGCACGATATGTAAATATATTTTATTTCGTATTGTTTATCAGTATTTGTTTCAAATAAAAACTACAAATTGTTTACATTTCATACCCGAATATTTTATACATTGATATTATTATTAGGTTCGTTGCAAATACGATATTATAAAATTAATACTCCATTTTTAATAATTTTAAAATATAGTTGAAATTGAAATAAGTAAAACGTAGGGTGACGGAATTAAAACAACACAAAGGTATTCGTGAATTACACCAAAAAATGTACTATATTTATTATATAAAAAAGATATTATAAAATCTAAAATACGTAAAACTTACAACTGGCGACATCTGTGATATAGAGCCGTAACTATACAACGAACTCGATTTTCTAGAATAGAGAACTTCCAAGGAACTTGGTTATTTTCACCAGTTCGAGTTCTGTGCAGTGATTACTACCCTATTATCTAGTGTAGGGTAAAGATGTCAGTGTTACGAAGAAATATATGGTCAATCAACAGTAAATTTTTATTATAGCTAACTGTAACACTAACCAAACAGTTTTGTTAAAGCTGTGTTATTCGAAAAATTAAAAATATTTAATATTTGTAAAATACAATATATACTTTGTGTAAAAATAATCGAAAATTATATTATATAATCCACACAAACAATTATTCAAAATATTTATATTATAGCCTCTATATAAATAAAAATGTTATACAAAAAAAATAAAAATTTTAGGGATATTTTTTTACATTTAAACTTCACAATATGAAAAGGGTGACACAGAAGACAACAAACAGAACATTGACAGATTGGCGTTTTTTTTAATTGGTTTAAACTAAAATAATGACGAATATGTGCAACTTAATGAATACATTCAGTCAAAATCAAAAAAGAAGAGATTTACAAGTGCAGTTAGGAATAAACTATTAATATAAACGAATTCAAAATATTCTCCAAATCACACCGAACAGTCTGGAGAAGCTTTAATATATGCCCTATAGAGTCATCATGAAGTATACGGAGTAGCTCATATGGAAAATATACTTGTAGCGACCTTGAGGCATGTCGAATTTTACATCGTGGAATAACGGTCTACAAAATACCCAGAAATATAATCCCAGATGTTGAACACGGGCGGGGTGCCAGCAGCGCCAACTAGGACTGGCGGCAACCCCGAGACGTTTATCTGGGGTGTTATTGAAGGGTATTTCGATTCATCAGTGCTCAACCATCGTTTCTCAAGCCGTTAAATCTTTAATACCTTTTATATTTCTGTATGTTCGAGGCGGGTGATATTGAAAACAAAAACAACGGGTCTTCTGCAAAACTTCAACAATTTTCCGAAGCACAACTCGCCAATTAAATTTGTTTATTGCAAAAATCACAGTTCTCTCAAAGATTTGATTAACCAAATTAACGGATTGAGTGCGTCAAAAGCCACATGACCTGAAAATGTAAATTAAAAAGATAAATAAAATCAATACTAATACCAATACTTATAATTATATTGCATTAAATAAGTTATGAGTAATATTTTTGGTTCCAAAGAGGATAGGGACTTTATCAATTTGGAGGCGATAGGCGCGCAACTCCTTCTTGCAATGGAACATAATAGCCTGAATCTTGCTCGGGTTTATCTACAGTCGCCAGAATTTATACCATGCAATCACCAGGTTCCAAGTCTGTTGCGAATAACGTCGGGACTAGAACCGGTTAAAAAAAAGAAAAAAGCGGTATCATTTGCATAAAATGCTGTGTGGGAATGTTTGTGGAGTGGGAAATCAGCCATATATAGAGGTTGAATAGGGCTGGGACTAGTGGAGCACCTTGCGGGACTCCTGCGGAAATCTATTTACGAAAGGAGAGTGCGTCACCGATCCTCACTTGAAAGGATCCTACCGTCTAAATATGAATCTATCAGAGGCCTACCAACTGGCGAGTCAGCTACTTAACGATCATCCCAGAAGACATCCGATCTTACCCAGCTGAATGTACTTTTTTGTAATTTGTAATTGAATTTTTTGAATGTAATTTTATTTTCTATTATAAGTTAGATTTATAATTGAACATGTGCAGTCATAATTTGAGACAGCAATGTATATGAATCCAGCAAGTTGCATAGAACATGAGATTAAATGTGTTAAACTAATTCAGAACAGGAAATTGTCATATTCTATACATTTCGGCAAGATTACAGTCAGATCAGGACTGCCTGCTCTTTTTTCCTAAATAACTAGACTAGCCCCATATCACATAGACTTTGTTTACTCAAAACACTACGACCTAAAATTATAAATAACAAAAACTCATTAATATACCCAGAACCGGTATATTCGGATTATATTCATGTTTTATGACATATATAATGTAAAAAACCATATCTTAATCCCAGGCTTCTATTAAATTTCTCGAAAAAGGTGTATCCTTAATAAAATTCATTGTTATGTACTTCAAAGATCATACATTCAAACCGAACAATATGTACCTGGAAATACAACAGTAATAAAATCATTTTACCTCTATTGTTTCACTAATCCTTTAATTTTCTTAAAATTCTACAATAAAATGAGTGAAATTTGTGATAATAATATCCGAGAATCAATGAATATAATTAAAATATTATTATATATTTTATTGGCACTAATATAATTTCAGTTTAGTGGTAATTTTAAAAATTACTTGTAAAATATATTTCTCGTCCGTAAGTAATCGTGTTTAATATTCTCCTTGCATATTTCTACATTTCAAATGCATTGTAAATGTTGTCTGCACATCTGTTCCAACCAAGGGTCGTCGACCTTTCACAATAAGTCTCTTAAATTGGTTACCATGCCATCAGAGCTACATTTCAGGCTAATCAAATATAGATTATATTCATTCATCTAGCAATTAATCTCCAATTTAGACAACTTTCCTGCGAATTGCATGACGCTTGACAACGAATTAAATATCTATCTACTCGATCTAGGAAAATGCTAACATATTTACGTGCACAGATATGTATGTAATTATTCAGAATATACATTAGCATTTGGTTAAAATGTGTCAGGAGATTGAAAGAACAGTAACTTTTTTGCAGATATGGCAAATGCATTAAGGAAAATGCACGGAACAAACTAAGGAGAAATACAGTGATATTAAAATGTCTTTACAAGGAAACACTGTATCGAAGGACACAAGAACTAAGCGTAAAAGGTAAATATGCTGTCTAATGAAAGTAATATATATTACTTGGAAATACAACTAGCTAAAAAACGCGCCTAGAACTCTTAACTCACATGTGATATGGAAAAGAGTTTAATGTAAATATAATCAAACACAACCCTAACCTACAAACTATTATAACTGTGTACTTAATTGTAGTTTTAAGTCATTCGATAATATATGCATTAGATATACTATAATGTTAAAATATATAATATTTGATAACAGTATGTTTGTTTAATTATTTTATTTAGATTAAAATTTTGTTTTTCAACAAGCCAATGCCAAACTGAAATAAAACTCTAGTTGATACAACATTGCGACGTTTTGACGTATATGATGTCTATATGTCACTAGTTGACATCAAAAATACTTGTAGAAATATCCCACTCAATTCAACTACAAAGGATAAACATTTGTTTAAAAAATGAAAGAAAGTTAATAGGTTGATGAAATTGAGACTAAAAAAGGCGATAGGAGCTAAAAATAATATCTCAATCAGTTTAAAACTTATGCTATATTCAGTAACGCCAATTTTAGAGAGTTTTCAAATAATTTAATACATCAAATTTAAACTAAAATTCAGGAAACCATTCGTAACAAAAAAAACCTTTTTATGATTAAAAATAGATACAAATATTTAGGTGTTTCAAATATTTTTTTGTTGTGGTCAAACACGTGCTATATCGGAAAATTTCTTGGAATTTCGTCTGATGATTTTTATACATTTTTTTTTTCGGTTGATTTATCGCTGTGTTCAGAGAAAGTTACCTCAATCCGAATAACTCATTTTATTTTAGGGTTAATGGTTAATAGGACAAATTTTTTGACAAATATATACACGAAAAATATTATTAATTAAAAAATATTGTCGTAATGAAGTTAAGAGAACCGTTTAATACGGACCTTATAAATTGTAATCTTAATTAAATTCCGGAGATTAATATTCTTAATGAAACACCTGATGACTATAAACGATACCACTGCTGAGTGATATTTTAAAAATCTGTTTTAATTGAAATTAATGGATACATTTCAAAAGCTTCTTTAATTAACAACGCTGTAGTTTTAAGGATTTAAAATTTCCGACACAATGTACAATTTTGTTAATACGTGATGACGTAGATAAGGCCTCAGTGTTTATGTGCAAAAATTAATCTTATAAGTATAATTAAAAATATTGTCCGTCATTGATCGCTGCTTTTTCTCCAACTTTGTCTGGTATATCGCTTATGTCGCTTAAATATAAATATTTTCTTTCAATATTAGATTCAACAGCACCAACAGTAGTGGCAATAGTCAAAGAAACCTGATAATAACTTTATTCACTCTAAAAAATTCACGATCATATGTACTCAACTGAGTCCATCAAATTCAAAGTACAAGCTTTGAATTTTGAATATAATGCATTACGAAAATTTTGATGCACACTGGGTTTATTCCAAGATCATTAAAGTGTTATTCGAACCTTATTCGAATAAGCTGTGTAAAGTCAGTGTAGATAATAGATTATTAAGAAGATAAATAGTCATTAAATTGTGAAAAGAATTATCTAATATCGTTATATTCCAAATATTCTAATTCAATAAATTCTAAAACGCGTATAACATAATAATGTAATTAATATATCAATGAACTTTAAAACAATTTATGTTTATTTATGAAACATTTTGTACTGAATTTTTCATAACTCTCCAATAATATTTCTTAAATATGTAAAGTTTAAAATACATACCGGAAATTATAAAACATGTGCTAACCCATCTTCAGTCTGGGAGAGCACTTAAATAGATGCAGTATTTCATAGTATCGATGTCACTCTCGTGACAAAAGATTTATCTGGTTAATGTATATTATAAAAATTTCAAGAACACAGATTGTTTACCACAGATGAACTATTAATTTTTGGTTTTGAGTTTTATTCATTATATGAAAATATTATCAGAAATAATAATTAAACAATAATATAATAAACCAACAATAATAAAGTTATGATTGCAAATACTCTGAATACAAATGGAGATAAAATAAATATATTTTCATTCTATCGGACAGATTTCAAGAGCTGGCTCAGAATGGAACCACGTGTTTGACCTATAAAGAGTTATGGGAGATTTGAGAGTATATGTATGACCAAAAAAATAGACTATAAAAATAATTTAGTCATATATTGTCTGGTTTTTTTCTTTCATAATATATGGTTATAAAAATAATGCCTATAAAGACATTTATATTTTGCAGACATAGGGAAATAACTTCATTAAAAATCAAATTTATTTCAAAGTAATACCGTTATAATTAATTAAAGTTTTACCACATAGAGAAATGTACAAAAAATATTCTTAACAAAAAAACTCAACTGACTTCAAATAATAAATAAGGAACTCTCTAAAAATTAAAGAATAATCAAACATAGAATTTTAACAAAAACAAACTTATTAAAATAAAATATGGGATAATCAAAAGTAAATAAGGTTTTTATACCTATCTACTATATAAACACAATTTAGCTTAATACCTACCTAAATATACACACATATATATATATATATATATATATATATATACATATATATATATATATATATATAATTTTCTTTTAACTACTACCAACTGACTACTTTGAATTCGGTGCCGAACCCAAACAGTTATATTAATTTAGATTTGTTCTGTTGGTAATGCACCAACTTCAAATTGATGAGTTAGTAGTAATTAAATTAATATTGTAAATAGATAAATAGATTTAGGTAGGTATTAAGCTAAATTGTGTGTATGTATTAGAAAATAAAATACGTGTAACATTAAAAAATATACAGCCGAACATAGGACCTCCTCGTTTTTTGAAGTCGGTAAAAAAAAGCTTTGTCTTCCAAATTAATTTATCAACTTATATGGGTCAATAACATTATACTTCTTCCACTATTTTAAAGTATTATTTGATAACATTGTGGGAGATCTGTGTACGCTCTGCTAACAATAATATGATAATACTTTTAAAATATAGATGATTCAAGTATTGACCTTAATTAAACTAACCATTTTTAAATTTAAACCAATCTTTACCCACGCACTATGTCATATGCATCAATGTAGCATAAATTTTACATATAACTTTATTGACAAATATCAGTTGTTATGACTAAAACAGATCTAGGAAATGTTTTATAGTAAATTCCTAAGAGTTATCGAAGAAGTTATTAATCAAAATAAGCATTAACAAATAGGAACAGGGTTTGGTAGATATGTAGGGTGGGATAACTATCATATCTTTCTGTATCTCGCTGTATTTAACATATTTAGGCTGTTAAGCTATTTCAATATGTAATTTAACACTGCCAATCGTTGTTTATAACAATTGGCTGTAGTAGATACTGCTTTCAGTAGCCCATTAAGAATATCCATAGTTAAAAATTATAATAGTTCCCTTTTTATACATTATTCGATGTAAAATTTACTTATTTTTTTGTGTTGTGTTCCATAACTATTTTTAGAATGTCATGTGGTATACTATTTTTAAATTCACCCTCTGCAATTTTACATATAAATTTCTATTTTTCTTATATTTTAAAGTCTTCTTTTTACCAACGAGGGTATATCTGGACTGGACCTACAGTTTAACGTGGGTTCGGATCCACGGTCCTCGGCATTAAGCCTACCGATTGGCGAGAGCCTGGTTACTGGTGTGACTGTCTTGATCATTTTTCTTATCGAATTTTGCATTCTTACGTTTTCAACATTCACAAACATACATTTACGACCATGTCCCAGTAGGAGTCGCAGGCTATTGCAACAGTAGAAGGTTCGTTCTTGACCACTTCGCCAATCAAGTAAGCCATTTATTGTTACTAACATTATCCTATACTAGTTTATTCAGTACGCTAATGAAAGACCTGAGAGTTGTCATCGATTCCCAAGCAAGGCCCACAATATTTTTTTTGTTTATTACATTTTTATTATTCGCTGCCAAGTAACCTAAAATTTGTCTTTACCATAACTTAAATTTAGGTATATATTTAGGAGGACACATGAGTCCTATCCTAGTGTCTGGTGTAATAATACTTATATATTAAGACTGCTGTTTTCTATTTAATGCACATACAGTATACTAAGTGTAGTGAGTATTTGCCCTGCTCTGGTGTTACTCAAAAATACTTCGATAATAATATAAGAATGTATTCTCTCCTCATGCCTCCCTCATTCGATTCACTAGCTTTTCATAGTGACAGATAACTAGACATTTACTGTTATTGGTGCTTGTGCGGCCTGATTATATGTGAACTGTACATATACAGATTTATTTTCGTTAGTTTTTAATTTCCATGTTTGTGTTCCAATTCTCTTTATTGTCACTTGCCTGCTGTGAAATTTTACTGGGGCCTCTTCCCTATTTTTTCCGACAGCAGGAATCACAGTATCATCAGCAAATATAGCAATTGCTATATTTTCCATTTATGGTATACCATATGTGTAGAGTAGGTTAAGAATTGGGTCCAATACACTTCTTTGTAGTACACCTGCTGTTGCTTCTTTTATTATAGAGCAGGCCTATATATTTGACTCTAAAATTTCTATACCTAATGTAAAATTTTAATGGTTCACTGCGTTGTCTCGATAACATCTTCTTTAGTATATGAACAAGACCGTCATGTCATACCTTATCCAAAGCTTGTTACATCTAAGAATATATAGCTGAACATACTTTTTTACATTCATAGACTGACTTTTTCTCAGTAGATTAAAAGGTGAATTGTTTCTTTCTTTCTTTCAGCTTATTCGCCAGATTTAGTTGCTTGACCTCTAGTTCTTCTCATACTTCAAAACAGTGTTCGTCGAATTGAGAAATTCGAACACGATTCTAAATTACTCATGGTACATTGTTATATCGTGTTTGAAATATCATGTCATACAATTCTCTCTTAATTTTCATGTGATCGTATGATCTACTTATTAAAAAATGCCTAAATTTTTATGAGGTATAATTCGTGGTAAACTGATCAATTTTTAGGAACACGAATTGTTTCAACTTTCAGTTTATTCTTCAGATATAGTTTCCTGACCTTCAACTGATACTTGAAGAACATTTTTCTTTCAAAAAATGTTCCTGAAACGAAGATGTAATGTTATGAGGATTTGTGTTGATATTATGTTCTATATACTTTTAGCTATTTAAAATTGAAATAATCAAAGTAGCGCCAAAATTATTACATCCCATCATTTCAACGGTATCGTTCAAACCGCAAATCAAATTTAAACAATGATCTTTATAGGATTGGCGTTGTAAAATCCTTGACCCTTTCAACATTGTCCGAGAAGAAACCGGTCAAATATGAAACGAAAATTCCCGCGCTACTACCGTTGGATTGTGCTGGACCACTTATCGTGCCGGCAACGGAAATCACCGTTACTATTGATGTTTCGAAGATCGGCGTCAAGTACGATTTTGTTAAAAGCTATTTCGATAAATCCAATTCGAAACAGGATGAAATATATCGGATTAGATCCGGATGGGAAATAGATGGGACAATTTCCTTACCTATATATATAAGAAAAGTTATTAGCAACTTGTCCAATATCTAATCCTTTATAAACGACCCTCCAATCAAGGCAGAGAAATTGCAATGAAGCATTTGAATTGACGGGCAGTGGCGTAGATACAATCTATTCAAAGTTTTTTTAGTAATGCTTCATGGATATTTGTGACGTCGAAACATTGCAATGT
Source organism: Rhynchophorus ferrugineus (assembly GCF_030347505.1). Classification (NCBI taxonomy): domain Eukaryota; kingdom Metazoa; phylum Arthropoda; class Insecta; order Coleoptera; family Curculionidae; genus Rhynchophorus; species Rhynchophorus ferrugineus. Next base: position 58,199,394 of record NW_027472583.1, on the reverse strand, counting down.
TGCCGCATAAACTCTGAGTCTTAGTTCAGTTTGGCTTTGACATACAAGAAAATTCCGATCTAAATAAAATAATTGAACAAAAGTGTTACCAAATATAATTTATTTTAACATTATAGTACATCTAATACGCATACATCTAATATATTTCCCACGCTTTGGAGCGAGTTCATTGTGTGCAGACCACTCGGATGACTGCCGATTGGACTTCGGAGTGAAATGATGGAGCCATGTTTCATCCATTGTCACATATCGACGCAAAAACTCGGGTTTATTACGCTTGATCATCTTCAAACACTGCTCCGAGTCATCAATTCATCGTTGTGTTTGGTCAAAAGTGAGCTCGCGCGGCACCCTCTTTGCATAAAGCTTTCTCATATCCAAATATTCGTGAATGATATGATGTACACGTTCAGTTGATATGTTTAGAGTGTGTGCTATTTCATTCAATTTCAATTTACGGTCATTCAAAATCATTTTTTGGATTTTTTAAATATTTTCGTCGGTAACAACCTCTTTTGGACGTTCATTGCGTTCACCGTCTTCGGTGCTCATTTCATCACGTCTAGACTTAGCATACCAATCCTTGATGGTTAATTTTCCTAGGGCAGTGTCCGGAAACTCGGCATCAAGGGAAGTTTTTGCTTTAACTGTATTTTTTTCTTCAAAAAGCAATATTCTATCAACACGCGAAATTCCTTTTTATCCATTTTTTCGCAATAACAAAAGTTGCTTCACTTCAAATGCTATAATTCACAAATTAATGATTCGACAGCTGTCAAATTTATACACGCATCTTTTGAGGGTTAGGGCTAACTAAAAAACATATGAATTCGCATTCTTTTAACATGTCTGCTTTATTTATTGTGTGAGTGTGTAAATCGTTCTCATATCATTTATTTTGATGTTAAAAATAACGCTACGTAACATTTTGACGAAACTGAAAGGCGAAGCGTTTCCTATACGTCTAATATTATCATTTTTCGTCGCGAATCAAGCCAGCGCTCGACGACACTGCCCTGAAAACTCCAGAACGGCGCCAAGATCGAACACATTTCCACCAGACCGTTCCACCAGTGTCAGTCGGTTGCATTATTTACCAGTTTGTCGTCGTCATAGTCGTCTCGCGTTCACCATCTCTGCTCCCCGCTCGTCTAGAAGCCCGAAAAAGCACGATCCCGAACCTCCCCGACCCGCACCGCTCCGCCCCCCTCGCCACGGCCGATTTAAAATCGGATTCGGTGCCGCTTCCACCGCCCGACCGAACAGTGACCGTGGTTAGTTTCGGTGCCGATGTCGAGGCGTACGTAACCTCACATTTCGAAGTGCGTGCGTGCGCCACTACGCCGCCATGGCCAACGTCGTCGGCCAGCAGCAGCAGCCGCAACAGAACGTGCCGTCGTCCGCCGACGCCTGTCAAAATATCGTTCACACGCTGATGTGTCACCGGCAGGGCGGCGAGAGCGAAGGCTTCTCGCGGCGAGCAATCGAATCGCTGGTCAAGAAGCTGAAGGAGAAACGCGACGAACTGGACTCGTTGATCGTTGCCATAACTACCGGCGGCGCCCAGCCCAGCAAGTGCGTCACGATACAACGCACCCTGGACGGGAGGTTACAGGTGGCGGCGCGAAAGGGGTTCCCCCACGTGATCTACGCCCGGATATGGCGCTGGCCGGACCTGCACAAGAACGAACTGAAACACCTCAAGCTGTGCACGTACGCGTTCGATCTCAAGTGCGACCTGGTGTGCGTGAATCCGTACCATTATGAGCGCGTGGTGTCACCCGGTCTGGACCTGTCGTCGCTCACGCTACATCCGGCACCGCCTAGGACCAACGGCCTCATGGACGTCGAAGCTGATATCGGTAGTTATACGGAACGACTGATATGAGTTCCACAATTAGTTTACTTTAAAATTATTTCATTTTAACGGGACACTTATTGAATTAACTGCAGAAACGACACTCTGGTCCCAACCCCAGACTAATATCGCCATAATAATCTTCTTCATCACATAACCTGTAGTAACATTATTGGACCTATAAGTTAGTTCTAAAGGGTTTTTTAAATCAGACCACGGCTCAATGCCTCGACAATATATCGGAATAAGTAGTAATCAGAAGGAGCAAGGTCTAGAGAATAAGGCGGATGGGGTAGTATTTCCCATTTCAATGTTTTCAAAGGTTTTGCAACATATGGTCGAGCGTTGTTATACTGAAGAATAACATTGTAGTTTCTTGCAAAAAACCTTCCCAATTTTGCTGCTGAAGCAGCATTTCGTTCATGACCAAACGCCTTCAATTCATACGGCATAACATATCCAAGCTTTACACGGATCAATATTTAGTACTGCCTTCAATTTTTTTGCCTGTTCAGAACACTCTTTGACTTCCGTATCAAAATTATCACTTTTAAAACGTCGAAATCAGTATTCATATGTTGAAATCAATTGAGCATGGATGCCATAAGCTTATGGCTTCGTAAAGTTTCACAAAGCATGCAGTGGTCCTCAGCCGATTTTTTCTTCAAATTGTAATAAAAAAATAAAACTCTGTACAAATTCAGACATTTTCTATGCACTGAAAAATTTTTATTCACACTTCGACAAATGATGCATAGTGAAAAATAAAACCTGAAAAAAATGGATTACAACTACACCCGATGCTATTTAATGTACAGTAACACCTGTTACTGCATACATAACAACAACACCCAACACAACAACTGTTGTAAATCCTTTAGAATTAATTTATAGGCCGAAAAATTACGAAAAGAAGCAACGACTTACTGAATCAACTGCCCAAACAACACTGCTAGTCCAATCCCACTCTAATATAAGCCGTTATAACACTAATGTTTCACATCACCACAGCAAACGGTAAAAATATTTCTTACAATATCCAGCGCCGCGTTAGTTGCGCTGTATAACACTTTGCTTCATATGATATTTCTTTCAGTCATAGTAAATTATTGCTAAGTATCACTTGTATCTTCGTTCACCAGTCTACCTTTGATGATCTTCCTAATGGCATTGTTTTTACCAAAATGTCTATGGTCTAGCCTATATGGAATGATAACCTTTCTGTGTTGTCTCTAAACTCCATTACCCTACGGCTGAATAACTACGCCAATGCAATCTGCCTTTGCAAATAGTAAATCATGAACTAAAATGCCTGTGCTCTGAATCCACGAACTACTAGAATAGTAAAGTTATTCAAAGAATGGCTGTTTTCTAATTCTAACAGTTTATGGCTAGAATATTCTACAGTTTAAACTCCCATGTATTTCTCGAAATTTCACTTAACTCTGCTAATAATTGCTCCAAGTAGCTGGGGAACAATTGCCACTCCCATAAGATGTTAAATTACCACTTTACTTTATTAAAATATGTGCAATCCTTACATTTTTAATTCTTTTTTATCATCGACATGCAAAAATCGATAATGCCTCAGTCATAAACTCTAATTTTCCACGTAAAACTATTTTTATGACCAAAGAGTCTCACCTCTTAGTTTCAAAACAAAATTCGATACTCTTCACAAATCCAAGGTTTTCGTATCGAACTTTTTCCACTCCGGTCCTATTTTTTAGCAAAAAAATAGGATGATCAGTAAAAGCACATTTGACAATGAACTATGCCATTTTTACCAGCATATCAACAACAAAATCAGTTTTTAACGACATACAATTTCATTTCAAGAAGATATATTAATATTTTAAGAGCATATAAACCACCCAAATAATATTTAAAAAATGTAAAATATTATTTATTACTTATACTATATATATATATATATATATATATATATATATATATATATATATATATATATATATATATATATATATATATATATATATATATATATATCAAAGGATCAAACTATCGAAAACAAAACGTTTATTTGTATATTTTTATTATCGGGTCATCTGTCACAAAATTCACGTCAGCTTATGAATTTTAATTCATTTTAAGGATGTCGGGTTCGATATTTAAAAAAAAAATCAATATATCGGCGAACAAAAAATATCGATACTTTTTCATCTTTACCAATATATATATTTCTTCGCTCCAACCCTACTTCTTCAAGAAAAATTCACTTGATGAAGGAGACACCTTCAAACAAAATTTCCCCACGTTCCTTAAAAACTTTAGATTTTTAACATTTAATGATGTGCTAACCGCATAGGAAACTAAGGGGGTTTACTGTAATTTTATATAGTAATTGTGAATTTAAGTTTAGGGTAAAAGATGTGGCTCGGTGAATGGAGGTAAAACGAAATGAAACAGTGGTGTTTACATTATGTGACCGTTATTTATTGGCTATATAAAAAAATGTGAAAAATACAATTAGATAAAACGGATGGCAGCGGTGTTACCTGGAGACGAGGCTTGGGCAGTCGATGGTGGCACGTCTAAAGCAAACGATGGTTGAGCACTGAATTAATCGAAATACCCTTCAATAACATTCTAGATAAACGTCTCGGGGTTGCCGCCAGCTATTCATTATCGGGTCCTAGTTGGCGCTGCTGGCACCCAGCCCGTGTTCAACAATCTGGGATTATATTTCTGGGTATTTTGTAGACCGTTATTCCACGATGTAAAATTCGACATGCCTCAAGGTCGCTACATAAGATTATTTCAGTATAGAGTATTGATGAGTATGTATGAGTATTGTCAAGAATTATATTTCCCAATGATAATTTATGATCTCATACATCCTCTGAAATTCGTGTGGTATTATTGGAGCTTGACTGATATGTAATATAGTTAGATATGTTAGTTAGTCATGCCTTGCCCTCATTTACTTAACATTCAAATTAATTCTTCTTCTCTGATATTTTGGTTTATTTATTTTTAATTTCAAAATGTTTTTCAGACTTTTATCCCTCTGTTTTATTGTATTTTATTATTCCCACGCTCAATCCCGTACAAGGAGCTAAACCAGCAAATGTCACCGAGACCAAATTAATAGAGTAGTGTTATGGGCAGGATTGTCAATACCAATTTATTAAGTTCTTCATTTTGGGGAGAAAAAATTTCTATTTCCCCACAAATTCCCCTCAAAATTATTTTAAGAAATTAAACGAATTTTAACCGTTTAAATAATGTTTATTTTTTATTATTTCATTATATGGAATAAAATATAATGTCACGAATTATAATGAATTATACTTTTCCTTATATTTTTTGGATGCATCTTGCGTCATTAAAAACACTACTGTAGCTGTATTTAGTCGATTGGGGTAGGGATGCAGAAAAAATATCGATATATCGATATTTTCTGATATTTTTGCCCGATATATCGATATTTTTTTAGCCGATATTTTTCGAAATTTTTTCAGATTAAATTATATATAATTTGTTTAAAATTTTAAGAAATTTAGAAATAATAGATGCTTTTAGGCTAATATTTCACTCTATTTTTATTATTCTACTCCTATTTTTTCTCAAAAATATCGATATATTTTTTTTTGTCCTATATATCGATATTTTTTAATATATATGGGAATATCGATATTTTTTTCGATAGCCTACACCCCCAGCTTTTTGAAAATATATTTTGAGTCATTGAGCTTTTAAAGCGAAACATTTTTTGTGCTCTCACATATTTATGAAGTACATGAAATCGATTCAGCACTGTCAGCGACGATTTAATTTGTAGCTGTTGGGCTTCCGATGGACGTACAGTGGATATAAAAAAAAAGGATCCCTGAAATCAAATCGCTTGATAATATCTGACGTCAAAGTAATCAAAAAAAAAATTGCAATATATCGCGGGGTTCATCTTCATCTTTCTTCAAATTTTCCATACTTTGTCTTACTTTTAATTCAATGTATATTTTGTCTAAACCTAGAAAACGAACTGAAAACTTTCTAACCAGTTTTCAGATGATTACGTAGGCATTTGGAATTCTTTTTCTAGTATTCCTCCTATATATCGATATTACCCCCTTTTTGATCAGCGTGAGATTCTCCGCAGATTGGGGAATTTCCCACAAGTTGGCTGTCGCCACAACGTTGAAACATCATGTTTCACTTTAGATTGATCTAGGGATGTCTACCATTGCGAAAAATATAGATATTTTCTTTTAATATGTATATTCTTTTACAATAGCTCTATCTTTTTAGGGTAAAGTTTCTTGAAATACGGGTGATGAATCCTTAAACAAAGTTTGATACTCCTGCAAACACAAAATTGACAACGGAAGGTGTTAATAAAAACTAACTAAAGCTAACTAGTTCTCTCTTCTAGAGCTCTCGTAGCAAACTGCCTTTAGAACCCTTTTATTTTTTTATTGTTGCTAATTTACACTGCGCCATGGTTGCTTGCAGCTAACGATTTCAGCTAGATTTTCTTGTGAATTAGTGAAACACTTTACACTATTTAATTTATTTGCACTAATTACAATTTATGTGAACTAACTTTAATTTGGATTATTTCTTCTATCTAGGCTTCTCAACCCTGACCTTATGCATTTGCCAATCACCTTCTCTTCCTACCAATGGTCAATTATAAAGGTTTTTCCATATCCCAAATAAGCCAAAGGCCAGGATAGGCCAAAATATCGCCATAACGCTATAAAAATGCTGATATTTTAAAAACGGTATTTTAGAAAATGACTTTACTCATTTATCCCTCCGGCATCTTTAACAGGAAAAGATATATAAAACTATCGATATTAAAAAAAAAATATTGGAAAATATTGGCCAATAAAAATATTAACAAATCAACATATTTTTTGCAGATCCCTATATTGATCTATCGAAGACAGCTCGTTTATGTTGAATGTTACAACTAATATATCAATATTGTATTAATCGACTTCAAAAAAAGACGGAGGTTCTATGTTGCTCGCCGATTTCTCCGTCAATATCGGACCGATTGTTAAAATTCTTTTTTTCTTCCGAAAGAGTGCGCTTCCGAAGTGGTTCCATTGGAACCAAGTTAGGATCTGATGAGGGAAGGGGGTGAAATCTACAGAAAACCACAAATTTCTAAGGCACGTACAATGCTTTCACGTATTTTTTATCTAAAATAATCAGATATTGATGTATAATGAATGCTATTGCTAACTGATGTGACAAGCAATCGGAAGTAGTTCAGTGTAAAGTCAGTCAGTTTGCTTTTTAAGCACTAACCATATCATATGAGACGTCGTAGAACCATTGAGGACAACTAATTTCTATGATATAATGGTTAGAATATTTTTTGTTTGTGTTTTATTCCTTCATTTTATTTCTCCTGTACTTTTACTTGGGCTATTCATTATAACACTTAATAAATTAACTGCGTAATTTATTGAGTAAATATATAACACTAAAAAGAGAAAAATAAAATATTTTTAACAAAAAAGTTGAACCGACTTTAAGAAATAAATAAAGAACTCACCAAAAAGTTAAAAATACTCAAACTTAGATTTTTAACAAAAAACAATAAAAGTTTTAGAATAAAATATGTACATAACAATCGTTGTAATAACTAAATAAAAATAAACAAACAAAAATAATTTAACCTATCTACTACACTTACTTTATATTCTAATATATACACAAAATTTAGCTCAATACCTACCTAAATTTAAATTTTTTAATTATCTATTTACAATATTATTTTAACTACTACCAACTGAACACTTTGAAGTCAGTGCTGAGCAATAAATTAGTTAGTAGTAATTAAAATAATATTGTAAATAGATAAATAAATTTAGGTAGGTATTAATCTAAACTGTGTGTATATAGTAGAATATAATATTTATTTAGTTATTACAACGATTATGTACATTTTTTATTTTAAAAGGTTTTTTGTGTTAAAAATCTAAGTTTGATTATTTTTTATTTTTTAGTGACTTCTATTTCTTGAAGTGTCGTTTAGCAGCTTTAGTTTTATTTCTTTTTTCAGCTTCCTTGAACATGCTATATAAATGTACATATTTTCAATGGAGCTTCAGAGCAGTAAAATTGCATTAGTGCAAAACACATCGCTTACTCAGACTCGCACGCGGACAGCTTGTTTATATTCCGTCCCGTTCACTTCCTTTGCCCATTCAGTTTTACTGTACGTTTCGATTGTACTAGATAAGACAGTCTGCGTTGTTATCAATATTATTTACTAACGTTCAACAGCGCCGATGCGTCATTTAAGTTCAGATAAATACTTTATAGATATGCAAAAAATGATTCCCAGGAAATTGCTGACAAGCTAGTTAGATATGTTGCCGAACAGGATAGCGGAAACCGAACAGGATAATTTGTTGTTTTTTGCTCTGATTATTCATGGTGATGCGATAATGCCTTAAGACACAAGCATCCGCACGATAGGCTGCTATGCTACTGGTTTTTCTCACCAATCTTTTTGATATGTTTAGGATTCGGCAACAAAATATTGTTTCCTATGTAACAGGGCTCTAATACCTGGAAATATTTGTAGGGTTGTTTTTAAATCCAGGGCGTTTAAATATATAAAAACGGAGATCAAAATAAATTTTTTTTTTTTTTTTTTTATAATTATATACATTGTTACTAGTCGTTGCCGACTAACCTACAATTTGTCCTTATAATAGCTTAAATCTAGGTATATATCTAATAGGACTCATCAGTCCTACATAGTCTCTAACATAATAATAATTGTTTTAACACTTTGAGTTTTTTCTAATGCACCTCACTGCACTACACTACAACACACTACACAAGTTCAAATGGTTTGGTCCTTTTGAGTCTGCGTCCGGTTTTGGTGTTGTCCAAGAGTTGTAATACTTCGAAATTAACATGAGAGTGAAGTCTCTCCTCATGTCTCTTTGCAATTCTTTTAATTTCTTGATTGACAGTCGGTATCTGAAGATCTCGATGTAAATAAATGGTCCGGTAATATCTGGGTGCACCTACGATGCTTCTTAGGACTTTGTTCTGGAAAACTTGTATTAGATTTATGTTGCTTTTTGCGGAACATCCCCATAATTGTATTCCGTATGTCCATATAGGTTTTAATATTTGTTTATATAGAAGTAATTTATTATGTATAGTTAACTGAGATTTTCTTCCAATTAGCCAATACATTTTTCTATATTTTAACTCAAGTTCTTTTCTTTTCTTTTTGACATGTTCCTTCCACCGTAGTTTTGCATCAAGTGTCATTCCGAGATACTTAGCATTATTGCTGTATGGTATGACAGTGTGGTTTATGGTCAATGGTGTAAGCGCGGCCTGTTTATAGGTGAATTGAACATGCACAGATTTGTTTTGGTTAATTTGTATTTTCCAGATTTGGGTCCATTTATTTATAGCGTCAGTAGCCTGTTGTAGGTTTCGGGTTGCTTCTTCGCTATTGTTTCCGACAGCAAGAATAGCAGTATCATCAGCAAATGTAGCCATTGTAATGTTTTCGATTTGTGGTATATCACATGTATAAAGTAGGTACAGAATTGGCCCCAGTACACTTCCTTGTGGTACACCTGCTTTAGCTTCTTTTATTGTAGAGTAAGCTTCCTCTTGTTTCACTCTAAACATTCTGGCTGTGATGTAAGATTTTAATAGTTCGGTGTGTTGCTTCGGTAATATTTTCTGTAGCTTATGGACGAGGCCTTTGTGCCATACCTTGTCGAAAGCTTGTGCTACATCTAAGAATACAGCTGAGCATACTTTGTTATCTTCATAGGCTTTTTCAATAACATCTGTTATTCTATGCACTTGATCAATCGTTGAATGTTTGGTAATAAACCCAAACTGGTGTGTTGGTATTAGGTTTTTTCTCTCTATAATTGGTTTTAATCTTTTCAAGAGGAGCTTTTCAAATACCTTAGCTATCATCGGTAACAGTGAGATAGGTCGATAAGCTTTTATATCATTTGGTGATTTTCCAGGTTTTGGAACCATTATTATTTCAGCCATTTTCCAAACGTCTGGGACATATTTCAGTCGAAATGCTGCATTGATTAAGTTAGTGAGCTTTATAATACCCTTTCTTGGCAGATTGTGCAGCAATTGCCCTGTTATTAAATCATAGCCTGGTGATTTATTTGGCTTGATGTTAGTTTTAATAACGTTGGTGACTTCTTTCGGAGTTGTTAATTGAATTGTCGAATTTTCGCCGTCTATGTCCGGTAAAGTATGTTCAATTTCACTTTCGTTTGGTTTGAAAGTTTTCTCTAAATGGTCAGCGAATGCTTCTGCTTTCTCCAGGTTGCTGCGTGCCCAACTTCCATGCATGTTTCTTATCGGAGGACTATGTAGACAGGATCGTTTTAGGTATTTAGTGGCTTTCCAGAGCGAGTAGTCTGTGTTCTTGTCATCTGTTAAATTTCGTAGATAGTTATTTATGGAATTGTTTTTAATTTCCAAAATTTCCCTCTTCAACCTTTGTGTTATGTTGTTTAAGATATTCTTATTTTCAGGTGTTCTATTTTGCTGCCATTTTTTCCGTAGTTTTCGTTTTTCAGCTACCATTTCCTTGATTTCTTTCGGGTAATTTATTCCTTTGGTTGAAGTTTTAATTTCTGGAGTGTTATTCCAAGCTGCCTGTTGGATGTCTGCAACGAATTTTTCGGTTTCATAATTTAATTGGTCTTCTGTCTTAAGGGGAACATTTAGTTGAATTCGATTGTTTATTTCTTCAACAAATCCTTCCCAGTCTGTCCTCTTGTTGGTTAATGTTGGATTTTGTTGTTTTCTTATAATGTTTTCACTCAGCGTCAAAATCACAGGTGTGTGATCTGAACTTAAGTCAAAATTTTCTTCAACTTCCATGTAGTTAGTGGTTATGTTTCTAGCTATAAAGAAGTCTAACAGGTCTGGAGTTTTCTCTGGATCGGTAGGCCAATAAGTTGGTTTTCCTGTCGACATGTAACTGCACCCTAGCTCAGCAGCTGCTTTATGTAATTCATTACCTTTAGTTGTCGTCATTCTAGATCCCCATCTTGTATTTTTAGCATTGAAATCACCACCGATTATAAATTTTTCTCCTAGGTTGTTTAGAACATTCAAGTAATTTTCTTTTTTTTGGTTGTATCTTGGAGGGCTATATATGGAAGCTAATGTAACCCTGTATTTGCTAGATATAACAGTTACTGCCGTTACCTGATTTTCTGCTAAACTGAGTCCGGGTTCTTGATGATGGCATATATTATTTTTTATTATTATTGCACTTCCTCCTCTTGCTGTGTTAGCTGGATGAATGGTGTGGTAAAAGTAATATCCTCTAAATTTAATAAAGGATTCCTTTGTCAAATGGGTTTCAGATATTAAGCAAATATCTATTTTTTGCAATTCTAGGAATACTTGTAGGTCAGCGTGATGTTTCTGAATCCCATTAGCATTCCAAATTGCGATGCGGATGTCTTTACTTGCCATTTTTAGTTCTTGAGGCCACCGCCCTATTGTTTTCGAGTTTAAGTAATCTTTCAGAAAACGATTCAATAATCTTTTCCTGGTTGTCCAGCTTTGCTATAAGTTTCAATAGCAGTTCGTTGGTTGTAACGTCTTCTTTTTTTGTTTCTTTTTGAGCGGTTTGGTTTATGCTTTGAGCATAGGTCATTTCATCGTTGATTTCGTTGTACATTTTTGGTTGTTTATTTTGAGTCACTGTTTTTTGCTCTTTAGCCTGACTGATTTTATTTCTTCTCTCTTGGAATGTTTTCGCAACTACGCATCCTCTGTAGCTTGCTGGATGCGCTTCATTGCAATTCGCACATTTCGCTTTTGTTCCTTTGGGTTTTTTGCATTCTCCCGTGATGTGTTTTCCTGAGCATTTTACACACCTTGGTTCCCTTTTACAGAATTTTTGTGTGTGTCCATGTAATTGGCATCTCTTGCACTGTGGCACAAGATTTGCCTTTCTAAGAGGTTCTATTTTTACTTCGACTCCTAGAATTTGTTTAATTTCATAAATTGCTTTTATGTCCGTGTTATGTTGGAATGATAACATAAACAGTGGTAAAGGCTTCTTCTGGACAACTATTTCTCCATTGTTATTTTTATTTCGTTCTTTTTTCAGGATATTTGTGACGTCAGTACATTTAAGTCCATTTTTTATTAACTCTTCCACTATTTTAGTAGTTTTAGCTGTCGGTGGAAGCCCTCTTGCCATTACTTTAATGTCTCTGGTTTGCTTATCTTCATACGAGTGCCATTGTAATTTTAGGAATTCCAAGCACTCAGCAATTTTCGTAAAAGTTTTACGACATTCGGCGTTTAATTTGATTTGTCCATTGTTTAATGTTGTTGCTCTAAATAGTATATTATTTGTTTTCATTGTTTCATATAGCAAGTCAAAGTCTGTGACATTACTTACTATAATTGGAGGTGGTCTCGGCACTTTTATTTCTTTATTCAATTCTTGTGCTTTAATGGTTTTTGGTTGTTGTGGTGAAGCTTCAGGTGTGTAGTTTGCTTTTCGTTTCTTATTTCTTTTAACTGTTATCCAGCCTACTTCTTTTTGCAATTCTTCCTCGTCTGTTTCATAGTTTACAGGCAATTTGTTTTCAGTGCACTGGTTCACTACGGGAATGCTAGTTGGATTGTATGTGTTTTGGTTTTTTATTAGGAGTTGTAGTGCATCTAATTGTTTTTGCATATTTGTTAGTGCAATTTCCAGATTCCGTCGGGCTGTTTTTTCGTTAATATACGCATTATAGAGAGCTTGCTCATTTTGCGTTCTCTTATGGTTTTCTTGACAAAAGATTTGATTCTGTTGTGCCAGATAAGCTTCACCTGACGTTGAGGATTGTGTTTCCATCTCATTTAGTCTCTGGTTCTCTCTATTAATCATTTTTATTTAATGAATAGTTTAATTCACGTTTTTACAAAAATTTCAGTACCGGTATTTGTTTCAGAACCGTTATAACGCCGCATTTGTGGTACAGATGATGCACCTCCGACCCTTAACAGCCCCCAAAATTTTACCTTTGTTACTTTATTGCAGTGACCATCGTTTTAAACACATTTTCACTAAACATTTAACGCGCAGTTTTAACACTGTTATTGTCGTCACGGTTTTTACTTATTTTTTAAAATCGCATTTGTGGCACAGGTAGTACACTTTCAAATTTATTACACTGACCGTCGCTCCAAACACGTCTTTACTCTACGAAGGTCGAACGACAACTGTCATCAAAATAAATGATATAATAGCTACTTCACTACATAGTATAAAACAAAGTCGCCTTTTCTGACCCTATATCCCTATGTGCGCTTAAATCTTTAAAACTACGCAACGGATTTTGATGCGGTTTTTTTTCAATAGATAGAGTGATTCAAGAGGAAGGTTTATATGTATAATACATGCATAATATACTAAGGCAACATTGCTAATTTTAGAGGTTTCTAACGTGATGTCGTAAATTAACCTATTTTTTAGGCTTATTTAGCAATTAGCAAAAACGCTGCCTAACCCTACGAGTTAGATCAAATTAATGTACTACAGTATTGTACACCATAAAAAGGTCTACAAAAAAGTCCGCGATGGTATATGTTTATCTTTTAGGGATAACCCACATTAACCATTTTTATTGTTTACTTTTTACGTGAGAAAATGGCTTATTTACGAAGCTATTTTAAGCAATACGGCATTAATCCTTATCGAATTAAGTACCTTAAATACAGTGTGCAATTAATATAGATCAATATGGTTCCTTACAGCATGTAAATTAAACAAATATTTTCGGAGATATTACAAATTTAAAATTTGCGTTTAAAAATGTGTAATGTAATAAAAATTGTATGAATTTAGATATTCCAAAGATAGCAGGAAATCTTCATAGTAAGTATAGGGGAAGAGGAATTGTTTTACTCCAAATTTAATGCGTGCAGGCCAAGGGCAGTAATGAATGAACCAAAAATACTGGATCGATTTTAATCATGTTTTCATTGAGTGACATAGGCATATATATTTTATGCCCGTGCAAAGTCGGAGCGGGCCGCTATGTTTTTATATACAACGTTCATATTTTTTCTGTAGTGTATTTAATTTAGTATCAGCATTGCACCCGTGCGAAGCCGGGGCGGGTCGCTAGTACTCAATAAAGCAAAATAAAAAATGCAAATACGCGTGCGATATCTTGATGTTCGAGGTGGTCGGGTGATAATTCTGCAAACATAATAAAAACGTACCTGAGCAACTAATTTTCAGTGACAAAAGTAAAATTGCCATCTATAGGTAATTAAAATATAACGGTACTGAACATCAATAATATCATGAACGTTAAAATCAATGTACCTCATTACAATTGAAACATCGAAATGGGATAATATATCTACTTATGTTCTCTTTTTGTGGATAGGTTTAGCGCAAACGATTCAGCACCATCATCCTCATCCTGGTCAGCATCAGATCATCAATCAGCCGCCTCCACAAGGAATGTACACTATGCACATGACTAGCATTCAGATGCCCAAGGAAGAACCTCGACTACCTCAGGAACCACAACCTGATCTCTCTAATTGGGGTGGTGTTACGCTGCATCATTTATCGCAACCAATCAATATACCCCAACAAATAACTCAGGTAACTGCATTTACATAATAAAATAAATTTTATATTTTATATATTTAGTAATAGGGAAACTTATTAATTAAGACCAAGAATACTTAAGTCTTGTCACACAAAATACATGTATTGGAATCAGTCCTTTATCTGCTATACACTTGCAACTTACCTACTTGGAGACAGAACTGAATCAACAGAAAAGCTTAAAGAGAAACATGGCGCTTGAAAACAAATCATTGCATATTGATTTTACCAACAAAAGAACCAAGTACAAGCCCGTATATATAAATCAACAGGTAGTTCCGTATGAAACTACAGCCAAATATATTGTATGTAAAATACATTCCCAGATATTTTAGCATTGTCTGCTAGTGGGAGTTCATAATTATTCATTTTTACTGAGGGATAAGTTCTTATACAAAGGGTGCTCATTTGCTCTAATACGCAATGTTTTCGACCACAATTCGACATTTCGACGTTAAGATTGTTTGAAGGTTTCTTGTAGCTGATATTGGATCCTCGCGTGATGATAAAACCGCTATATCAGCAGCATATATTGCAACATTAGTGTTTCTTAAGTTCGGTAGATCATCTGTATCCTATAGATATAATGGACCAAGAACACTGCCCTGCGGAACACCTGAATATATTGGATGTAGGTCAGTGTATTCATCACCCTGTTTCACAACAAAATGTCTGTCTGTAAGGTATGATTTCAGTACTTGAATATGCGTATGGAGCAAAAGCTTTTTCAATTTAATATGCAGTTCACTGTACCACAGCTTGTTGAAGTTTTGAGAGGTATATCGAGAAAAGCAGCGGAGCATTATTTTTTATCCTTTAGGTTTTTATTAATTTGGTTGACTAATCTATGTATTTTTTTCTATATAAGTACATTGTTGATATGTTAGGAGTTGCGCATCATGCGACCTCTTGTATATTTTTTGTTATATTTATTGCCGCTATTTCTGTATCTCTTTCAGTTTTGAGAGGTAAATTTAGCGGTACAAAATTGTCTAGTTTCTCTCTAAATAATGACCAGCTAGTTTTACTGTTATAATGACTGCTGAGTGATCAGATGATAGATCAAAGCAGGATTCAGCTTTTCACATTTCTTTGTCAATTTTTTTGTAACACAAAAGTCTGTGGTATCAGGAATTTTATTTCTATCTGACGGCCAATATGTTAGCTAGCGAGTAGAGATATGCTGTATATTATGTACCTCCATTGTTTTGACCAATCCTCTGTCTTTTGGTGTTATTAATCTAGAACCCTAGAACCCCACATTACGTGTTTTGCGTTGTAGTCTCCTCCGGCAATTAATCTATTACTGAACGTAGTATTGATCTGCATTGTTATTGTGTTTATATGGACACTAGACAGCACATTCTTAATGGCTCGTGTACTTCTTCAATGTATACACTGGTGGCTTGTAAATAGTCCCCCCTGATTTTCGTAAATAGTCCCCCCTGATTTTCTCTCTTTCATGCTGTTTTATATTTTCATGGATAATTATGGCTATTTCTCCATGTACTGGATGTTTTGGGTGATATAGCCTGTATTTCGGAATCGGTAATTTTCTAACTATACACATTTCGGATACTATCATAAAATCAATACTTTGTTCACATAAGAACATTTTAAGTTTACTGACATGTTACTGATATGACATGTACATGTAACTACATTAGGCTAGCTTGATAACGAGGATACCGGTTAAATTCATCATTGTACTCATTAAAATAATATGTAATAGTCATTAAATTAAGTACAACATTAGTTTACAAGTATGTACCAGAAATCACTTTTCCAGACAATCTTCTACATGTCATTGTATAACATAAATTCGATCACTTATTGTTCTTTGAGCAGATTGTGGAACGCTTGAAGAATAATAATCACAATGAAAAATAATATGATATTAAAACTGTATGATGTTGTTGCAGCCGCTTAACATAACCCCACCAGAGCAACGAAACCTCCACTATTATAACGGCAAGACTGACCAGGGTCCCCAGAACCTTTTAGAGATCGCTCAGCCCCAACCCAATCAGATCCAACAACTCACCCCGCAACAGGTACAGAACCTGAACGCGAACAACGCGGGTCCCATCAAGAACAACGTGTTCCCGACGAACAACTGGGAGCAGCGTCAGAATATGTCGATACAAGCCGAGCCTGTTAATACTGGATTGCTATCCAGTCAGCCGCCGCCGGAATACTGGTGTTCGATCGCTTATTTTGAGTTGGACACTCAGGTAGGCGAAACATTCAAGGTTCTATCGAAGATTCCGACGGTTACTATTGATGGATACGTCGATCCCAGTAAAGGCAATCGATTTTGTTTAGGTGAGTTCGATAGTTTTCCATGAGTGCCTCGTATAAAAAGCTATATAAAAAAACATCATCAATGCTAAATGCCCCGCGTTTGTATAATCATGTTACTTTCATATAAAAGTATGTTACTAAAACTTGTTTTCACACTGTTTTCAATATAAGATCAGAAATGTATCTGATGAGATATAACATTAATTAAAATAACTATCAGGTAATTCTACCTAATTTAAATTAAGTTTCAGTAATCTACATTGTATTATTTATCAATAATTACTACAGCACTGAACATTATAACAAAGATTATTTTCATATATAATCTTTCTTTACTTTTATGTTATAAACATACATATGGAATAAATTAACAAAACTGTTTTGACATTAGCATGTGTATTAAAATGATAACGAACAAAATTAGGTAATTTACTTTTTTTTACAATTTAGAGTCAGTATTTACAATCATTAAATTAACTATTGATTTTTCAGAACTTAGATCTATAAAGTATATAATCAAAATGATTCATACAAAGTTCAACCAGTAAAATGTCACCAACTCAGCAACATCTCTTATAACGTTAATTGTTAAAGACTTTAGTATTTATTAATGCTTTAAAATTTTTACAAATTTACTGTTAATAATTTATAATTTCTTCTATTTCTCCTATGAGTGCCATCTATCAGGTCAATTAAAAAGTTCCCGGCCTGAAACATACATGGCACTACTAGAATTAAATCCATATGTTTTTTATTTAGCCATAACCCTCAAAAGATGAGTGTACTAATTTGACAGCTCTCGGATCATTAGTTTGGCAATTTGAGTGAAGCAACCTTTGTTATTGTAAAAAATACGGATAAAAAGGAATTTCGCCTGCTGATAAAATATTGCTTTTTGAAGGGAAAAAATACATTTAAAGCAAAAACTTGGCTTGATGCCGAGTTTCCGGATCCTTCCCCAGGAAAGTCAACCATCAAGGATTGATATGCTAAGTTTAGACGTGGTGAAATGAGCACCGAAGACGGTGAATGCAGTGGATGCCCAAAAGAGGTTGTTACCGACGAAAACATTTTAAAAAATCCACAAAATGATTTTGAATAACCGTAAATTGAAATTGAACGAAATAGCAGACACTCTAAAGATATCAACTGAACGTGTACATCATATCATTCACGAATATTTGGGTATGAGAAATCTCTGTGCAAAGTGGGTGTCGCGTGTGCTCAATTTTGACCAAAAACAACGACGAGTTGATGATTCGGAGCAGTGTTTGAAGATGATCAAGCGTAATAAACCCGAGTTTTTGCGTCGATATGTAATAATGAATGGAACATGGCTTCATCATTTCACTCCGAAGTCCAATCGATAGTCATCCGAGTGGACTGCACCATTTAAAGAAAAAGAAAATGCTGCTTCACCAAGACAATGCACCGTGTCAAAAATCCATGAATTGGGCTTCGAATTGCTTCCTCATCCACCGTATTTTCCAGATCTGGCCCCCAGAGACTATTTGCTATTCTCAGATCTCAAAAGAATGCTCGCTGGGAAGAAATTTTCGTCAAATGAAGAGGTGATCGACGAAACTGATGCCTATTTTGAAGCAAAGGATAAATCGTATTAAAAAAATGGTATCAAAAAGTTGGAGAGTCGCTATAATCAGTATATCACCCTTGAAGGGGGAGTTATGTTGAATAAAAAAAAACTAATTTTTCCAAAAAAAATTATTTTACTATGGTAGGCCGGGGACTTTTCATTCTAACTGCTGTATGTCTCGTTACTTCATTTATGTATTCTATAGTCTCTATCTTTTATTCACATTTCTTGCCTAAAATACATATTGCAAAAACAATAGATGCATTAGGCTGATTAAAAGAATAACTTCTTTACCTAAATTTTGAAATAAAATTGCATCGTTTTTTGCTTATTTATTCCACTCTTTGATCTCACCGTTGCAAATGGCTTATGGCTTTTGTTTATCTACTGCTTTCTGCTTTTGTCTTATGTCCCACACGGAAACTAACAACTCATCCGCCAATGAAGCTATTTGATGATTCCTAACTTTTATTTTAAGCAAGTTTGAACAAGACATTCCCTGTAAAACACAAGATGATCATACAGAATTGTTGGGAGTAACACAGTAGTCATAACATATAAAAACTACAATTTTATTTGTATAAGAGTTTGTCGTTTTGTATAATTGCCTACAATTTTTAAAAGTAATTGACACGTTCATCTCAGGCCATATCAGTCATATCAGGAGAATTTTGATCAACCGATGATTGTTTATATCTTGAAACTTTAGCGTCCTTTACCAGTGTTGTCTAATAGTTGTAATAGTTTGCGTTATAAGAACTCTCTCTTCATGTCTTATTACAAATGCGAATCATTTCAATAGTGTCTATCTAGTTCCACGTACAATATTTATTCTTACATTTTTCGGAAACATTTGTATGTAAAACAAACAGAATGCTGTCTGATACCTGTAACCGAATCAATCTATAAAATTTATTTTGTGTTGGTACTGGTCGACACTGTTGTCAAATGTCTATAAAATTCTTCAAAACATCAGTGATAATAATTAAAAGTTACAAACTTAAAATATTCTAAACGAATGAATGAACATAATGAATTTTCATTATGTACAGGTAATTGAAATTTCTTTCCCGTTAACCAATGTATTTTATATTTTTATATTCCAGTTAGTTATCTCCAGTAGTAAGTATGACAACGCTATCAGCAAATGTAGCCATGTATATGTTTGAGTTCAAATATTCTGGTTGAGATGTAACAGTTTAACAGTTCAATGATTTACTTTGATTGATTTTTGTGGTGCTAGTGGGCTTAGTCCCTCGTGCCAAACTGTCGGAGACTTGAGCTATATTTAAGAATATAACTGAATAGGCTTTTTCTATACTGAGACGGATCAAACCCACGTTCAGGTATTTAATTGTTTCACTCTATGACTCGTTTTAGATCGATCAGCAGAAGTTTTTTAAGTACTTTAATTATTACTGATAGCGCCGCTTTTAGGTTCAGAGGGATTTTTTAAAACATCATATTTTATTGATCACATAAGTTGGAAGGACAACCAGATATCTTGAACAGCTTTATATGATCCGTATGCTTGTAATTTTGAAACTAATGAAAACCTACACTGATTTCTGTAACATTTGACCAAAAATATTAGATGTTTCCACGTGTTTTGATTAGCGATATCTATTTGTAAAAATGTGAAGTACCAGTGCCAATACTGTTAGGCAACCTAGTCTAACTGTTGAATTCGATGACTCTAACATTTCTTTACGTAAAATAATAATTTTCCATTTAGTATTATTGAATGATTTCATGTACACGAACGCTAATTATGAAACGCTCAAAATTATATCTCATCAAATACATTTGGAAACTCGGTCATATCCCAATTGTCATTTTTGGTTTCTGAATGATTTAAAACTGATTTGATTGTCATTGTCAAGACTTATTAGACAAAAACCGAACTCAAGCTCTTAAAGAGATTTCAGATAACCAGCAGTTGATGAATCAACTGGTTATAAGCAAGACTTTTTTGCAAAAGTTGTGGTTAGGAAGTAATTTTAAGGATAATTTTACATTTACAAAATTTTGTTCAGGTAATATGATTATTTATTATTATATAGAAAAAATTAGCGACAGACAATGCAAAAATAAGTGTATATGGTATGAATTAATGGTAAAATGCGCACATACAGCACAGGGATATTTATGTTAAATAATATAAAAATATAATTTGTCTTAAGATTATTGTAGGTCATATTTGTGTACTTTATACTTGTAGCTCTCTTATTTTGCAGGTATTCCGAAGATTAACCGAAGTAACATAGGTGTTTAAATCAAATATCAGGCTTTTTTAGGATATTGTAAATATAAGATGTAGTTAATAGAAAGTATGAAATAATTTGATAACAAAATACTTAAATCTTTGTGATTGATAATTTCTTTCGGTTTATAGAACTATCTTGATTAGATAAATAGTACAGAAAAATTTAAATATATCGTATAACATCCAAAAAGTAATCTAAGTAAGACAAATACACAACCAATATAAAGAAAATATTTGGTTTGACATCGTTTTATCCTGATATTCCACTTCAAATTTGCCTGAATGCTGAATAAATTATGTATTTATATTTAGTGAGTTTTCCTATGGGCTCTGATAATTATTCTATTTTAACAGTTACTAGTAGAGTTGGGAACTATCGACTGAAAACAGTCGAAACAGTCGCTACTCGCAAATCAGTCGATAGTCAAAAAACATATTTTCAGTCAAATGCACGGTTCGACTGTTTCTTTCAATTCGTAATGTCAGACGAAGATATACGAACCCTTTCCTGTACAAATGGTGAGAGAGGAAGGACGGAGATAATTGCTCGGAACAGTTAATTTTATTTCTGTTTATATTTTCCAACGAAGTATAAGCGAGACAGAGAAAGATATATTAATTGCTATTTTTGAATGATATATTATAATAAATATAGACAGTACAATAGAACTTAAACATAACCTAAAAACTAAATATATACAATAACCATAAATACTATATAAAATTTAAACACATACCTAATCACAGAAAAAAAAACTAATCCATGACATAATTCAAAATGATCGCACAATAACTACTAGAGCTTTTTGAAATAAAATAAATGCTTTTTTTTATTATTGAAGGGAAATATTTTTTAACAAAAATTGAGAGAGTAATCGAAATATTATTTATTATTTCCATAAAATCAGTCAAAAGTATTTTACTTTTTTACACAATTTTAATCTTTTTACCCTATAACATTAACAATCTTGAAATATATCGTTCCAAAATGCTGTTATATTAATATATAATATATTATTTTTAACAAACAAACTACCAAAAAAATCATAAAACTATATATATTACATATAAATCTATGTAAGCATAAATTGAGTACATTTTTGTCAAGGTCGCGGCTAGGACGACAGAGCCACGACGTTAGAAATCAGTCGAATGAAACTAGTAGAACCAAAAATAGTAACTAAAAGTACACGATTGAAACAGTCGATAGTAAATAGTAAAAACATCAGTAGAACCGAAAATAGCGACTGAAAGCAGTCACTGGGAAAAAGTAGTAAAATCAGTCGTAGCAAAAATAGCGACTGAAACAGTCGATAGTAAAAAGTAATCGATTACTAATCAGTCGATAGTCGATTTCAGTCGATACTTCCTAACACTATTTATTAGCATTTGGTCATTCAGTGTCCAAAATCCTTTTCCATACTTTCAAATCAATCGGATCATTTAATAAATCTAATAGTTTTCCAACTGTTACCGTAGCATTCATTTTTAGTGTACTTGTTTTTAGGAAACAATGATCCAACATGTTTATTCTGCCCTCATATTATGGAGTAATACCTGCAAAAAATAACACAACCATAACATAATTATTCATACAGCAGTAGTAGCACATACTTGTAGAAATAATTTTAATATTCGACTTCGTCAGCTCTTCGCCTTATTTTCTGTTAA
The DNA here is from genome assembly GCF_030347505.1 of Rhynchophorus ferrugineus. NCBI lineage: Eukaryota > Metazoa > Arthropoda > Insecta > Coleoptera > Curculionidae > Rhynchophorus > Rhynchophorus ferrugineus. The sequence goes on along the minus strand of NW_027472583.1, from coordinate 58,177,058 downwards.
TTTTCTCCATTTTATTATTAAATAATTATATTACCTAAACAAACTTTTGTAAAAATAAAATTAACCTAAAAGTTACTTCCTAACCACAACTTTCGTAAACAACGCGTAGCTGTGAAATCATTGTGAGTCATTTTACTGTCGTCTGCATGAACTGATTGAAAATGATGATTCTTTTGACACGGTATCATTATATTGTCGGAAAGATGGAAACATGTTGTATATTATAATAGAAATAACAATATATATTGTAATTTTTCTCCATAAATACCTTTTTAATGTGAAAAGATGCTCAGATTATATTTAAGCAACTTAATAGTAAATTGTAACAGAACTCTTCTATTAAATTTCGATATAATTTGCAGGTGCTCTGAGCAACGTTCACAGGACCGAACAAAGCGAAAAATCCCGGCTTCATATTGGACGAGGGGTTCAACTAACTCTGAAAGGAGAAGGTGACGTGTGTTTGAAATGTCTGAGCAATCACTCGGTATTTGTCCAAAGTTACTATTTGGATAGAGAAAACGGTCGACAACCTGGCGAAGCTGTCCATAAAATATTCCCAAATGCGGATATTAAGGTAATTTTCTTTCAGACGATTATAGCTGATGTTTTAACCAGGGGTCAATGTCAACTTATTAAACTACTTGATAATTTAAGTCAAATTTCCCAAAACGAAGAGAAATAATTTGATTTCCCACAAATTCCCCTCAGAATCATTTTAAGAAAGGAAATAACTCTCAACTGTTTAAATAATATTTATTTTTATATTTTCATAATCATATTTTTAATGATTGGGAACAAGTGTTCTTTCGCAGCATTTTTAAGCCGAAATATTCTAGTTTGTGAGTTATTGTATAGTGCTGTGAGCGACACTACTTTTGTTATTTTCAAAACAATTGATCACAAGCAATTTCGTCTTTTAATTTTACACTGCTTCTTGATGGAAAAATACCCTTCAAGCGAAGCAATAGCTTGAAGAGTATTATAACGAATCCACTCCATCAGAAACAACAATAAACCGTTGGTTTTCTGGCTTCAAACGTGGCCGTAAAGACACCGATGATGCAGAACGCAGTGGACATCCAAATGAGATGGCAACATCAGAAAACATCAAAGAAACCCACAAAATCGTGTTGAATGATCGAAAAGTGTAGTTGGGTGAGTTAGCTAACATCGTAAAGATATCAAAAGAACGTGTTGGTTTTATATTGCATGAGCATTTGACTATGAGAAAGCTCTGTTCAAACAGGGTGTCGCGTTTGTTCACAGTTGACCAAAAACAAGAACGTGTTGGTAAATGAGCAGTGTTTCGCCATGCTTAAATGTAACAAACAGGAATTTTTGCATCGATGTGTGACAATGGATTAAACATGGATCCATCACTCCACTCTGGAATCAAAACTATCGTCATCTAAGTGGACGACAACTGGTGACAGGCCTATTTTGAAGCAAAATTTAAATCATTCTACAAGAGTGGTATTGAAATGTTAGAATGGTGCTAGAATGATTATGTGGCTCTTGATAGAGATTGTATTGATGAATAGAGCCAATTAAAAAAAAACGCGTGTTAGATTAGGTTAGTTTTTGTTATAAATGAATAATATTGAAAAATGGTAATAATATAATTATATTACTAATATACTTCCAATGTAATATACTATTTTTAAATACTTATAATTATAAAATTAACAATAATATTTCATAGAATTCAAATATAGTGTTATGGCTTGAAGAGTATTGAACTATAGATATCGTTCGATATCCATAAGTAATCTAAAAAATATTTTTAAATTGAACAATTTCAAAATAATTTTTCTGGTGACATCTTTTAGCAAACTAGCTGAGTTGTACTATTCTATATTATCATTCTTCTTAAAGTTTAGCTTTTCAACAACTATAACTTCATTGAAGAATATATTATTACAACATCAAACCAAAATCAAACTCATATCTATAAACAACTTAATTAAATACGATAGATAGCTTGTGTTTTTCATTATCTATGTCTGTATGACAGTTATATGATGAGATATGACGGTTTAGTTATTTACTATAATAAAATATAACTACGACTACGAAGGGTCAGAATATAGTAGTTATATTATCTTTAGTATACTTCTTTCTGTTTACAATGTATGTAATATTATCATTTAATGCTTTGAAATAATGAATAAATGTATAAACTACAATATATTATATACTACATTATACTTTCTATTCTTCTTTTAAAATATCTTTTTATTATTACATTAAAAAAACCAACTCGACATTACTTGTATTAAACGAGTTACATAAACAATGATTAAATGCTAGGTTATGTTCTCATCTGGTTAGGTCCGTTAAGTTTTCACTATAAATAGAACAATATTCTATATTTTAATATGAAAATTATTTCTATATTCCAGAATGTTTACGATATTTCAACACAATATCAATATTATTTAATGCTTTCAAACGATTACGAATTCCTTTGTTGTGTCGATAAAGTCGCAGTTGCGCAATGGAGCACAATTTCCACCGAAATATCACTATGGTTCGCGTTAACGCGCGAATAACGGTACCTATATCCGTTTATTGGGGGCTTTCATCTCTGAATTATAGTGGATTTTGCTTGGCTTAATGTCGTACGTTTGGACGTTTGTCGACCATTTCAAACACGGTCACACAAATAACGCTATTTCATTGCCAAGGTTAGAGATTAACTTCGATCAAGCCCGGATATTAGAGACGTACAGCAATCGAATTGGTGGTTTAAAGCTTGAATGAAAATAATTGAGGAGAAAAGTGAAAATATGTTATTAAATAAATGTAACTTCATTGCGTATATATTGTTGTGGTACATATTGATTAATATATTAATTCAGATTACTTATTTTTAAAAATTATAATAGGTTATTAGTTATAACCAATCTTAGTTAATAATTTTATAACTTTTTAACTAAATCTGTAGTGTCGAAGAAACAAACTAAGTAGTAATGTTCTAATATTCTATTTAAGTGTTATAGGCTAGAATTTTTTGCATAATTATGATGTTTTGTCTTTATAATATTCAGAGTAAAAGCTAATGTTCGTTTTAATGTAATTAATTGCTAATTCTAATTATTGGCTATAATAATTCAGCAGTAAATATAGATTGACAGGCAAAAGAAATGTTCCCACTTTATATTTTTAACACTGAAGTTGAGATTTATAAATATATAAAATCTCTTTCACATGTTTAAGTGGGTAGGGGTTTGTTAAAATTGTTGATGGGTATTCAACAGTATTGTTTCCTATGAGAAATAGTATTTCCCATGTTTAATCAGCACGTCATTTGTTATAAATTGCTTTGAAAATAACAGAATTAGTTTCTTTAATACTACTATAATTTGTTAATTAATAGTTTAATGGTACGAAATTTTGACGCGGGTTATTTGGTTTTTAGGTTTGTAATTAGGAATACCCATAAATTATATGAATATGTCACGAACAATGGTCAACTTCGTGTCATTTTTTTTACTAATTTAAAAAGCACATTGCATATATGTTACTATTGGTTTCACTATTTACTATTTTTTCCTTAATATTGTTCTGTTATAAGTATGTAATAAGTCCATGTAAGATTTCAAACCCAAATTTATTTAGCATTAGATGGATATACTCTCAATAATACACTCCACGTAAGTTTAAAACAAGTACACTTAACTACACTTACAGAGTCACTTAACTAACAAAGTTTTTGTCTCTTCAGCCATCAGGAAAATCCACTGTTGTCGAGCAGCTGTAATACTTCGTTGGTACTCTTAGATCATTGTGGGTGTGCTCATTTCTCAAGCAGCATGGGGCGTTAACAATGCTGCGAAAATCTTTGTTTTGATGCTTGGATTTTATTGATATTGGATTTGTTCGTGCGACCCCATATCTGCACACCATATATTAGACTTTATGATTACCATTTCCAATTATTCTTATTTACAGCTTTAAATAAGACTTCTACGTAACATCAAATATATGACGGAAGATTTTAAAACTGTGTAAACCATCTAAAATGTCAATCTCTCCTATATTGTCTGATTCTATATTATTTTTCCATCTCCAAAGAACGATGTAACTTTTAAATCTTCATAAGAAGTGAAACGTTATCCAGGCAGGACGCGACTCATATATCGGAACAAATACTATTCAGAAGGAGCGAGGTCTGAATAATACCACAGATGGGATAACGCTTCCTAATTTAATGTTTCCCGGTAAGTTTTCATCAGTTTTACATCATGATGGTGCCGGTGATTGAGCGTTGTCTTACTGAAGAATAACACTGTTTTTTTTGCTGAAATTCCGGCAATTTTTTGCATCAGTTGTAGTCCAAAAGAGATCCCCATTGTTGGTTTCATCGAGTAGTGCCTTCAAATTCCAGGAAGGTCTGCGTCTTCGGTATCAAAATCACCACTTTTAAAAAGTGGAAATCAGTTTTCACGTGTTACAGTCGATGGAACTCGGTTGTCATAACCTTCAGACAGCATCCAATAACCTTCAGTCGCTTTATTGTTTCTCAAATTGAAGCAAAAAACAGTAATATTTCCCGCAAATTTAAGTCCTTTAATATCAAATGTAAGATAAATGATCTAAAACTGTACTATAGTTTAAACCATCTGAAATTTTAATCTCCTAATTTGTAGAAATATGTGGTCAAAATGATTCTTTGTATTTAAAAATACAATGTCATTTTGATTACCAAAACAAAAATATTTTAAATTGAACAGGCCTTTCTTGAATCTATAAAAAAAACTTCACTTCTAAAAACGCTATTGTCAGTGGAATAGTTTTCTACAGTTCGGTGCTGAACCTGTCTAAAAATATTTTTTTGTTTTTTTTTTAAGGTTTTCGACCTACGCCAATGCCACCAGCAAATGACCGTCCAGGCGGCGACTGCTCAGGCAGCGGCAAAGGCGCAGGCGGCTGCTGTGGCAGGTCATATACCAGGGCCGCACTCAGTGGGCGGCATTGCCCCAGCGATGAGTCTGTCGGCAGCTGCCGGTATCGGAGTAAGTATAGCGTCACGTCGAGATAAAATTCGTCGTAATATCGATCACATTTACGTCGAAAATTATTGGAATAGGCATGATAAATGTAAGAAAACTTCGCAGAAAGAGAGGTGTTGATTACTGAGAAAGTACCATTTCAAGTATCAGTTTTTTATAAAGTTTAAGAAATATCATTAATTTTTTTGTCAAAAAAATAATATAATGTCATAAAAATAATATAAATCAAAAATGTATCGATATTTTTTCGACATTCTTACACAGAAATATTGATTTATACTAATAATACTTGATATACATATGGAAAAATTAAGATTTTAAATTACAAGTGCGAGTAGTAAAAAATTAAAAAATTCGTCATATTAATTCAAACACGAAACATTGCCGTCACTCAACGTTTCCTAACCTACTTTTTATTTGGATTATATAACTTATATTTCACAGTTAAAAAATCGGTTTTGTGCTAACAACAGAAATACAAGATAAACGAAAAACTGGGGTTTATCAATGTTAATAACCTAAAATTCCCAGAATCGATTGGTCGATGGAGACCGTGCTGTATGATTGTGACCGAAATAGTAATTTTATAAAGAATACTAGAACTCTCATAGAAATGAAGTGAATATTCGAGAAACAGTAGTCGCGAAAAGTGGTAGAATATTGAAGACCATTAGGTAAAAATGCTATCCGCCTAACACTTGACAAGAAAATTAATTAGTGCTGGTCATAAGTTTAAAGAGTGCCCAATAATAGCACAATCACCATTTGGGAACTATAAGAATATTATTATTGATATCAATGGTCTAATAGTAGCTAAGATATATCAAATCAATCTATCAATAGTAAACCCACTAAAATATTTTTTGATGATAATTTTAAAATACAGATGAAAATATATTTCACAGGACTACAAAAATGTTAATTTTATATAGCTGCAACACTACTAACTACAATACAAAAAGGTTCAAATAATATACATTTGATGATGGATGTTTGACTTTCTTATTTAGCGGCTTCCTAGAACAAAAATGTGTATCTGGTATAATACCAGATAGCCTGGTAGTATTTGGGTAAATAAAATGCACATATTGTAATTTTGAATTTTATTTTAATAATACTCTTACGAATCTATAAGAGTAAGAAGAGTATACTTCATTAAATACTTTGCATCAAGTAATATATTAAATCATCCTATGAATTCTTAAACCAGATGGCTACATAAAATTATAAAATATATATTTCGCGATCTGTAATTATTTATGAGAAGCTGGACTGGACAGAAGAATCTGTATCAGCCCCATTCTTAACCGAATAAGGCTAGATTGTATCTGCAACATACTAATCAAACCATATAGTGCTTCTTTGTAGATTCAGAGGTATCTAGTAAACTTTTAGAGGATTTAGTTTCACTACAATCAAAAACTCTGCATATTTAGATAACTAATATCAAATACAAAACTAGTGTTGGGAACTATCGACTGTTTAGTAATTGACTACTTTTACTATCGACTTTTTCAGTCGCTATTTACTATTACTATATATTTTACTATTACTATTTTCAGTCGCTAGTTTTCTGACTATCGACTGTTTTCAGTCGATAGTTCCAACACTATACAAAACCAAAAAAATATATAATTGAAATATTAACTTACATAATTTGTGGAAGAGCAAATGAAGATTGCCGTCAACAGTTGAATTTTCTAACCATTACTAACGTTTGCATTTTATTTTTAGGTGGACGACCTGAGACGTTTGTGCATCTTGAGACTCAGCTTCGTGAAAGGTTGGGGACGCGACTATCCCCGTAAAAAAATCAAAGAGACGCCGTGTTGGATCGAGGTACACTTGCACCGAGCACTACAACTGCTGGACGAAGTACTGAACAATATGCCGGAGGGTAACCGCGGACCAAAATAAGAGACAGATCACGACAGGAAGAATATCGAATGCTCAAAGGTCGATAACAAACGATCGCTGCAAAGTTTTATCAGACAATTCCATCCCATATAGCGCGACAACGGTTAATTTGACATCGCAGTATTTTAAATATATAAGAAATCTCTTCAAGTATTCAGTACATACCAGCACAATACTATATAGAAAAAAATTCTTCCATCTCTCAGGGAACTGAAATCTGTGTCAATTGATGGTTCGGAGCAACATTTCGTACATAAACAAAACGTTATTTTTCAACGTTTCTACATGTATTTTTTATATCACCAAACATGATATTTCAAAATGTGTGAGCTTGCTGATGCGTTTGATATTACAAACATTGAAGTGCGAACGATATTATATATGTTGATAACGAGAAGATATAACATTTCAGTACTTTTGTTTTAAAAAATGCGGCTTTTTTTATAACTCTTATTAATTGAAGAAACATGCCGGTGAACTCTGCTGGTAAACTTGTTATTTAACTTGTAGTGTTATATTTTTTTTCGATTGTTTTTAGGTTAAGTTTATTTTCTTAAGGTACGTCCATATTGAGACAACGTTAAGCAAGAGTTATTAAGCGGATACAAGACATATTAAATGTTGCCGCTGTTATCACATATATTTTAATATAGTGGATGCGTAGATGTTGAATTACCTCAAACATTGTGATAAATATTACTCAAATGTCCTCAAAAATGACGTTGCTAATAAAAATGCAAATACAAATTGTAGTTTCAAGAATAATTTATATTTTGTATGAAGTATATATATATATATATATATATATATATATATATATATATATATATATATATATATATATATATAGCTCTTTTCATTGAGAGTTATAATTATATTTTTTTCTAATCTAATTAAGTTAAAATTGAACTTCTTTTGTTCAGTAATCGGTGACCGAAGAAATTTTATTTTATGCCTTTTATTAAACAATTAATTATTCTGCAATTTTGAGATCTAAAATACATAAATTTTCTGCACTGCATTGAAATGTTATTATCAAGAACTTCTTCATCACTTTGCACTAGTTTGTAGAAAACAACATTCATAAATATATTGCTGTAATATTGTACTAATTAAAATGTAGTATAGGACAATTTTCGTTCGATCACAAAATCAACATTAATGTTAAAATAACTGGTACTACTGCTGGTTTTCAAATGCTTGCTGTTGTGTCACAGTGAACGTACCTTCATGTTTGATACTGTTTGATATTGAATATATATCGCAATGCATGACAAAAGCAAAATGATGATAACAATTGTACGTAAAAATAATTTTGTGTTGAAAAGTTTTGTTGAGAATTTAACATATCTTTGAAAAAATAATTGATATTGACGTACTGATTCGGCCTACTCTTTATTTTAAAACCTTGTCTATTTATTACACAGGAGAGCAAGGGAATTTCAAAAGTTTTGTTGGTTTTTCCAAACATTGAGCAAAACCTAAAGTAAGATAGTCCGGAACATTCGTACGATATCAAATTCGTCTGTGGTATTAGATTAAAATAATGTTTAAGTGTATTTAGGACCAAAAAATTCTGCTCTAAAGATGAACTGTTCATAATTATTTAATAAAATAACGGGAAACGATGTCGAACGTGTTTATTCTTAGACTTTGGCAATAATTTGTTTTTAAGAGTTCGTAAAACGCGTAGAAGGTATTAGAAAGTCGATATTTATATACATAAATATTTTCACCCTTTTTTAAAATTCATTATATAACATATAAAATTCGCTTTTATACTTTTTGCGATCCAAAGATTTTAGAATTTTTATTCTTGCTTTTTTTTTTTGTTGTATTTCTAGCATTATGTTTTACCTGTAGATATTGTGTTTTTTATTACGATTTATTTTGTGTACATATTTATTGAAACATTTATGCCATACAATATTTTATAAATACATTTTTTCAATGAAAATCTGTTGTTTTTCATTTTTATATTGTGTTGTATAGGACAACTCGTAAAAGATATAGCATGGGGTTCGTGAGTAATAACACCCATAAAAGGAAACGAATTACTGTCAACAATTAATATTACAAATTGTAACTATCATTCAGGGTCTGAACCCATTTACTTGCCTGTCGACAGTAATAAAGTGAATTTTTACATTTCGAAAGACATCTCATCAAATGGAGAGCTTGTGCGAACTATTTCATCTGATTACACCCTAGTATTGTTAACACTAGGCGCGACAGTTCTGAAAAAAACTAAGAAGCATAATTTTACTAACAAATTTACTAACTGGAAGACATTTAGACTTATAATGCAGGAGAAAATCAGTTTAAACGTAATATTCTAAAGTATAGACGATCTTGAGTAGTAAACCCGAAATATAATTGAACAAATATGGTCTGCTGCAAAAGAAACATCAAGAGAGAAATAAGAATAAGATAAATTACACCCTTAAAATTAGGGTAATGAATATAGAATCTACGATAGATATAAATCCTGTTTATCAGCTTGATGTAGCTGTAAATCTGATTTCTTCAATAGAAGTTGTCACAGAAACTGATAACCGCAATCCTAAAATGGTTCCTGAAATTGACGATATATCACGTGTGGTAATGAACGAGATGGCACGAAAAGCAGTCATGAAGTTGACATATTCAATGTGTGCTTAAGACTGAAGCATGTTTCGGAATGTCTAAAGGCTGCTCGAATAATTATGCTTAAATGTCTAAAGGCTGCTCGAATAATTATGCTTAAAAAACCTGACAAACCGACAGAACAAGTTGGATCTTACAGACCTATTTCGCTGCCACCTGCGATATCAAAATTATTTGAGAAACTGCTATTAAAATATATTAAATTATTTATAGAAATATCAGATTTCCAGTTTGGATTTCCCTTGGAAAAAATTGTTGTAGAAAAAGTATAAATGAAACAACAAAAAACAACTGAAAATCTACTATTTTTATATGACATACATATTTTCACTATTTCCATTGCTGATTTAATGTATATTGATTGTATATCTATAAACACGTCATCAAGGAGTCGATATTTCGTATACCCGTAATGGGAAGATCGAATTAAAAGGACCGATGCATACCTAGAAATCTGCTTTACTAGAAGCCTGTGGCGCCCTCTGCCCGTCTTTATAAGAACAGGTACCTAAATACGTAATGATTAACTGTTTATAGTTCGTGGGGACTTGTGAAAGAGGGCGCCAGATGTACATTTCCTATAATTATAAAGTTCCATAAATAATAATAGTAATATTATCTTAATATATAATAGCTTTTTTACTCACTAATATTATGGGTCTAAACAACAAACTTCTTCTGACTAGATAAGCACGGGTAGGTTCAAAACTCGAAAACAAGGGAAATGTATTTTTGATGATATGATATCACCAGCACCTTTAAATCAGACAATTTTGTATTATTAGTTTATATGCACTTTGATTAGCGATGCCTATTGGTGAAAATGCGAAGGATTAATGTAAAAACTGTTAAAGAACCTAACCCAATTGTTAAATTACATGTTTTTGACATTTCACTGTCTAAAATAACAGTGTTTCATTTAGTGTTATTGAATTATTTAGTGTACATAAACGCTAATAGAATACTCAAAATTGAATTTCGAAATCTGTTTCGAAAGTAATCGAATATTTTGAGAAATTTATGGTGATGCTGCTTCCTCATATCTCAATTATAAACATATAATAAAGAAATTTAGAAGTGAAAGTTATATGGAAAAATCGGGTCCCACGTTTAAGCTTTTCGGAATCCCCGTTACGCGGCCAAATGTAAATGAAAAATGCAACAGCTATATGTGTGTTTCCCTCTCGTTCGGCCTCGGTATTAATAATTCTAATCTAAGCAGTTAACGGCCATTTTTAGGTGATATAGTTTGTGTTGTTTATTTACGTGAAGTTTTTAGATATGTGTTTTTATATATATTTGACAATTACTTCATATTATTCTGTGAATTTTAATTTATTAGTGTAATAAAAAGAAAACCTTAAGGGAATCTCTTATGATCTCCTATGTAGGTCCAGGAAAGTTTGTAATCATTTTAAAGATGAAGACTATAAACCAAAATGTGGAAAGCCATGGCGGAAACAAGATGTAATTCCTACTAGTAATTTAAATAGTAAGTATTTTGGTCAATAGTAATGATTTATTGCATTGAAATAATTAAGCAATATTTGTTGAGATTCTTTACCTTTACTACAAGACAAGGAAAATATGTCCCCAATGGCAATATTACAATCACGTAAGTTTTTTGAGGCTGATAGATATATAGAATAAGAATCTTATGTTTATTATTAGAGAATGGGGGTTCTAACTTGAAAGTTATATGTTAATTTACAGATAACTCAACCTGTCCCATCAGCTTCTTTTCAGGTTGGATGAAAAACTAATGGCTTTATCCTTATTGAAATGCAGTGGCAGAGGATATAAATTGTTATCGAAGATATTCTGCTCGCCTTCTAGAAGAACATTAACGCAGATACTGAATAAGGTTCCTTTTTGCTGCTGGAGTAGTAACCTCTAATTTTGGTCCTTAGTTCACAAAATTGACTGTATATATCGAACTGCAATTGTGATATTTAATAAAATGTACCTCAAATTAGGTAGGTTGTTAATTTAGTTGAATTTAGTCTAAAAAATAATACAACAGAACCATTAATAGTTATATTATTTTATTTTAATGTTTGATTTAAATATTTGAGAGAAGATAATATCAGTAGATTACATGTTTTGGGTAGTGGAGATATCTCTGTGATTATATCAATGTCTTGATGGTCATGGAAAATTAATGTAATTGTAATATATATCAATAAAATATATTTAAATATATTTATTTTTTTATTTTGCCAGTAAAATTAAAAGAATTTTTTTTAATTCCCGCTAAACATTTTTAATTTTCCCGCCGTAACTAACTGTCGTACGGCGCATGCGTAAGTGCCCTCACACGGGGATTCCGAGCGTATATTAGAACCAATTTAGATGGGATATGATCGGCATATGGATAGAGTGTTGATTTTAACCTCAATAACAATGAAGAATGAGACTAGTTAGTGCAGATATTAACTGACGTCAATTGAATAAACTGAATGACGTTTTCCCATGGGTATCGCAAATTTTTTTCGAATTGAATTTAAAGTCGAAACCCGGTTGATACCTAATATTTTTATAATTTTTTTTTGTTATTGGGATTGAACGCATTTCTCTCTGTCGCTCGATACATACGATTTTATAACTATATATACGACTGTATCTGACCGGTAAATATTCACATCCAAACCAGGATCGTTCTATTATGTTAGTTAAAATTAAATGAACTAACTACAATAGAGCTTTGTATTACACAAACCTCCAAGTCCTAATGTTCTATCATAGATACCGTCGAGCGGACGATGCAAACGCCATTAAGTGGTTGCCATTAAGTTCGAATCTGAAGTTAGTTTGTTGTTCATAGTCCATCCGGAGGTATTGGAGAATTTGCTTTAAAAACCATTTAATTAATTTCTTATTGTAGTACTAAAGAGTAAATAAAGTTAATTTTATTAATAGGAAATAAAGATAATAACTACTTTCACACCTTTACATACAAGATACCATTTAACGCCTATGATAATGAACAACGCGTCATTTGAGGTTTTCTAACTATGTCATATTTGTAACTATGTATCTTGCCCCGTCAACTTTGAGTTTTAGCTCAGTTTTGGCTTTGATATACAACAAAATTCTAATCTGAATAAAATAATTGAATAAGAGTGTTATCAAACATAATTTATTTTAACATTATAGCGACAATAGTTTATAGGTTAGAGTTATAACCTCTAATCACTATTGCTTTCAAGAATTTTGCATACGTCTGACCACCGGACGACTTTGACAGGCTCAAACGTGTTCGAACTAAGCGATAGCATTGTGTCTCTTTTTAACTAGAATAAATGAGAAGGAAAATATTGTCTGATTTTAAACATCTTGATGATGTATGGACAAAATAACTTTAAAGAGACTATATATTACGGGGCATCGATTAACATTGCTAATGGTGATTGGGATATTTTCACTCTGAATTTTTTTAATGTTATATAACGCAACTTTGTTGTGTTTCTGCTTGTATAATGATCGTTCGGCTTTCAACTGGAATTCAATGAAATCTCTCAGTATTTTTTTCCAAAATGTGATAAATATTTTATATCTGTCTTTTTTTTGGTTAGCAAGTTGTTTTTTGTGTGGAAGCTACTACTTCTAAAACTTCAAAACTAATGCATATTCAGGTATTATTAATTAATATATTAGATGTTATATTAAATAACCAAACCAAACTACTAAAATCGTACATTATAGCCAGAATGTTTAGAGTTAGACAAGAACAAGCTTACTCTCCAATAAATGAAGCTAAAGCAGGTGTACTACAAAGAAGTGTACCGTGGGCCAATGCTGTGACATACCACTAATGGAGAATATTATGATGGCTACATTTGCCGATAATACTGCGATTATAGCTGTTGGAGACAATAGTGAATAAGCCACAAGAAAATTACAACAGGCAAGTGACAATATAAATAACTGGACACAAGCTAATAACATAAATAAAAATTAATGAAACTGAATCTGTACATGTGCAGTTCACCTACAATCAGATCGTACAAGCACCAATAATATTAAACAATCTATCATTCCATATAGTAACAATGCTAAATATCTCGGAATGAACCGTGATGCAAAACTTCGCTGGAAGGAACATATAAAGAAGAAAAGAAAAGAACTGGAATTGAAATATAGGAAAATGTATTGGCTAATTGGAAGAAAATAACAATTATCAGTACATAATAAATTGCTATTATGTAAGCAAACACTGAAACCTATATAGACATACGAAGTTCAATTATGGGGATGTTCTGAAAAGAGAAACATAAATAAAATATACATTTTTCTGAGTCCAAAAACAAAGTCCTGAAAAGTGTTGTGGGTGCACCCAAATACTACAGGACTGTCGACCGATATCGAGACCTTTAGATACCCACAGTCAGTCAAGAAATCAAGAGAATTGTAAGGGGCCAAGAGGAAAAATTCATTCTCATGACAATATTGAAGTATTGCAACTTTTGGATACCGCCAGAGCAGGACACAGATTCAAAAGTATCAAATCTTCTAATCTTGTGCAGTGTTGTGAAGTGAAGTGCGTATAATAAAAATACAACAGTGACATGTATAAACATTATTTCACACAGTTATCATAAAGACATGATGTAGGTTAATTGGAAAAAATTAATAAAGTTTTAAGTAAAATATTTTTTATTAACCCAACTAACTAATTTAACATATATATATCAAAACCAACGAATTTAACAGTAAGGTTAGACTAACTGCATTTCTCACACTCTATTACATATACTTGATCAAAATACATGCAAATATCTAATACAATTTAGTAGTCAATACAATCAAATTCCTTTTTTACTTCACCTGATACCTAGTTCTAAATAAATATAATACCTACATAGGTTTTCTTACTAAATAAAAAGAATGTTTAGAAATAGCATAGAAAGTTTAAACGAACATCAAGAATATGCATCGAATATAAACAAAACTACTAAAAGGAGTAGTTTAAGGAGAAATTAATTTCTTTAAGTACCCTTATAAAGCTACTTTAACACAACACACTATTTGTTAGAGCCTACAATTGATTCTTTCTAGGTTAATGTTTTAAAACATGACTGGACGGGTTGAAAATGAATTCGAAATCGATAAACTGTATCAACATCATTTAAATGCGCTTCCTTATTTTGTGTTTCATTGGAAATGATCGATACTAGGTTAGACGATGAGTAGTAATTTCTATTCAAGTTCCACGTAACATAAATGGGTCGACATTAAAATTATATCGCAATGAAAAGGTAAGCGATGCAAAGTGATTTCGAAATTATACAAGAACTGTAAAGTCGACATTTTAAATTAATTCCGCTTAACGTTCATTATTCATTTTCATGTTGTTTTCCGGAAATTATATCAAATGTTCCTGATGTTCTGTCATTATTCACTTGAAACAATGGACAGAAATAATGTGGGTTTGTTTATTTAAATTAAAGTATGTATTATATAGTCTATCCAAAGTTATTTTGAACATACGTCATCAAGATGTTTAATGTATTGCCTGCCGCAATTTGTAAATTCGTTTTAAAATCAGACAATGTTTTCCTTCTTATTTTATTCTAGTTGAAAAGAGACACCATGCTGTCTGATTACTTCCAATACGTAAACGAATGAGCCTGCCAAAGTCGTCCGGTTGTCAAACGTATGCAAAATTCTTCAAAACGATAGTGATAAGAAATTATAAACCGGCAAACGTTATTTTAATGCTTTGCTTGTTTTGATACATTTCAAATCGATGTTTATTATTACTCTGATAGAAAATTCCGCAGCCAGACAGTACAGAATGAGTCTCTAATCAGTTACTATAAACAGGAATGAGATAATGGAAGCCCCCTTTAGCCAATAAAATTCGTTAGAGAGGTTAGCCTTTTTACCGTTAAATACTAATTTGCTGCGATTTTTATTGAAAATATTTTTTAGCGTGTTGCAGCTGCACTGAATATTAATTTGCACATGGTCACTAAAACATCTCAAAAAATTAAAAATATAATCAAGGTCAACTTGATGTTAGCTCTGTCAGAGTTTAAATATATGAAATATATAAAAACAGTGAGTAGATTTTCAATACAAACATAATTTAATACAATTATTTCAAAGAAAGCTGTTAGTCTGAAAAGTATCCAAGAGATCTAATGGAAATTCGGGATATTGCTTTTAGAAGAATACAATTTTTTAAAAGCATATAATAAAATTAAGAAAGACTATGGAAGAAGAACTTGACAAATAATGGAATTGTGAACAAATGGTAAATAGATTGGAAATTACCAGCTCAGTTATTCACTCGAATGAAACTTTCTGAATATAATATGATTCAATGCTTTCATTCTAAGATAGGGTGATGAGAATGGAAACAAGTAAAGATGAGTTTATAATAATATGATTGCTGTAGGAAATGGTATCGTAGAGTGTAAAAGATTTATGTTCACAGATATATGTGTAATTATTCAGAATTTACATAAGCATTTGGTTAAAATATGAGAATGCAGTGATTAAATCTATTTTTATCAAGAAAGATGTATACAGGTATTAACAGAACAAAAGAAGTAGAAACAGTGATATCATAATAACTTTACAAGGAAACACTGTATCGAAAGACACAAGAACCTAATGTAAAAGGTAAATATGATCTCTTGAAATTTAAAGTAAAATATATTACTTGGATATACAATTGTTAATTAGGTGGATTAGGCCTCTAGGAGATGCACACGCGCCTAGAATTCTAAGTCATACGTGGCATCGAGTTCAATGTAAATGTAATCAAACACAACGCTAACCTACAAACTATTATAAGTGTGTATTTAATTGTAGTTTTAAATCCTTCGATAATATATGCATTAGATTTACTGTAATGCTAAAATAAATTATATTTTATAACAGCATTGTTGTGTAATTATTTTATTTAGATTAGAATTTTGTTGTATGTCAAAGGCAAACTGAACTAATACGGCATCATCGCGACGTTTTCAGAAAATAACTTTAATTAGATTATAGATTGTTTTAGCGAAAAATAGTTCACATGTTATAAATAAAGAAAATGTCATCATGAGCAATGTAAAATTGTTTGATTCAAAATGATTTGATTCATTTTGTAAGATTTGACATATGTCAACAACAAAACCTTCAACGTATCGTTTTTCCATGTTTTTTCGTTTTTACTTTCAATTTTGAAGTTGTTCAAGCAAGTGTGCCACAGGAAAATGTATTGGGATTAGTCTTTTATCTGATATACAGTCGAACTTATTTAGATTCAATAAAATTGTTGTTGCATCTGCAGATGATACTGCAACCCTAGCCATTGGAGATAACCGAAAATTTACAAACATCTATTGCCGAAATACAATGCTTATGGCAGAGAAATGGCGCGCCAAAATTGACAAAAGTAAATCAGTGCGTATTGATTTTATGGATAAAAGAATGGGGCATAAGCCAGTATATATAAATCAGCAAGTACTGACTTATAGAAGTACAGCCAAATATTTTAGTGAGATCATTGGTAAGCTGAGGTGGAACCCACATGTTAAGAAAAAAATGTGAAGAACGCTAGCTACAAAAAATGTACTAGCTATTAGGGAGATAGTCAGTAGTTACCGATAAGTGTAGGCTTATTGTGTTCAACTCTAGGGTTGTGGCAGCCAAAGCAATAGAAATATAATGTAAATATTGTTGATACTCCATGGTGCATTAGTAACGACAACCTACATAAGGACGTGAAGGTACAAAACTATCGTTAACGTTATCAAGAGCTCAGCCCAAGGACATGAACAGAGGCTCCATCAGCACATCTATGTTGATGTTCTCCAGCTCCTGGATGATGATGGCTTAGTCAGAAGATTAAAGAGTGCAAAACTATTTAATCCAGTGAAGTTAAAAGTACAACTCAGTGCAAAAACAGTGACATAGATGTTCAGCTCGAAGTATATGTTGTAGAATAAGTACTTTGTAATTGTCAAACCATAGCAAAATAGGATAAAAACAAATAACTTTATAATATCAATTTACAATATATTGCTAGAACAAATAATAAAAAGTAAAAAAAAAGAAAAACTGTTGCTTTTTGACAAGATCGACTGTTTTACGACTTTCGATTGTTTCCATTATTTTCATTCGATAGCTTCCAACACTATTATTTACTATAGTTATTATTTACTATAGTTATCATTGTTTACTATAAAACAGAATATGCGTTATAATAATCAATATTCAAAGTTAGTTACACAGAAGTTCATTATCAGAATAGCAATAATTATTTACGAAATTTATTAAATACAAATTATTTAAATAACAATACTAATAACAGGAATAAATAATAATATTTTCTAAGCCAAAATATTAATAATAACAGTTATTGTAACGTAACGTGTGAAGCCAAAACAGTTTAGGATTAACAAGTATTATAGAATTTATAATTTGGTTAAAACAATCCTAACCATAATAGTTTTATCGATATATATGGAAATGTTGGTATTTTCGGTTACAAAATTCGTTCAAATTTGAAGTCTACGTAATTGGATTTAATGTACTAATTGCTTATTAATACAAGAGCGGATGCGATTTTAATATTAGAAGAAATATTCGTTACATTGATATTCAAAGTTGCTATTTTCTAAAAATATTTTTTTAGTTTTAAGATTATTAAAACTATAAATCACCAATTACCAGATTAACATTACCTTATGATTTTTAAGTAATAATTCCACATTTTGGTAGTAAATTAAGATAGTTTCGTAGATTAATGTGTAAAGTTTATCTCAGATTCAGTATCGAATCAGGAATGTTGATATTGCCAATATATCGCATGATAAATACAATTAATCGGTACTTCATTCACACCGGGTGTAAATAATTAGAAATATTTATTAATTTACATGCTTTACGGTGTTATACTACAAATTCTCTTGTTTGGCTGGGGTCCAATCCACAATATCTGTGAAATAACACCCAACTAGGACTCTAGTATATTCATATATTAGTACTAACTTTAATTTTAATGTTATAAAAACGAAAAACTTTATGACGAAGGAAAAACACTGAAGAGGCCCACAAAAAAATTACATAAACAAAATGTTTTAGAGAATAGACATTTTAAAATGTTGCTCTTAAAATGATGGGCTTCGATTCACAGTCTTCGGTAATATACTTAGAGGCCATCCCAAAACACCTCCGGTCTTACACAGCCTGGTTACTGGTATGACTGGAATGGTTATTCCTTGTCGGATTTTCCACTATTGCCTATAAAGACATTTACAATTACAGTCACAAAGATAAAGTACATGCATGCTTCAGCAGGATTAGAACCCGCGACTATTGCAACATTAGGAGGACCGTCCTGTCGCCTTGACCGCTGCGGCAAGAAGCCAGCCTTATTCGTATTTATCAAGTAAATTAATAGTACCATATAGAAATACGACATTGATTTTTAGTCAAGTTTAGTCAATTTCTTCTTGAGAAAACACTCATATAACAGGTTAATTGAAAAGTTCCCGGCCTGACACGTAGATGGCGCTACTAGAATAAAATCCATGTGCTTTTAGTTAGGCCCAACCCTCAAAAGATGCGTTTATAAATTTGACGGCTGTCGGATCATTAGTTTGTGAATTATAGCATTTTGAATGAAACAACTTTTGTTATTGTGATAAAAATTGATAAGAATGAATTTTGCGTGTTACTGCTTTTTGAATTATATAAATAAATTATATTAATTAATTAAATTATACCAAGTGTAATATTGCTTTTTGAAGGGAAAAAATACAGTTGAGGCAAAAACTTGGCTTGATGCCGAGTTTCCGGACAC
Source organism: Rhynchophorus ferrugineus (assembly GCF_030347505.1). Lineage (NCBI taxonomy): Eukaryota > Metazoa > Arthropoda > Insecta > Coleoptera > Curculionidae > Rhynchophorus > Rhynchophorus ferrugineus. The sequence continues at coordinate 58,157,672 of NW_027472583.1, read as the reverse complement.
TGCCCCAGGAAAATCAACCATGAAGGATTGGTATGCTAAGTTTAGACGTGGTGAAATAAGACGGTGAACGCAGTGGACTACCAAAAGAGGTTGTTCCCGACGAACGCATTAAAAAATCCACAAAATGATTTTGAATAACCGTAAATTGAAATTGAATGAAATAGCAGACACTCTAAAGACATCAACTGAACGTGTACATCATATCATTCACGAATATTGCGTCGATATGTGGCAATGGATGAAACATTGCACACTCCGAAGTTCAATCCGAGTGAATTGCACACGATGAACCCGCTCCAAAGCGTGGGAAAACAAAACAGTCGATTGGCAAGGTTATGGCATCTGTATTTTGGGACGCGCATGGAATAATTTTCATTGACTACCTTGCAAAAGGAAGGACCATCAATAGCAACTATTACATAGCGTTACCGGATCGTGAAAAACGACCTCATTTGAATAAAAAGAAAGTGCTGCTTTACCAAGACAATGCATCGTGTCACAGGTTAGTGAAAACCATGGCAAAGATCGATGAATTGGGCTTCAAATTGCTTCCTCATCCACCGTGTTCTCCAGATCTAGCCCCCAGCGGCTATTTCCTGTTCTCAGATATCAAAAGAATGCTCGATGGGAAGAAATTTTCGTCGAATGAAGAGGTGATCGCCGAAACTGAGGCCTATTTTGAAGCATAGGACAAATCGTACTACTAAAATGGTATCGAAAAGTTGGAGGGTCGCTATAATCAGTGTATCACCCTTGAAGGGAATTATGTTGAATAGAAAAAACTAATTTTGCTAAAAAATGTGTTTTACTATGGTAGGCCGGGGACTTTTCAAATGACCTGTTACAGTCAGATATAGCTTTCAATACAATCCAACTCTAAAGGAAACAAAATGATAGATATTCCGATATATGACTACATATCGAATAATTTGTAACACGAGAAACCTTTCAAGAGAAAAATATTTACATGCTTATTCGAAAATATATTTACGGCAACCTTATCGATCCGATGGAAAACAAAATGAGTTTTTTCCTTGTTAGTCGACTTGTAAAACAAATATTTGTTTTTCTCGGTTAGGGTATTCTGGGGTTCATCGAGAAATTAATAAAATTAGTATTTTAAAATTTAAATTTATGATATTTAATAAAGGAGTTACAGAAAACCTTTCTGTTATATTTTGGAGTCTCTTTTTACCTTAGTTAAAGTTTATCTGTAGTGGACCTATTTCCAACCACGGTCCTCGGTACTAAGCCTACCCATTAGCGAGTGACAAACTTAGAAATCACCCGAAAGAAATCCGGCCTTACCCTGCCTGGTTACCTGACCTGTTTGGCGTGACTGGGATCATTGTCTTGCCTTAGGTACAATCACAATCATAAATTAGCAGAATTAATATATACGAGTATCGCAACAATAGGAAGACCATCCTACCGCCTTGGCCATTACGCCAACAATGTTGGTTGACAAACAGTTACTAGTAAATTTTCTTTTGTTGGTCGGAAAAAAACTTCGATTTTTATAGTTATTTGATATTTCGAATACTAAATCGATATATAGCTTATAGAGCAGCTGGACTAACAGAGATTAAATCGAGAACAAAGGTCCATTGATAGAAATACATATCCTGTTTTAAATATTCTACTTTGCAGCCTGTTTTTGTGAAATTTCGAATTTTTATTTAAATATATAAAACATATGCGAAAAATAAATATCTATTATATTTTTCCTGAATTATTCTGTCTTGATTTTTTGGATATTCTTATTAACCTTTTATTGAGTTGTTCTTGTTTAATTATTCTATTATAGAATGTTTTTGATATAAGGATATTAGCAATAGTAGAGAACAAAGCTTTTAGAGTACCTAATATGTTTTTAACTTAACTAGATATTTATTAATTCTGCATTATATTTTCTAATAATTTTTCTCACTTATTGTCTCTTGTTCAGTTAACTGTTTATTTACTATCATATAATTTTTAGTTGATCTTACTGAATGTTAATAGAAATAAGGAGAAAATATGTAATATTTGACTTCGACGTCGTATCTCGAATGTTAATATTTTCAATGTATTGCGTAATAAATTGTCCATATTTCTTCGCACCGAGTGTAAACAATGGCATAAATTCATTAATTTACGTGCTCTACAATATAACGCTACGAGTTCTTTTATTTGGCTCAGTTCCAATCCATATCTGCGGAATATCACGAGTAGTAACCAGTATAATAGTATTTTGATCTATCACCACTAATTTTAAATAAAATATTATGAAACGTATAAATACTCGTATATTGCATCAATGACTATACTATTTTGTTGTTGCTTTGACGGGTGTCGTTATTTCGAGACTATATAATAGTATGTTGTTGATATAAAGGGGACGGGGACAGACATAGAGTGTATATATAAAATAATAAATTAATGAATAAATAAAATCCATAACACAAAGAGGGGGTTAAAATAATAAATAGTGTATATACAATTTAAAAATAATCACAAATACAGGACTACAAACACAACCATAACAAAGTAGAGGTTCTATCCAGACAGCACACATCAGCACCCATACCGAAGTGTTAGTAGTCGTGTTGGTAGTAGAGTGTTTGGTCAGTAACGCTAAACTTAACATAGGCTATATTCTATGGAGAAAGTCGATTTCTCGTAGAAATCCGAGGAGTCTGTCTGTATTTTCTCCTCCTCAAGCCAGTCGATTCAAAGCTACGGCATGGAGACGAAGGGAAGGAACGCGAAGAGGGGAGAAAAATCAGCTTTAACCCCAAAGAGCCTGTTGTGGTTGGCCTCTTTGGCCCAACGATGTTGTACCTCGTTATATTATTTGTGAAACAAGAAACGAATGGGGTAAGGTTACTATGGACTATTTGTTACTATTTGGTTACTATGACTGTTACTATTTGGTATCACATTAGCCAGTAAATAAAATTTTTCACTAATTTTTGTTAGATATTCGGAAGTTCTGATACTAAAGAGTGATATATTCGTTCCAATATGTAGGAACGATTTATTTTGGTCCCTTTTCATTGTTTTAATTTATGACTTCTATTGAGCTATTGATTCACGTATGTGGTTTTGGATTTATTATTATCTTCTCGTATAAGAAATTATTTTCATTTATATACACGTAACTTAGTATTATATTATTCTACGCCACTGGTTAGCTTCAGTAGTATTTCTCGCAAATGACCCACACTGTATTTATTTTACTAAATATTTTTTATTCAATGTCTTGAATATAATAAAAGTTGTTCCATTAAAATTAGCCTTGAGAACTATGGAATAAAAACAGTTAAAAAGTGAGAGAGTGAAAAAATCATTTTGTGGATTTTTTAAATGTTTTCGTAGAAAACAACCTCCTTTGGGCGTCCACTGCGTTCGTCGTCTTTGGTGCTCATTTCATCATGTCTAAACTTAGCATTAGCAAACAAATTCTTGATGGTTGATTTTCCTGGGGCAGTGTCCGGCAACTCTGTAAATGTATTTTTTCCCTTCAAATTTCATATCATTTTTCCATTCAATATTTCTTTATTTTATCAACACGCGAAATTCCTTTTTATCCACTTTTTTCATAATAACAAAAGTTGCTACACTCAAAATGCTATAATTCACAAACTAATGATCCGACAGCTTATGAAACAGAAACGCGATAGTGGGTACTCAACATCAAGTTCAGTTTTTGGCCTACACTCCAAGCTATCTCCTTACAATAATCTCTTTGTAAATCAGCAGATACTGAGACTAGTGTGTAGCTATTGAATTCAGTTATGTGGGTGCGTCAGTGACTTCTATGCTCAATTTATTAAGAGTTTTCAAAATAAAGTGCTGTAGCGTATTATGTACGCGCTCGTGGCCTCCGTAAGGACCTTGGAATTGATATGGTTACGGACACTATCAGAAGATTTGCCGATTCCATCACAGAAAACTACAGAACCACGTTAACACGTAATGTTATTATACGTCTAAAATGGAAGAAACTTTCTGATCTGGCAAATATTTGAATACTAAGTAATTCAGTTCAAAATAGCTTAGTTGTAGTTATTTGTACGTAGATTAGGTAAGATTAATGTTAATTGTTAGTTTTATACTAGCCTTAACAAATAAACTTTAAAAAAATACAAAAATTAGTAATTACGAGTATATTTTAAAATCTAACTTTGACATAATTAATATCGATGCAAAAGTTTGCCAACTCGTACGTCGCTCGTATAATTCGGGACTCGTTCCTAATTTCCTTCTGGGTCCTCGGAATCCCCCCGCCCCATCGTCCCGGAAATTGAATTGGACAAACAACAGAAACAACCGAAATGGAAGGGAATAAATGAAGAACTAAATTTGAATTTAATTTTGTTTTGAGGAGGCCCTTATTTTGACGAGACCCATATTTATGGTCGGTGAACTTCGGGATATGTCTTGTAATTTATCGAACAAACAGAACTATTTGCCTACGATCGAGTTAGACACTTCCGGAGTTCGGTTGGATTTTCGGGAGTTGTAGTAGTATCGGGAATATTATGATGGAAAAAATCAAGTGAGATAATTTGTTACAAAAATAATCGTTAATTTATCTTAAATTTTAAATCATGTCTTTTATTATTGTTGTCATTTTTTACAAGAAACATCACATGCTTCTTTTCGTGTATCTTGTCAATTTTCTATTGTAGAATATGAATAACTGTTCATCAATGACGATAATGAAGCTTCAGAAGCCGATGATTTTCTTAAGTATAATCTTTATGGCTTACTTTTTTAACAGACTTCGAATAAAGAGAAGGGTCTAAGTTCGGCTGTTTATACATTTTTTTAAATGTATATTCGTCAATTATGGGCCGATTTTTAGACTTCTTTTTTTTCTCGAAAGAGTGTACTTTCGAGGTGGTCCTATTGGAACCAAGTTATAATCTGATGGGGGGAAGAGGGGAAATCGAGAGAAAACCTCAAATTTCAAAAGCTTGTTTGTGTATAACATTATTACAGAACTGATATGACAAAAAATCAGGAATTCAGTTGGATTTTCGGGAGTTGTAGTAGTATCAGGAATATTATGATGGAAAAAGTGAGATAATTTCTTACAAAAATAATCGTTAATTTATCTTAAATTTTAAATCATGTCTATTATTATTATTGTCATTTTTTTACAAGAAACATCACGGGCTTCTTTTTGTGTATCTTGCCAATTTTCTATTGTAGAATATGAATAACTGTTCACCAATGACGATAATGAAGCTTCAGAAACCGATAATTTTCTTAAGTATAAGCTTTATGGCTTACTTTTTTAACCGATTTCGAATAAAGAGAAGGGTCTAAGTTCGGCTGTTTATATATTTTTTTAAATGTATATTCGTCACTTATGGACCGATTTTCAAACTTCTTTTTTTATTCGAAAGAGTGCACTTTCGAGGTGGTCCCATTGGAACCAAGTTATAATCTGATGGGGGGAAGAGGAGAAAATCGAGAGAAAACATCAAATTTCAAAAGCTTGTTTGTGTATAACATTATTATAGAACTGATGTGATAACAAATCAGAAATAGTTCTGTATAAAATCCATTTAGTTTGCTTTTTAGGTACTATCTATATCAAATGAGAAGTTATTGAAGCTTTGTAGGCAAATGTTTTTATGGTGTAATGGTTAGAACATTTGTCAAATCACCTAGACTAGGTAGCGGATCCTAAACCTTTCTTATTTTCAGTTGGTAGTAGGTAAAATAAAATTGTAAATAGATAGGTATTAAATAGATATGTATTGAGCTAAATTGTCTGTATATAGTAGAATATAAAATTCATGTAGTAGATAGGTTAAATAAGTTTTTTGTTTATTATTATTTAGTTATTACAACCATTATTGTGTACATATTTTATTTTAAAACTTTTATTTTGTGTTGAAAATCCAAGTTTGATTATTTTTTACTTTTTAGCGGGTCACTTATTTATTTACTGAAGTCGGTTCAATTTTTTTGTTGAAAATATTTTTTGTTTTTTTGTTATCTCTCACATACCCCGTTTTTTAAAATCAAATGAAGCAGTTGTTTTTATGACTTGGCTCATACTCTCGCAAAATTGTTTAATTGTCTGTTTGCAAATGATTTTGTAATTATTCCAGTTTAATTAAAGTTTTTTATTATTATATAATTAAATAAGATTAAATTATTGTATTGTATATTTGAGATAGGTCTGATATTGAGGATTTGTATGAAGGTTTGTGATGTAGTTCCAAGTTACGATACTATGCTGTAATGTTAATGTGTTCTTTCTACAATTTACACCTTGTTGGAACAAGAATCCTAAGACGGTAATATAAAAAGATTTATCTTGTTAGAATAAATTCAATAAAATTATGCTTATTATTAATTTTCTTTAACAAAAAATAAGTTTCAATAGTAGTTTAGAAAGTCAGGTTTTATCTATGAAATGATGATTCACAGAATAATATGTTTATGCAACATATACAATATAATTTTAATAACATTGGTTAAATAAAACTAAAGGTCCATCATAAAGTAAAAATTAATATGAACTTTAATGAAAAAAGTACTAATGATTTTTCCATTTATATTTGTATTGGCTTAAATTTTTATATTTATTAATATGTTTAAGAAAGATTTGGGCAGATATGTTGAAATAAAATGATAAAGATATAAATGAAATTATAGAAATAATTTAATTTGTTTTCGGGGATCTTCGAATACTATGATAAGCTTGAAAAAGATGGAATATGGAGAAAGTATTTTCATCAAGCATGCTACAGTTTTGTTGGTATTTTTTCTAGTACAAATTTCTTACAGCATTAAAACATAAATGTATATTTTGTAGCTGCTATGAATTGTGCCCGTTGCTTGTATCTTATATATTAGGCATTTGCATGTATTCTGATAATTGTTTTACTCTAAAATATTATTAATGTTATCTATCGTTCTACTATAACTTTTTCCCATTTTTCTAACAATATGGTCGAAAGAACAAATGAAAGAACAGATGTTGGTTTGACAGCGACCCAATCATCAATCAATTTTGATCAACTTCTTTAGCTCTTAATCGTTAGGTCACGAGATGACGATTTTGCGTATATTAGTCACCATTAGTCTTATCTACAATAATACGTCGTTAAATTCTTAAATTGGCCTTCATGAACTTTAACACGTATATCAATAAATTAGATTTAGTAATATAATAGCTAAAATTAGACCACTTAGCTAAATTTAAGATTACACATTACACACATACACTACAAAAGTTAATTTGGTTTGGTTTTCTTCAAACTTCTGATCTATTTTTGGTTGTCTAGTAGCTGTATTTTTTCTTCTACATATTTTATAATCAAGGTGAAATATTGGAGGAATTCGTAAATCCATTGGACTTCGAGGTCATTTGATATTTTTTGCATCCTTATAAGTCCGAAAGGCTTTATAATAGAAAATATCTGTCTGTTTTTGTCATTATATTGCAACAAAATTGATACGAACATATTTGGAGCCGTTAAGCTGTATTTTCCAGTCTAATTTGTCTTTGTGAAGTAGCTCTTGTACTTTCTCTATAGCCCTAAGGTGAAATATGCCTTTTGCCATAATAATAACATTCAAAATACTATGAAAAAATCGAGAATTACTTTCCAGATCGATCCATTATTTTATATTTTAACTCAAACACCACCTCTACTTCTTTTGTATTACTTTAATTTCCATCATTCATCATACACGAAGAATAATAAGGAACTCACCCAAGAAAATAAAATGATGCCCGAAAAGTGACCATCTTTTTCTTTAAGTTTGTGCGTTTTTTGAGCGAAAAAATTCGTCGATATTCATCCGAACTAAGTGAAATTTTATTCTCGCCCGAAAAGGAGTTTTTCGTCAAGCCCGGGACGTTTTCCGGAATCTGACCGAAATTTATTACGTTACTCGTGGTGGTGGAAACATCGCATCCCGGATGAATACCAAAACATTGGAGAACGAACGGGACCGAATACCGAAAAAAAATAAGGCCGTTTTGATAAATTTATGGGTAGACCTAAAGGACGTTGCTACCGAATGGAAATTGAATGAGAGAGACAACTCAAAATCGGTTTTCTCTCGGTTGTTTTCGACTTTCCTTTATATTAATAATTGTGAGTCAATTGATATTATTTAAGTTAGATTAACTTGAAAACTTGTTCTAGCTTGACGTTCTTTATAAATGTTAAAGGGATATTTTAAAATAATTACAATTTCAATAATAAATCTATTATTGATATTTTCACCGACTTGGTTGGCGCAGTGATCGGTCCTCCTACTGCGATAGTTGCGGGTTCGAATTCTGCTGGGGCATGAACGTACTTTAAGTTTGTGATTGTAATTGTTTCTAAAGGAAATAGTGAAAAATCTGCAAAATAATAATATTCCCAGTCACTCCAGTAACCAGGCTAAATAAGACCAGATATCTTCTGGGATGGTCTTTAAATTGGTCACAGGATCGTGGTCCAGTCCAGATAAACTCTTGCTGGTAAAGAGGAGACTTTCAAATATATAAAAATTAGGATTTATTTCTGGAAAATTGCTTAATGCTTTATTCTAGTCTACAAATGCGATAAAATTGATTTTTTTTTCATATATTTAAAGCTTAGCCCGTTTATTTTTTTAACATTTGTTGACATTTACGTATTTCACCAAAATAGTATATATCCAATTGTGTTATAGTTTTACCTTGATACCATAGAAAAATATCAAGTAAATTGATTCAATAGAAAGCTAATTAACCGCCTTGAAAAAAGTAGTTTCTAGAAAAAACGCGTTTAAAGTTTCATTTTAGATGCCACGCCACTAAAAAATTTTCGTTTTATTACTAATATTTTAAGTCTTTGTGCCACATGGATTTTAGGGCATGAATTTTGAGTTTAATTTTGCCCTGGTTTAATTCGAATTGGTCCACTTGGATATTAACAGGTCAATTGAAACAAAAACAAACAAATTGAAAAATTGAATTTCCCGACGTGACACATAGATGGCGCTACTAGAAATAAATACATATGTTTTTTTGGTTAGCCGTAACCCTTCAAAGATGCGTGTATAAATCTGACAGCTGTCGGGTCATTAGTTTGTGAATTATAGCATTTTGAGTTAAGCAACTTTTGTTATTGTGACAAAAATGGATAAAAAGGAATTTCGCGTGTTGATAAAATATTGCTTTTTGAATAATTTAACATCCAAGAGAACCATGTAGCGACCGCTACGACCCTTTAGGCCGCCACGTATTCACCTACATCAAGTTCAAAGATTAGTAACGTTGGTGGATTGGTACCATGCTTTTTCGGGCTATAAGAAACCACCACGGCGACGTTCTTGCTCTCTTTTCTTTTCTCTACCCCCTTGTATTAGTACCACTTCTCCAGCGCTACCGTACTTCCGTAACCTAACCTAATATCCTGTCAATTCTTCCCTCGACCACATGTATCATTCAATGTCGAAATAAACTAGTTATTATTCAACGAGTGTCTTCAGTTCCCGTGGGAATTCCACAAAATAGTTGTGAGTGTTTGTAAAAACAATCGCATCGACAGCCACTTAACAGACGAACATTCCTACAGTTGGTGACCCCGACGTGATCGAAGTGCCTAACATATATACCAGCTTAACAGAAGCCAATCGACAGGTACTCGACACGTGCATGGAGGGATAGAGCGAGGAAGTGATCAACATCACATGGTCGTTATCCCACGAGACTAACGCCATAGCCGCAGACCACAGAGGCCCATCATGCATGACATCAACACATGAACATTCTTGTACCACGAAACGGGACACGTAAGGCACCACTATGGGCGGACGTTTTCGAAAATGAAAGAAAATATTTCGATTAATATATGTTGTAACCAGTTTTCTTGATGAATTCCCTTTTAAAGTTAAAAATGATGAGAAAACCCGCAAACACCCAATATACCATACTAAAGCCATCTGTTAGGAAAAAACGAAATTACTTTCCACATCAAACAGTGCAAACGCATTTCTCACCACTCTAAGACAACAATTGTTAACTGACTCTACAAAAGAAACTTTCTTTGGCATCATCATAGACAAAAAATCCGAAAACAACAGCACCTGAAACAACAAGGAGGGAATAATATTCGGTTTCGCAATCCTTCGGCCGTAACGTAATCGGCTGACGGCCCTCTCGGCTGAAATACACGAACTAAAAACAAAACGGGATAGAATAATTTAATATTAAGCAGTTGCAACCATCCCGACGTCGAAGACATCCCCGAGTCATCGTCCCCGTTGATTTCATATAATTAAGGCTCGACAAAAGGAAATCTGTTTTAACGATCCGAGAGCCGGCGCCGTATTTTCTCTTATTTCTCGGTCTCGGCTTAATTCGGAGTTGTTATAGAATTTTCTCGGCGAATATTAAAAATTAACCGTAACGATGTCAAGGCCCTAAAATCTCACCGAAAAGGTTTAACAACGGTCGGATTAAGTAAGGCGTAATTATTTGGAGTTCTTTATTTATTGTAACAAGCTGAGAATCTTTATTAAATAGAAATCTGTCTCTCGGAAAATAAAATGTTTAAATAAATGTTGTTGGTATTGGACTTGGGTAACCAAAAGCTGTTTCCGAGTTATTCGGTGTACAAGAAAGTCGTTTTTCTAATCGTCGGATGTCGCTACTCTTAAGTACGTAATTATGATTTGGCACTTTATTCTACTATGCATTTTATTCTACGGGCAGCAGGCTTCGAAGCTGTATATGTTATATTTTCTGAAAGTAGCGCCATAATAAATTTACACATCCTTGAAAATGTCAAATTTCGTGTCTGAAGACATGCCTTTGGGGCACGCATTACTTTTCTTATTTTGTTAAAAAAAAGAACCGCTAAAAGTCGTCGTTTGGTGGTAGAAACTTACGGAGAGCGTGTCCTAACCTTGAAAACATATAAGACTTGATTTCGAAAGTTCAAAAGTGGTGATTTTGATGTCCAATACAAGTAACGTTCGAGTAAGCCAAAGAAGTTTGAAGATGCGAATCTGCTAGAGTTATTGGATGATGACCCATATCCAATCTCAAAAACAATTGGCAAAAGTGTTAAGGAAACTGTGGCAAAGTGTTAAGGATGTGACCCAGGAAACGATTAGCGACCGATTAGGGGCAATGGGAAAAATCTAAAATATGGCAAGATGGGAGCCACATCAACTGAGAGAACGAAAAATTGCAAAATCGCATGTGAAATTGTGCTTGAAAGGCATGATTAGAAGTCATTTCTGCATCGAATAATGGCAGATGATGAAAAGTGGAATTATTTTGAAAGCCCTAAGCGTAAAGAACCATAGTTATCACCTAGCAAAGACGTGATCGCTACCGATAACCATGCATTGATCGAAAAACATCCAGAATGGACCGAAGAAACATTTTACAGCTCGATAACGCGCCGTTTCATAAAGCAAAATGGGTCAAGGAAACCATCAAAGCACTTGGATGGGACACATTATCGCACCCGCCGTACTCTCTAGACCTTGACCCGTCCGGCTATCAGTTCTTCCATTATTAGAATACGCGCTTGCAGATTAGCACTTCGCCAATTTCGAAGAAGTTAGAAAATGCCTCTATTGATGGTTCAACTATACGTTTGTCAATAAACATTTAATTAATTTTGTAACCATTCTCCAGTAAGAAATTTGGTAAAATGAAAGAGAATAGCTTAATGTTTCTACTTGGTAATAACTGCACGTAATATTCATGAAATGGATGAAGATGAAAGTCCGATGACACGCGTCATATTATACTTAGTTTTGCAAAATCTGTTTGGATTGATTGCAACTATATATTTTTAAAAGTGTTGTTCATCTTACTATGATGTTACCTGTGATCTAACCTATTTGAAAAACCATACATTAGCAGACTCAAAATAGTCGCAGAGGAGAGAAATATTATTCCAGACCATTAATTTGGCTTCCATAATAAACATGGAATAATAGAACAAGTTCGTAAAATAGTCAACCAAATTAACAAAAACGTAAACGATAAAAAGTATTGCTCCACTGCACTTCTCGATATTTCTGATACACTGATACACATTCGGTAGACACTGGACTGTATGTTAAATTGAAAAAGCTTTTGCCCCGTACGCACTTTCAACTACTGAGATAGTACCTCACAGACAGATGTTTTATAGTCAAACAGGGTGACGAATACAATGACCTACACTGATTATATTCGGGTGTTCCGGAGGGCAGTGTTCTTGGCCCACTGTTATATGTATTGTATACAGCTGACCTATCGAGCTCAAGAAATACTATTGTTGTATATATGCTGACGATACACCGGTGTTTTTTTTATCACAAGAGGATCCAATATCAGCTACAAGAAACCTCAAACTTCATCTTAACAAAGTCGAATTGTGGTTGAAAACATGGCGTATCAAAGCAAGTGATATAAAATCTACCCAGTTACATGCACCCTTTGTAGAAGAACATGTCCCTCAATAAAATGGAATAATCATCAACTTTCACAAGCAAACAACGTTAAATATCTGCGAATGCATTTTGATCCACGTTTGACATGGAAAAAACATATAGTGACAAAACAGCTTGGGGTTAAACTAAACCTAATTTACTGTTTGCTCGGGGGTAAATCTAAATTATCATTAGATAACAAGGTTTTGCTATATAAGTCAATACTTAAGCCCATTTGGACTTATGGTATAGAACTGTGGGATACTACAATCTAATATAGATATCCTCCAGAGGTTCCAGAATAAACTGTTGCAAGTCATCGTCGATGCCTCAAATTACGTGTCCAATAAAGTGATTCAGCGCGATATCCCCATAAAACCCATAACGATTGTGATTCGGAGTATTAGTGAGAAATACTCTGAAAAAATAAGTTAGAATAGTATCTAGAATAAGATTTAGATTATAAGTTGTACAGAGATCACTTACTGAAGTGATCTTGTACATGTCAGGATGGTTATATTAACATAACATAATTGAAATCATATATTAATACTTATTGCCACGGGCAGATTATTGGTGTTCTAGGAGATTAATGAAAGAAAATCCTACTATGATACATATAATTACAAAAATAAAACAATAAAATAAGTAAGGTGGATTTAAATATACCATAATACACGACCTCCATGAGTTAAAATCAAAGAACTTTACTGGTTAGTTCTAATATATTCCCAACTTGACTTGATCTTAATAAATTCAAATTCAACCACTAGTAATTTGCTGCTGCCAATGTAACCAATGAATATTATAAACTACGAATTAAAATTGAAACGAATTTACAAATTTATCTAAGATTGTACTTTAAAACATGAGAGAAGGTGACTAAATAGAGCATCATAGAAGAAATATAGCTACAGAGCAATGTGTAGCAAACCGGGAGATAGTTATGTTCAAAATGTTTATCTCTTGCTGGTGTTTTGATGCAAGAAATACAAAACAATAGTAACAAATTATTTTGTAAATTAAGGATGTACTAAGCTTATCTAATGTAAGATAAAATTAAAAATCTTCCAGTTATAATGCAGTCAAATAAAGGTATTAAAGTATTTTTAACAAAAAAATTGAGCAGACTTGACTGAAAACCAACTCATTGAATATTAAAAAATAATTAAACTTAGATCTTTAACACGAAAAAAAGTTGTTAAATAAAATATGTACATGTAATGTAAAATATGTAAAAAATATAATAATCGTTATAATAACTGAATGAAAATAAACAAAAAACTTATTTAACCTATCTACTTTTTTTTTTGTTCTGGCCTAAAAACCAGGCGGTGGAATGCATGACGCATACCTGGTCGCGGAGACTTGCCCTGGAGTGACAAGTTGGACCGGGTTATGTGGGACTGCCTCTGGGCTTACCAATACACTAAACCGAAACCGCCTCACAGTTGACCCCTGTGGATCACTACTGCTACTGCATTAAATTTGGAATATGGCACCCGCTGATCGGGCAGCCGTTATTGGGCACGAGGGCCCGGCGATTCTATTGATTCGCGAACCTGAGTTAACACACAACTGGGTACTGTTGTATGGGGGCAAAAGTTATGACTGTAGCGACGGATGAGGTCGTTTCAGCCTGGAAAAGGGGGAGAGCTTAGCGGTGACGCGGTGCTAAGCTCCCAGCATGTCGACCAGCTCGCGAACAAGCGCGTTTTCAGAAGAACTTGAGCTGAGTTGTTGTTTGTGGAATGATTGAGATATGAAGTGTTTGATTTCTGGAGTGTCAGTTTCCCTATGAATTTGATTATTTCTGACTAACCATGGAGCGTTTAATATTCTCCTGAGGAGCTTATTTTGGAAAACTTGAAGCCGTTTGACCTGGTTGGGTGTAACAAACTTGAAGTAGACATTAGATCCGTAGAGGAGTACGGACCGAATTAACATCTTGTAAAATAAGCATTTGATGGAGATGGGAAGTCTGCTAGAAGGGCAGATCAGAGAAGATAGGAGGTTTGCTATCCCCGAACCTTTTTGGATTGCTTTCTGGATTTGGGAATGCCAACCGAACCGCCGGTCGAAGTGAAGACCTAGGTACGTAACGTTATCCAGCCATGGAATTATTGCGGTGTCGATCTTAAGTTGCGAGACGCGCAGTGCGTAACGCTTCTTGTGGAAAATGATGGCCTGGGTTTTCAGGGGGTTGATTTGCAACCTCCAAAATTTGAACCACTTGACCGCATGATCGAGCTGCTTCTGTAAACGTTCATGAATTGTAACTTCGAACCTGGCGGCCGTGAAGAAAGCAGTGTCGTCAGCGTAAAAGGCGACGTCGATATGCTCTTTTCTCGGCATATCTGAAATAAAGAAATTAAATAAGGCTGGGGCCAGCGGGGAACCTTGAGGTACGCCAGCATCGATTTGTTTACGACTGGAAAGTGACGCCCTGATCTTGACCTGGAAAGATCTGTCCGAGAGATAGGACTTGATGAGAGCGGTTAGGTCTTCTGGGAGGGTCAAGAGCATGATGGATGTGTGCAGCCAGACGGGAAGCTTGATGGACGGATGAGTGGTGAGCGCGAAGGCCGAATTGTTCATCTGGAATGATGTTGTTTTCCTTTGTGAAAGAGTTGAGAGCGTAGAGTATCGCCCTCTCGGCAAGCTTCGAAATGGCGCTGAGAAGGCTGATAGGCCTGTAATCAGATGGAGATGATTTTGCTCCTTTCTTGGGTATAACCGCTATATGTGCGTGTTTCCAAGACGCCGGGAAGTGTTGCAGTCTCATGATGGAGTTAATGATGTTTGCCAGTTCTGCGAGCTGCTTATGCGGGAGCTTTTTTAACTGGGTAATCGATATTCCATCGAAACCTGGAAATTTTTTGGTTTGAAGTTTGAACCTATCTACTACATGTATTTTATATTCTACTATATACATACAATTTAGCTTAATACCTACCTAAACCTATTTATCTACTTAGTATATTATTTTAACTACAACGAACTGATTATTTTGAAGGCGGTGCCGAGCAACAAATTAGATTTGTTTTGTTCATAATTTAATTTTGTGTATATGACACAAAATTATATTATTATTTTTGTATTTTTTAGACTCGATTAAGATTCCCATCAAAGAAAACTCCAGAACCACATCAACACGGAAGCTTCCAGAAATCTTAAAATCCTTCTTAAATGGAAAAAACCTTCTGGTAAATATTTGAACACTAAGTGATTCAGTGGAAAATAGCATAATTGTAGTTGTTTGTTAGTAGGTTAAGTGAGATTAAATTTAATTTTGCACTAGTTTTAGTAAATAAATTATAAAAAAACACATGGTAATTTGGTTCTTATTTTTTATAAATCTGTATAACTTCAAGCAAATATAGAATCATCGTATTGAACAAAATTACTGAACATATTTCTGCAGTATCATTTAGCCCGACATAAAAAGTTTTTCAGTTAATACCCTCGCAACGATGACAGTTATTCGCCATCAAACCGAAAATCACCTAAATTTAATTTCTTCAGAGGCAATCCGAAAGAAATCGCCAAGTATACAACCTCCCGACTCTCTTTGATTAAATATCTTGCCGCCTTCAGTTTGCCACTTCCGAAAGTTTAGCAATACCGTTCTCGTTTATCGGGAAAGAATTGTAAAGTCACGATTCCCGACAATATTGCCCCATATTACTTGGGAAAAAGTTGTATTTCCAGCGTCGTAGGCGAACTACAATAAACCCTCATAAAAAAACGGAATAAAAATGAGCGAAATTGTTATTCAAATTCGACGCTCGAAACAGGAAGTAAACTGGATTAAACTAAAAGTGTCTCGCTCCGTTAAGGGGTTATGTAGTCTTGTTAAACAGGAATAATTTTCATTTAATAAATGGCATGTCGTTTTGAGAATTTTAGAAAATTAATGAAAAATAAAGACTGTTACAAGTTTTCAACACTTTTGTTTCATACAGAGTACCATTCAAAAGTTTGGAAACAATGAGTTAATTTAAAAAAACGAAAATAACAAAGTTGTGATTTATTATACCCAAGTCTTAATCAAACCTTAAACTAATATTTAGTTAAAGCTATTTAACTATATTTAGGATGCAAATAAACTTTTTTATTAATCTTATTAGTTCCACAATTTGCCCAGAGGTCAATAGGTATTTCTCATTTTTATAATTAGCCTTATTCTAAAGCTTATGCTAATGTCTATATATGTCCAATAATCAGATCGAATGGTGTTAGATGTTTTAGTCTACGTACTTCGCTGTCCCTTCGCATATTTAGCTGATTAGCCAGTACAATGGGATGCACTGACACTTTTTCGAGGTACTTCACACAAACACGTTGAATTCCATTCGTTATTGGTTCTGTAAGAGGCGATAAACAGGTGATTGTGATTGAACCATTTGATTATTCACAGAATTTTTTCTAGAGCTCTTGGTATAATTGTGATGATTGTATAGGGCCATTGTCTTGCTGAGTAACAAAATTTGGCCAATTAGATTTTCTCTGAAGGAACCACACTTTCGTGAAGTATTTTCAGATAGCCTTCTTTATTCAATTTTCCATGAATTTTAGTCGTATGGCTAGGTTATTACCAAAGCATTCCCAAAACATCATGATCTTATCTTATCATGATCTTATGGAGAGACCAAGTTTTCTGACTTTGTTTCTTTCTTTGATAAGACACTTTCGATTGAAAATTGTCAGAATATTTGGTTATTCAAGTGTGCTTGCACCCCCTTGACGTTTTATTTTTTAGTAAACGTGCTTACATTTTATCGGAGCTAAAGTCGGTCCCATAGCTCATTTTCGGTTTTTACTTAATTTACTAA
Organism: Rhynchophorus ferrugineus; assembly: GCF_030347505.1. Lineage (NCBI taxonomy): Eukaryota > Metazoa > Arthropoda > Insecta > Coleoptera > Curculionidae > Rhynchophorus > Rhynchophorus ferrugineus. The sequence continues at coordinate 58,140,408 of NW_027472583.1, read as the reverse complement.
ATGGGATATTAAAATTACTTTTAAATATGCTAATAAATTAGACTTTTAATTAAACTCTTTTGAACAAATCTTTTTCTTATTTTGGGGTCTCCTTTTTATTAACTAGGGTCTATTTAGAATAGACCTACTGATTAACATGGGCTCAGAACTAGGGTTCTCGGTATAAAGCTTACATCTAGTGGTTGACCAGTTTACAGACCATCCCAGAAGACATCCGGCCTTACCCAGCCTGGTTTCTGACGTTACTAAAATGATTGGGAGAATGACGATAATAAACAAATACAAATATAAATTTACAACTATTCTTCATCAGGATTAGAACACTCGGCACTGTGCCAAACAAGTGTGCTCTTAAACTAATCCTACATACATATAACTATTTAAATTAAAAAGGATTATATTTAGCTACATTATTATGCGTGAATATCACAATGAATTATTTATACAACATAATATATATATATATATATATATATATATATATATATATATATATATATATATACATATATATATATATATATATATATATATATATATATATATATATATATATATATATATATATATATATATATATATATATATTTCTTATTACATTGTACTCTAGACCAACTCAGATGGGATCTAATAGAATATAACAAGTATTGGGAGGTGAAAAAATAGTATTATCAGGGCCTTAACACCACTAACATCAGCAGACGCAACTCAAGCTTATTCTAGCGTTTCAAAATTGGTCACTGTAAACTGACCCATGAGTAGGTCTTATTAAGGAAGAAATCCACCACTGTGCGTCCAATGTGGTTCCTCACTGTCTATCAATGATATACTAACTGAATACCGAAGATACAACTCGCAGAGATCGTTGGTCAACCTGGGAGAGACGATGGACCGGTGTCTTAGGCTGGAGAACCTGGAAAATCTTATTGATTTTCTGATTGTAACAGGACTACCATTAGAAACTACTAGCAGCTATGTAATATCATACATGTTCATTTACATTTTTTGTATCTTTTGTATTCATCTTTTTGTATTCTAATCACTGTCATGGGTTGTGCGACGAATCTACTGTAACATTCATATATATTCATGCATCTGTATGCTTTTACATATTTTACTTGTCATATTGCAATTTTAGATTTTGTATTGTTCTTTACATTTTATACTAGTAATAACATTGTATACTTGAACAGATTTAAATATGTTGAATATTGTATATCTGTAAACAGACCTTAAATGGTCCAGGAGGCTGATGGCTTTATAATATATAAATAAATAAATAAATATAATTATTGCATTATCCATTTTTCTATAACTTAATTTGAAATCGTTCCTCCAATTCCCTTTTCTTACCCGTCATTCCTGCTATGTTCTAGATTCCCATATTTCAAAATGTTCAATATATTTGTTGATGTACGGTGTATTTAATATTATTTAATACAGCAATCCAGTGGGTTAATAATAATAATATATTTAATTTTTGCTTCTGATTTTTGCTTCTATTCATGTCTTTGAGCATAATCCTTAATAACGTTATCGACAGTTTCTACCTTCAGTTTCTTAACTATGTAGATTGTTGTTAAGAATGTCCCATGGAGCATCAATAACACCTCACAGTAACTTGAACATCACAAGTTCATACTCATTTAAGACTTGTTGGTAAAGCAAAAGCTTATTATATGGATAGAGATGATCCAAAACCAATACATTTTCTTCAGTTTTTCAAATTTTTTTACTTCATAAGGCTTGCATCTGAGTTTAACATCAAGAATCATGCCAAGATATCTGGCTCTATTCCCATAAAAGACTACTTGCTGATTTTTATGCATTGATTTGTATTTGATTCTTTTATTAGTGAAACAAATATGCACCTATTTATTTTGATGATGATGTGCCATTTTTCTGTCCAGCATTGTATTTCGGAAATAGCTGGTTATAATTTTTTGGTACGGTAAGTGTCGGTCAATTATATATGATTCTAAATTTTTTGGGTATGGGTCAGCTAGAAGTATTTTAATCTTGTGTTTTAAAACTTCATGCCAAAATTGAACCATAGCTTCAGCAACATCTAATATATTGCAGAACAAACGTTTTCCTTCCAGTGATTTTTCTATGACATTGGTGATTCTATAAAGCTCATCAATCGTGGAGTATTGTTTCCTGAAATCAAATTGATAATATGGATTAAGATGCCTTTCATCAATGATTGGTCCTTTGTTTGGAAGTTTTTCAAATGATTTGGACATTCTGGACAATATTGGTCGTTACGAATATTTGTGTACGAATCATAATTATTTCAGTCACATTTTATAGTTGAGATACATGTTGTAGTCTGAGTGAATCAGTTATTAGATTAATGTTTTTAAGTATTGCTTTGCGTGGAATTTCCCTTAATGCCTTCCCGGTAAGTTCAAAATCAGGAGCCTTTTTGCTCCAATATTATATTTTATTTCTTTTTTATAATTCATTCAGTGTGACAAATAAAATTTTCATCGTTTTATGTCCAAGCGGGGTAATTATATAACGTCATCCACTGTATGGGGTTGAAACATTCTGTTGAGAAAGTTTGGATATCTTATAACCTGCTCCTGACTATTTTTGGCCCAAAAAATTTTGCCATTGTGTCTATTATGAAAGAGATCTTATTGTCTATTTTATAATTGTTACCATTAAAACCATATAATATATAAAAATTAACGTCCATGTAGCTCAGAGTGTAGAAGAGGATTATAAGTATTAATAGAGGCAATTAAAATTCATCGTAATTTAACATAAACGCGTTCTATTAGTTCGTACCTTTCATAAATTATCAACGGTTATTGTTGCGTTCGGTAACGCCTATAATGTTGTCGCTGAATACAATCAATTCCTGATCAGGCATGCATGCGGTTTGAACAGTAATAATGCATGGAAAAAAGCTCTAACCGTAATTTTTCTACGGATAAAGCTGTTTTTTGCGTTCTGGTCCCCTGGCGACTGACGCATTTTATTACAAACAGAGGCGTCGTGATTTGACAGAACAAAGCGTTGGGTAGATAATTGCATGCTAGCTAATGCATTAAAGGGAAATATGTTGCACGTTCAAACAATAGTGAAAGAGGTTTTTATGGCCAAATGCTTTCTTTCTGATTATATTTACAGTTATTTGTATCCACTTGCATTAAGGCGTTAATAATGTTGGTAAAGCAATTTTATATATTTATATTTTTATTATTAGTATAATCTTAGTCTATGTGATTTGCTTTTTTTTTTTAAACAATCCTAAAAAAGATGTACTGTCTACAATAACATCTTGGTTTTGGAAAAACTCTATCAGACATACAGAGAAGGAAATTGACAGTTGATGGAATCGATAACTATTTTTCTATAGATAAGAAATTAACGTTTCGGTAATTGACTTGAACAGTGATCCTGAAGAAAGAGGCTGAATTTTTTTTTGTTGTGGGCTTATAATGATGCTGATAATTATCGACACAGAGTGGTAAGAGAAGACACAAAGAGTATATTTTAAATACAGGATAACTAAATAAATCGTATTGCAAAGTGTGAAATATTTATGTGCGTAGATAATTATGCAATTGGTTAGGATATAGATGAGTATTAGGTTAGGATTTATGAGGAGGGAACTAATACTAATTGTTTTGCAGATATGGCAATTGTATTAATGAGAATGTAGTGGTTATATACTTTATTTTCTGATTATATTTACAGTTATTTGTATCCACTTGCAAGCAATTTTATATATTCATATTTTTATCATTACTATAATCTTAGTTTATGTGATTTGCTTTTTTTTGGTAAACAATCCTAAAAAAGATGTACTGTCTACAATAACATCTTGGTTTTGGAAAAACTCTAGCAGACATACAGGGAAGGAAATTGACAGTTGATGGAATCGATAACTATTTTTCTATAGATAAGAAATTAACGTTTCGGCAATTGATTTGAACAGTGATCCTGAAGAAAGAGGCTGAATTATTTTTTTTGTTGTGGGCTTATAATGATGCTGATAATTATCGACACAGAGTGGTAAGAGAAGACACAAAGAGTATATTTTAAATATAGGATAACTATAGAAAATCATATTGCAAAGTGTAAAATATTTATGTGCATAGATAATTGTGTAATTGGTTAGGATATGGATGAGTATTAGGTTATGATTTATGAGGAGGGATCTAATACTAACTGTTTTGCAGATATGGCAATTGTATTAATGAGAATGTAGTGGTCAAATACTTTATTTTTTGATCATATTTACACTTATTTGTATCCACTTGCATTAACATATTAATAATGGTGGTAAAACAATTTTACTCATTAGAAATCTTGATGTTATTCATTATGAATTCATTGTGGACTAATAATTCTTGGAATTTTAGTGGTGATTTCTCACATACACTTCTTCCAATAACAGCCAATGTTGTCGAATGTATTGCCAAATTAATTTGGTAAAAACGTAAAATTAGTTTTAAACTCGGAGCGGGTTTTTTCCTTCTCATTTTACTAACTAGCATTACTCTATAGACATTTATTTATAAAATTTAATTTGTTTTGTCACTAGTCCACACTGTTCTCATAAGTCTGTCGATATTTAATATTTTTCATAACAATTTTATTTTCAATAAACTATCTTTCGCAAAAAATAATACGAATTGATACCAGTAATCATATTAACAAAATTCTGCATCGAAATATATCTCAGACTGGACGTTAAACGCCATAAACTTACCGATTATTACATAATATAAAATAAACATGTTTTTTTCTTGAGATAAACATAAGCTACGTGTACCGGTTACAGATGAATAAGATCATCAATCGGTCAAAAATAAAACGAGATCGCTTACAATCGAAATACAAGAATAACAAAGAAAAAAAGAGCGCCGGTCCTTCTACCATCTAGGTCCGGTTTCCCGATCCCGGGTTTCAGTTGGGGAATTAATTATCCTTGGGGATGACCTCTCGACCCTATGTTCCTATCTCGCTTTCCCGTTTTTTTTTCGATAAAAACGACGTCGTAATTACACCCCCACCCTTTCGTTCGCCTACGCACTTTTCCGACATACACACGCACACCTTTAACCTAGGACACGCGTATTATTTTAAAAATATCTTGATATTCTTTTGAGGTCTCTTACCTACAGCTTCGGTTAGAGTCCCATAAGGCTGATAGTATCTATTTTCGATGTCTGAGTTTTTATTTTTATTATATTGATTCTTTACCTTTTCTAACATATATATATATGTTGGTCTCGGCTAACATCTCGGTGCGCCAGTATTATATTTATATTATTTTTTGCGGGAGAACTCTGTTGAGATGCGGGAGTGAAAACAAGGTTGTAAATTAAATACTATTTAATTTTCTCTCTTCCTTGAGTAAATTAATACCCAAAGACAAGTTATTTAATTGATAATAAAGAATACATATATATATATATATATATATATATATATATATATATATATATGTATATATATATATATATATATATATATATATATATATATATATATATATGTATATATATATATATATATATATATATATATATATATATATATGTATATATATATATATATATATATATATATATATATATATATATATACAATTCTTATAGCAATACAATTCTTCTCATTTTTCAATAACACCCTTTTCTTCGGTGTTCATGCAAATTACTGTCAGATTGTCTTCTCGTTATGGATGCACAGTGTTTTATCGCTGAAGCTCTTCCCACGGGTTCTTGGTGGTGGTGGACAAGGCTGGTCCAAGAAACCCTTTCCTGTACCCCGATTCGTTGAGAATATCGGGGTGGGAAACACTATTACAGCTACAGCTAGGAACTTCTCACGCTGATAAAACATGTGCGTTTCGGACTCTTCGGGTCTTCTTGATATATATATGGTTAGGCGCCATAAAGAGTCCTCTACCAGGACTAACATCCGACACGTTTCGTCCAACCTCGGTACTTAGCCCCTCGTTGTCGTAAACACTTGACAACGAGCCGATGGGAATCATCCTTATTGAACACGTCTTTTCTGTTTACTTGGTATCTTTTGCCTGTCTCTATTTACCAGACGTTCAATATATTGCGAGCGTTATGTTTTTTTTTCAGGTCATAATTCTTTTCCATATCAGGAATATTAAAAACTTCAGTTAAAAGGTCTAATAAATTAGACCCTCTAACGATAGAACCGAAAGAATTGTACAATTAGCGTAACTTACATTTTACAGGGTTGTCCCAACCATTCATAATAAATTTGCGTCCCAACAAACCCCTTAATTTATTTTTGTATGTCCATATAGGTTTCAATACTTGATTGTATAATGGCAATTTATTATGTACTGATAATTGTAATTTTTTTCCAAATAATCAATACATTTTCTCATATATTAACTGCATTTCTTTCCTTTTGTATAAGTTCCTTCCAACGAAGTTTTGTATAATGATTCATTCCGAGATATTTAGCATTGTTGCTATATGGAATGGTAGCATTATTTATTATTATTGGTGTTTGTGTGGTCTGATATGTGAATTGTATATGTACAGATTTATTTTCGTTATATTTTATTATACAATTTTGGGTCAAATTATTTATCTTGTCACTTATCTGTAATAATTTTCGTGTGGCTATTGTCTTCCACAGTAAGAATCGTAGTATCATCAGCAGATACCATTTGTGGTATATCACATGGGTAGAGTAAGTAAATAACTGCCCAATACTCTTCCTTATGGTATACCTATTTTAGCTATTTCTATTGTAGAGTAGGCTTCATCTTGTTTGACTTTGAACATACTGGCTGTAATTGTAAGATTACAAGAATTTAGTGTGTTGCTTCAGTAACATTTTTCGAAAAGTGGAAAGCGGAAAGCCTGCTCCAAGAATATGCTGACCAAATCTTTTTACCTTCATAGGCTTCTTCAATTACATCTATGTTTCTACGAACCTAGTCAAGTATCGAATGTGTGTACTCAAAACTGATGTGTAGGTATTAATTTTTTTTTATAATCGGATTTATTGTTTTCAACAGGAGATTTTTAAATACCTTGGTGATTTCTCAAGTTTTGAAATCATGACTATATCATTTTCCGAATATCTGGGACATATTTTAAGCGAAATGCTGCATTTTCCTACTGTTAAGTTATAGCCTGGCGATTTCTTTGAATTAGTGTCAAGTTAAATAACTTCGGTTATCTCTTTTGGCGAGACTTATTGAATCGTTGAATTTTCACATTTTATATCCGGTAAATTATACCCAATATCAGTTTCGTTTGGTTTGAAGATTTCTTTCTAGATGGTCAGAAAATGCTCCCACTTTTTCTTGATTGCTGCTTGCCGAATTTCCACTGATGTTATAGATAGACCATGGAGATATGATCGTTTTATATAATTGGTGATTTTCTAGAGCGAATAATCTGTTTACTTGTCATGTGTTAGATTTGTCAGCTAGTTATTTATGGATTTGTTTTTAATTTGCTGTACTTTTCCCTTTCCAACCTTTGGGTTATATAATTTGTTTTATTGGTTTCTTTCGAATAATTAATTAATTTAATTGTACTCTGAATTTCTGGAGTATTATTTCTGCTTCAAAATTTAATTGTTCGGCTCTAAGGGGTACATTTAGTTGAATTCGACTACTCAAATTTTCAACTTACAACAATGTCGATCCTTTGTGAGGATGGCATTATCAATGATAGGATTTAGTCTTTGAACGTGAAAACCAAAATTGTTGTTTTTGCTCTTTTTCTGGTAATTATTCCATATTTTGCCACCATATAAACTTTCCCTTGCCCTGCAATATTCCTGGATGTCTCACAAGCTTTTGATTGGGTTTGGCATTTGGGATTAATTTGTAAGATGAGCAAATTGTTACCGCGTAACTACTGTCAATTGCTGGAGTCATATTTATTCGGAAGAACATTTAGAGTATCGCATGAAATGGCGTTCTCGACATTTAAAAATATCTTGGCTGGAGTTTCACAAGGTAGCGTCTTAGGACCTCTCCTGTATGTGCTCTACACTGCGGACATTCCAACAACAAAAGAAACACTTCTTGGAACTTTTGCTGACGACACAGTTATTATGGCAAAAGATATATCAAAAGCTATAAGTGCAAGTGGCAGTCAACAAAATCTACAAATGAACGAAAAATTGGAAAATTCAACTTAATAGCTCCAAATCTGTCCACGTTAATTTTGCATTAAGGCGAAATAATAAAAATTTAATTATATCACTCAATGGATGCCCGATCCCTCAAGCAGAATCAGCAAGTTATGCGGGATTTCGCATTAAAACACGAAAGAAGATTACTAAATCATACTAACGTGGAAGCAATACAACTGCTGGACAGCGCGCAGGATATCAGGAGATTGAAACGAACAAAACCATACGAACTTGTGTGAATATTTAGTGTGTAATATTAGTGTAAACTATAGCTATAAGTTAATAATTAATAAATAATTATAATTTGATAATTGAGGAATACATACTGATGTATTTTATCGCACTCGTCTTGCTTGTTAATTAATCCAAGTACATAAGAAAAGTAGTAATCAATTAATCGTAATTAAGATTGTACTAAGCGTATCTAATAAAGATGTTATAAAAAAACTTTCCCCAAACTTAAACAAATATTTTAAAATCTGAAGTAGCCTAATCGCTTCAGCTGTTCTGTAGTTTTAGCGTGGCTAACGAAGAGATATTCATTATTATATATGGGCTAAAATAATGAAAACTGTTTTCAATCTTATTTTTAAAATATCTGTCTTATCATCTGGTATCCGTTGTAATTTTTCAGTGTTAATTCCATGTCCTATATAATGTACCCACGGCAAACAAATTCTTTATTATTAAGTACCGCCCTTTATAAAATATAAGTCATTAAAATCAGTCTTTGATATTCATAATATTATCGAGTATTCACAAGGGAATAGCAGATAAAACGTCCATGGCGAGTAAGAATATAATATTTTTACACATGAAAGTGAATAGCAAAGTTGGTAAATTTCTCTTGAACGTTGTTTTCGAGGGGACCTAATATATAGCCGTTATAACTGGTACAAGAAAGCATCTCGTCACGAGTGGTGCTTTAATCAAAAGTGTACCCGAGCTGACACCGTAAAATATGAATATTAGATGCATATTAGTCGGCAGCCGAACCGTTTCGGAGGACGTTATCAGTTACTATCTCATGAATAAATTAAATTACAGTTTGTGACGTTGGATATTTTCGAATGGAAACTGAAATGGATACTTTCCAGCGCGACCCAGACTAGTCAAAAAACGAAGATTATTAGATATTAGAGCCTGAACTCGAGAGCTCGTTTCATCCGGCTTCTAATATATATGACGGCCGTTTGGAGCGAACCGTATTGTCTGGAATATGATTTTGTATTATGTGTATGGCTTAATTTATGCACTGTTTTTTTTTGTGACTGTTTTCTCCAAACTTTATTATTACATTGAAAATAGACAACCAAAATTTAATTTGACTTAAAATGAACGATATCTGTTGGTCGAATTACGAAGTATAAGGTGGAGCAAAAGTCCCGCTACGATTTTTATTGCGCGCCATCTTGATTACGTGACGTTTAGCTCAGTTTCGCTTTAACGATTGTGTTGTGTAGACGTCCAAATTTTATTATGGATGATTTTGTGGCGTATATTTATCAGTAAGTTAATTTGTACATCAAGAGATAAAAGAGAATTGTAAAGAATATTAATAATATGCAATTTATGTTTTGTGAGAAATGGGAAAAAGACAAAGACTATATGAATATATAAATGAAGTACTGAAAATATGCAGCAATGAAAATGAAACTAACTACATAATTTGCATAGATGGAATACATAGGACAAATGCCGGCTTGGTGGCGCAGTGATATAGGCGATAGGACGGTCCTCCTACTGTTGCGCTAGCCGCCGGTTCGAATCCTGCTGGGCATGGTCGTAAATTTATGTTTGTGATTGTTCTAGACAAGAGTGTAAAATCCGTCAAGGAAAATGATACCAGTCACGCCAGTAACCAGGCTGAGTAAGACCGGATGTCTTCTAGGATAATTTCTAAAGTTGGTCATTCGTTAGTCGGTACTTAATAATGTTGAGGACCGTGGTTCGAAGACCACGTTAAACTGTAGGTCCAGTCCAGATAAACCTATAGTTGGTAAAAGGGGACTTTAAGATATATTAAAATAAAAAACATAGGACAAATAAAAGAAATTATGAATTATTAAGAGTAAATTTGTAAACTCTTAAGGTGTTTACACATTAATGTTATATGATATGTGATAATATGACATTTTATTTTAAAAATTTGTATCAATTCTTTTAATTATTTACTTTATAGACCTAAGTTTGGAAAAATCAATAGCTAATATAATGTTAAATACATTCCTTGTATATAAAATTTTGTAAAAAATAAATGACTTAATTTTATTCGTTATTGTTTTAATATACTTGCTAAATTCAAATATCAATGGGCTTAAACTGAACCAAATATATTTATAGTAAATATACCATAGTAAAACACATAGTTTTGGCAAAATTAGCTTTCTTTATACAACATAATTCCCTCCAAGGGCGATACACTGATTATAGCGAGCCTCCAAATTTTCGATACCATTTTTGTAGTACGATTTGTCCTTTGCTTCAAACTTTGCCATCGTTTTCACTGACTTGTGACACGGTGCATTGTCCTGGTGAAGCAGTATTTTCTTTTTCTTCAAATGCGGCCGTTTTTTGGCGATTTCGTCATTCAAACGGTCCAATAACGCTATATAATAGTCGCTGTTGATGGTTCTTCCTTTTTATGGTAGTCAATGAAAATTATTCCATGCGCATCCCAAAATACAGAAGCCATAACCTTACCAGCCGACTGTTGCGTTTTCCCACGCTTTGGAGTGCGTTCATCGTGTGCAGTTCACTCGGATGACTGTCGATTGGACTTTGGAATGAAATGATAGAGCCATGTTTCATCCATTCTCACATATCGATGCAAAAACTCTGGTTTATTACGCTTGATCATCTTAAAACAGTGCCCGACTCATCAACTCGTTGTTTTTGGTCAAAGGTGAGCTCTCGCGGCACCCACTTTGCATAAATCTTTCTCATACTTATATATTCGTGAATGATATAATGTACACGTTTAGATGATATCTTTAGAGTGTGTGCTATTTCATTAAATTTATGGTTAGTCAAAATAATTGTGTGGATTTTTCGTCGATAACAACCTCTTTTGGGCGTCCACTGCGTTTACCGTCTTCGGTGCTCATTTCACCACATCTAAACTTAGCATACCAATCCTTGATGGTTGATTTTCCTGGGGCAGTGTCCGGGAACTCGGCATCAAGCCAGATTTTTGCTGTTTTATTCCCTTCAAAAGCAATATTTTATCAACACGCGAAATTCCTTTTTATCCATTTTTTTCACAATAACAAAAGTTGCTTCACTCAGAATGCTATAATTCACATACTAATGATCCGACAGCTATTAAATTCATACGCGCCTTTTTGAGGGTTAGGGCCAACTAAAAAACATATGGATTTAATTCTAGTAGCGCTAGTATCTATGTGTCAAGCCGGAACCTTTTCAATTGACCTGATATATTACGCCAATAATAGCCAAATTCAACGCGATATCCCTCTGGAAGCCATAAGCTGTGTGATCGAAACTGACAGTGTAAAGTACTCTGAACAAGTATCAGTGCATCCGAATGAAGTACGTAGGCAAAAACGTTTACAGATTTAATAGATTTTAGAACAGCATAGGACAGTAATTAAAATAAGAACAATTTGGTACAGGAGCTCATTTATTTATCTCTATATGGTCTTCTATAGATCGTAAATTGCTAAGAGAATAATAATAAAAAACTACTCCAATGTTTTTTTAAATAGATAAAATATTGTACTAAATTTATCACGAAAACATTATTTTATGTATCTAATATACACATGAATAATGTTTTGATATGCAATATTTTTATCCCCTCATTTTACAATATGATCGTCAATATTATTTTAAACGTAAAGTACGGTGTGAAAGTGATAACGTCCATTCCTTCCTCTTGGTCTATTCGCCGAGGCGATTTCCATTTTTCAATGTTGTCCGACCAGCGTCGGCTTTCCTCGTCGACTGAATTTTTGATGGATTTATTATTTTTAAATCGAGCGTAATATTATGGCGTCCATCTATCGCGCTGTCAGCTCCGGAATGCAGGCGGATGCTCTGTCAGAAAGTTCGCGATATTTCTCGATGAACTATCAATTTCCACTCGAGAAGTTTAATTAAACCCCGTGGCTTTTTTGGTTTAGTTTTTCTCTTCTACGGAAAGTTATTAACGCAATTAACAAGGAAAATTGACGTCGGCATATTTTGAATTACTCGCAGAAATGTTGGGAATTTTTAAATAAAACATTTTAATAGATTTCATCTGTTTATCGACATTTAATTTATCGGGTCCAAAACAGGCTTCATCCCATTATTAGCTATTCATATTTTAAGATAAGCATTATTATATACGATGTCTTTATTTAATTCCATCTATATAATGGCCTCTAATTCAATATCTTGCATACCCCGTAGATCATTTTGATATCGAGTTCATCGTGTAGTTCTTTTTCGGTTACATGACCAAAAGCGTCGTGCCTTAATACAACCCCGTATTTGCACCCCATAAGAGCAAATAGACTTTTTAACGTACTAATAAATACCACACCAATTAATTTGATCTTATGTTAAATTAGAAGTATATTCCGACTAACAATAAAAATTTTTTCTGATACGATCTGAAGTCTAATACGTTTAGTTTTTTCTCTAACGTTATATCTCCAATTTAATCTACCATAGAGATGGATGTTAAGGTTCATTCATTGACAAAATTGACATGGACATATTTCGGAAAAGGGAAATGATTCTAACTACCTCTTGGCCAATATTTAAATATTTATAAATTGTTTCCAAATAATGTTGTCAGATGTTGTCAATTTCATATCGAATTTTAAGGTGTTGTAACATACTTTTTTTTCCGGTGACATTAAAATTTGTATTAGAAATAAGTTAATAAAATCTTAAACAATTGCAGGCACACGGATATATTTATCACTTACTAGGGGTGCTGTTACACTATTATGAAGCTATTGTTCAGGAGCTACAACGTGTAACTTTGCTCAAAGAAAAGATAAGTAAGTTTGATTTTCACAAAAAAATTCATCTGGTCTTTACTTTTTTCGCTATGATTGAAAAAGTTTGTCGGCTAAACCGTGACCGCGATTCGCTATGCGACTTTCCGCTCTTTTAAAAGCAGTTTTCATGACTTGTCTTTAAGATGTTGAATCGTTTGGGGCTTATTCACATAAACTTTTGATTTTAAAAAACCCCATAAAAAAGTCTGGTGCTGTTACATCCGGAGATCTGTCTGGCCACGCTAAATCGCCACTTCCCGAAATTAATATTCGTAGAAAAACGTCATTCAATAATTGAATTGTAGAACGAGCTGTGTGTGCTATGACTCATCTTGCTGAAACCACATGTTCTATGGTTCTCGCTCTTGCATTTCAGGCATAAATTTCGAATTTCGGATCTTTCATGTTTTGGTACCGGCCAGCAGTAACACTAACCGCAACACCTTTGTCATTTTTAAAAAAATAGGAACCAATGCTATTTCCAGTATGAATACCACACTATACAGTTGTTTTTAGTGGATGCAATGATATTTCATGAATTAATTGACGATTCTGTGTTCCCCAAAACCGACTGTTCTGTTTATTGGCATGGCCACTGAGAAGAATACGGGCTTCATCGCTCATTATCAGTTTACACGAAAAATCTTCAATTTCACCAGACAGCCTTAGGATTGCATTACTGTACTCAACTCGTTGATCAGTATCTATCTATAACAATTTTTGGAATCATTGAATTTTGTACGAGTGCATTTTCAAATCAGTTTTCAAAATTTGCCTCAAACTGAGTGCAGAAATGTGTAACTAAGAAGCTTGCCTCCGAATCCGACGAGTTGATGATTCGGAACAGTGTTTGAAGATGATCAAGCATAATAAACCCGAGTTTTTGCATCCATATGTGACAATAGATGAAATATGGCTCCATTATTTCACTCGGAAGTTCAATTGACAGTCATCCGAGTGGACTTCACACGATGAACCCGTTCCATAACGCGGGAAAACGCAACAGTCGGCTGGCAAGATTATGGCATCTGTATTTTGGGAGGGCGATGGAATAATTTCCATTGACTACCTTGAAAACGGAAGGACCATCAACAGCGACTATTACGTAGCTTTAGTGGACCATTTGAAATACGAAATTGCCGAAAAACGGCCGCATAAGAGAGAGAAAGTGCTGCTTCACCAAGACAATGTACTGTGTCACAAGTCATTGAAAACGATGGCAAACATCCATGAATTGGGCTTCGAATTGCTTCCTCATCCACCGTATTCTCCAGATCTGGCCTTCAGCGACTATTTCCTCTTCTCAGATCTCAAAAGAATGTTTGCTGGGAAGAAATTTTCGTCGAATGGAGAGGTGATCGCCGAAACTGAGGCTTATTTTGAAACAAAGGACAAATCGTACTACAAAAATGGTATCGAAAAGTTGGAATGCCGCTATAATCAGTGTATCACACTTGAAGGGAATTATGTTGAATAAAAAAAATTAGAATTATTTAAAGAAAATTAAATAACATCTCTTCAGATTACAACAATTTTTTCAACAGAATAACAGAGTTGTAATAAATCTAAAGATTAAAGAAAACCATTCCTCGAACGACAACATTTTAATTTTCCTATGAAAACAGAACGTCGTAGGTATCCCAAGTCTCCCAAGCCTGAACTCGGAGTTTAAACTGCGACAGTGCTGACCTTTCGAGGTCTTTAAAACAACCCTCGAATTTGCGTCATATTCGAACAGTCCCCGGAACTGGAAATTCCAAAGAATTTCCAACAAGGAAATGACTGCGGTAGGGTAGCAGCCGTTGACAGCGGAAGAATAACGCAAAAAAGCGATTAGCCACACATACACAGTGTCTGTTATCGGTACATGGAATGTTTTAATTTCGTTAGTAGACAGTCTCCGGCTTTTTTCGTTTTTTATGTGGATTAATGTACGAGGCGGTAGAGATAGTCACGCAACTGGTGGCTACGAAAATAATAAAATAACAAGCTATTCAAATTAAATAGAATAAAAAAGACCAACAAAGTACAACAATTATTCACTGTCAAACGGTCGGGGACGTAACTGTGAATGTTTTCATACAGGCTCGGTGACAAGCGTTTGTAGTTTTCCGAATAATCAAGAGGCTGACGTCATGGGAAAGGAAAGACAGAGCGGTGATAAAAATAGCTTAAGGGGAGAAATAGGTGTAGAGGCTACAAAAAAATAAGTTTTTTTGTCTTTCGTCAATTGATAGTTCAACTACTCCAGAATATGAACTGAAAATTTTGTAGTAAAATAAGGAAACTCTAAAAACGTGAAAAAATAAACAGCAGAAAGCCGAAAATAACACATATGTAGCTGATGAAGGACTGCTATATTAGTATATAGTTAGTTATATATTAATTAATTAACTACTGCTGTAAAATTACCTCTACTGCTAACTTTCAAACACACTTTTCTCTATATTTTATCTGTGAACTAGAAATCTACGAAAAAAATAAATTTGTACTATTTTTTATTGCATGTATCAACAAATCCTACTTCATTTTCACATTTAGAAAGAAAACTTAATTTTTTTAACGTTATTTCATATAGAAGAGACACTTAAACATATTTTTTTTGGAAAGATTTGTTTGCGGTGAAAATTGTGACCTTCGGAATACACACAAACCACCCACCTGGATGAAGAATCACAGCATGCGGCAGCCGACATCTTCAAAATGTTTTGAAAATTTATTTATAGGCTCTAAAATACATTTACAATAGGTTCTCAAAATATATTTTACAAAGTACATTTTTAAATTTCGTTTAGTTTCATCGAAACTATCAGGTTCTTCTATGTATTCTGATCAACTGAAAACAGCATTTACTAAGAGATATGGTACAACTGTATTAACAAAAATATTTTCCATAATTTTCTCCATTCTTGTCACTTATTCAATATTTCAAAACTGTCTGATAGTCAAGCCATGCTGGGTTGATCTAAACAGGTGATAATCATTTCTGGTTCACAACTTTTTATTTTGGCTGGTTTTTGCTACAACAATACATTATTTAAATTGTTCAATTGATGTCATGTCAGTATATAACTGCAGCAACAGTTTGGTTCGTGTTTAGCAGCTTGTAATACAATAAACTATGCTAATCCCAGCATATACACATCAAAACTTTATGCTCAATATCGATTTGGGCGGTTCTTTTGGACTAATAGAATACTTCTTGAGATTATCTTTTATTGTCCAACACAATAAGCTATAGAAAATTGCTGTATTTAGGCCTGAAATCTAATAAAACAACGGTATTACTAAAATGGTTCGAAATGGTTTATTCAGTCAATTCATGTGATGGCCATTTCCCCATATTTTGTATCCTTCCCAATGTATTTTAACATCTGGAAATAGTTACCTGATGGACAGCTAAGTTGTATCAAAATTTCTTGAAAGTTAGAGATTATTTTTCATCCTAATTATTTAAGTCCAATTAAATTTTTTCGAAATTTTTGAGCATCTAGGTCAATATTTGATTTATTACTGACACATTGGTATCATGTCATCATGCATCTCAAATCGTTGAAACTATAAGCGGCAATTTGGATATTACGACGCAGCAAGACCATACCTTTTTAAAAGTGTTTTGGTTTACTTTAGTAGCAGATTTCGTCAAAGGAAACAACTTAAGTAATGAATGTGTAAAATTTAATTTGGAGCCTTCTTTGATTATCGTCCATATACACTGAATAGCTCAACAATACTAAATAAAAATACTTTTAACGAAGAAATTGAACCGACTTCAAAAAATAAATAAGAAACTCACGAAAAAGTAAACAATAATCAAACTTAGAATTTTAACACAAAAAAAAAACGTTTTAAAATGAAATATGTACATAATAATCGTTGTATTAACTAAATAAAAACAAACAAAAAACTTATTTAACCTATCTACTACACGTATATTATATTCTACTATATACATAATACCTACCTAAATCAATTTAACTATTTACAATATTATTTTAACTACTACGAACTGATTATTTCGAAGTCAGTGAAATTTGAGGCTTTCACACTGAACAACATAACAATACTAAAAAAAAATACTTTTAACGAAAAAACTGAACCGAGTTTAAAAAATAAATAAGAAACTCACGAAAAAGTAAACAATAATCAAACTTAGAATTTTAACACAAAAAAAAAACGTTTTAAAATGAAATATGTACATAATAATCGTTGTATTAACTAAATAAAAACAAACAAAAAACTTATTTAACCTATCTACTACACGTATATTATATTGTACTATATACATAATATTTAGCTTAATACCTACCTAAATCAATTTAACTATTTACAATATTATTTTAACTACTACGAACTGATTACTTTGAAGTCAGTGAAATTTGAGGCTTTCCCATTCCCTCCATCAGATTCTAATTTGGCTCCAATGGGAACACCCCGGAAGCGCACTCAATACAAAGAAACAAAAATGTTATTTAGCCTCTCTACTATACGTTTATTATATTCTACTATATATATAGAACTTAGCTTAATACCTACCTAAATCAATTTATGTATTTACAATATTATTTTAACTACTACGAACTGAATATAAGACACGGAACAACATAACAATTCTTGGAAATCCGCTTTTTTGTATTGCTTTTAAGGAGCTTTCTTAATTTTTTTACACAATTTTAATTTCGGTCAGTAATTTCATAATTTCAGATATCAGAACCTAAATGTATGAAATCAATTCGTATATTATTCGAAAGATGGGAAAAAGAGCGATAGTGAGGCATCTCATATCTTACGAAATATTTATCGCTACCATTTCCATTTTGCTGTTGATATACCAAAAGCGTCAATGTTAATAACCATAATAACATAACCATAAGGCAACACACGTCAGACGAAACAATATCGTGTTGTTAAAGTCGTATCGCATGAATAAATAATTCCTTCAGGTGAAAACCAGGTTGAGATTCCTAAGCACCAAAACAGTTTTTACAAAGGACAATTATTAGTTTTTGACTCATTACTCTCTTGGATTTTTAATTTTATATGGAATTTTGTTCCAAATATATGAAACGCAAAACTTTTTCAAAAAACTTTCATTGACTGCTTAAGAATTATGTTGGTGATTGGTTGAATTTGATGAGATGTAACTAAGGGTTTAAATATGCACTAAAAGACACAAATCACATAACAAACTATTGTACTAGCCAGATATGTTATAACATTAAAATTGTGGTTACATATTATATAACTAATTTTTATTTACAGCACCACCTAATACGAGAACCTACATGGTATGAAATCAATTCGTAGATGGCTTCAAGGCACAACGCTATTCGTATATTATTCGAAAGATGGGAAAAAGAGCGATAGTGAGGCATCTCATATCTTACGAAATATTTATCGCTACCATTTCCATTTTGCTGTTGATATACCAAAAGCGTCAATGTTAATAACCATAATAACATAACCATAAGGCAACACACGTCAGACGAAACAATATCGTGTTGTTAAAGTCGTATCGCATGAATAAATAATTCCTTCAGGTGAAAACCAGGTTGAGATTCCTAAGCACCAAAACAGTTTTTACAAAGGACAATGATTAGTTTTTGACTCATTACTCTCTTGGATTTTTAATTTTATATGGAATTTTGTTCCAAATATATGAAATCCAAAACTTTTTCAAAAAAACTTTCATTGACTGCTTAAGAATTATGTTGGTGATTGGTTGAATTGGATGAGATGTAACTAAGGGTTTAAATATGCACTAAAAGACACAAATCACACAACAAACTATTGTACTAGCCAGATATGTTACAACATTAAAATTGTGGTTACACCTAATACGAGAACCTAAATGGTATGAAATCAATTCGTAGAGGGCTTCAAGGCATAAGGCTATTCGTATATTATTCGAAAGATGGGAAAAAGAGCGATAGTGAGGCATCTCTTATCTTACGAAATATTTATCGCTACCATTTCCATTTTGCTGTTGATATACCAAAAGCGTCAATGTTAATAACCATAATAACATAACCATAAGGGAACACACATCAGACGAAACAATATCATGTTGTTAGAGTCGTATCGCATGAATAAACAATTCCTTCAGGTGAAAACCAGGTTGAGATTCCTAAGCACTAAAACAGTTTTTACAAAGGACAATGATTAGTTCTTGACGCATTACTCTCTTGGATTTTTAATTTCATATGGAATTTTGTTCCAAATATATGAAACCCAAAACTTTTTCAAAAAAACTTTCATTGACCGCTTAAGAACTATGTTGGTGATTGGTTGAATTGGATGAGATGTAACTAAGGGTTTAAATATGCACTAAAAGACACAAATCACACAACAAACTATTATTCTAGCCAGATATGTTATAACATTAAAATTGTGGTTACATATTATATAATCAATTTTTACTTACAGCGCCACCTAATACGAGAACCTAAATGGTATGGAATCAATTCGTAGATGGCTTCAAGGCATAACGCTATTCGTATATTATCCGAAAGATGGGAAAAGAGCGATAGTGAGGCATCTCATATCTTACGAAATATTTATCGCTACCATTTCCATTTTGCTGCTGATATACCAAAAGCATCAATGTTAATAACAATAATAACATAACCATAAGGGAACACACGTCAGACGAAACAATATCGTGTTGTTAAAGTCGTATCGCATGAATAAATAAAACCAATTATTTCAATAAAAGCCACCTTCACATCGGCCTCCTCTTATGACATAACAAAAATGTCCCGATTAGATTTAATGATATTGTCTACGAAGTTCCCCATCCTCGCGGTCCATGGAACAGTTAACAAACGTCGCAGGTGCGGATGATGCTCGAACATTAACGCCGACTAGCTGCTATATTTTTCCGCATAAAATTTTCTATTAAGTTTGAACGCCGCCATTACGTAGCACATTTTTATCGCATATTATTATCGCCACCAAATATTCCGGGGATATTTGTCAGCTTCCCTAAAATTATTCGTGGAATTGGTTATTTGAAATGGTAACAATTGTTGCGCGTCTGTTTCAAGCGATCTTAAGAGAAAAACTGGCAAATTTAAAATTATTTCATGAAATGAAAGCTACTAACCACAACCTTCACACTGTCAAAGAGACTGTGTGTTTAGACTGTTTGATTTGTACTGTGTTTAATAGAATACGATATGGAAGATGGAAGGTAATTTTCTATAAATTACTCTCAACTGTTCTTCCTACGGTATGTAAAATTTGTGATATAAAATTTACTATTAACTAGGGTTGGGAACTATCGACTGAAAACATTGGTTAGTCCCAAACCGTCGAAACAGTCGATAGTCAAAAAACTAGTGACTGAAAACAGTAATTACTATGCGCGGATCGACAATTTTTTAATTCATGATGTCAGACGAAGATGTTCGAATCCTTTCCTGTATAAATTGTGAAAGAGAAAAGGACAGAGATAATTGCTTGAAACACTTAATTTTATATGTGGTTATATTTTCCAACGGTAGTATAAGCGAGACGTAGATGTATAAATTCTTTCACGAACTAACTTTAAAAAAGAAAAGGAGAAAATAATTACTGAATACTATTACAATAATACATAACATGCAATTTATAATATAGTTTTAAACGAAGTAGAATTACTTTTATATTTGAATGTTCTATGGATCTGTAAAAAGGAATGCAATTTTTCTATGGAATGGAATAATATTCCACAAATGTTTTATTGTATTTTAATGTGTTAATTGCTATTTTTAGATAATATACTATAATATATACAGCCAGTGTAATAGAGCTTAGACAAAACCTAAAAACCGGGTGTAGAATAACCATAAATACTATATAAATGTTAAACATATAAATAATCAAAGAAAAAAAACTAATCCTTGATAATTAAAACTGATCTGAATGAAATGAAGTAAATGCTTTATTTATTATTGAACGAAAATATTTTTTAACAAAAATCGAGAGAGTGATCGAAATGTTACCTATTATTGCTATAAAAACAGTCAAAATATTTCACTATCACTCCCAATCTTTTTACTCCATTATACTAACAATCTTGAAAAATATCATACCAAAATACTATTTACAGTATAACATTAATATACAATATATTGTTACAAGTTTTACAAGTAAACTACCAAAAAAATCATAAAACTACATATATTACATATAAATCTATGTAAGTATAAATTGGGTACATTTTTGTCAAGGTTGTCGTTAGGACAACAGAGCCCGAACGTTAAAAATCAGTCGAATTAAACTAGTAGAACCAAAAATAGTAACTAAAAGAACACGACTGAAACAGTCGATCGTAAATAGAAACAAAATCAGTCGGACCGAAAATAGCGACTGAAAACAGTCGACTGAAACATTCACTGGTAAAAAATAGTAAAATCAGTCGAACCAAAAATAGTGACTGAAACAGTCGATAGTCAATTTCAGTCGATAGTTCCCAACACTACTATTAATCGAGTGAAAACAATAAGTAATCTAGAACATTTAAATTTTGTGATACATTAACAAGTCGATAGCAATAATAATTGTTTGTTATTGTTGTGTTATTCTTAGTGTTAAGTAACATATATTGATTTTAAAATATGGAAGAACAAAGGTATGTACGGAAAGTAAGGTTAAATTGTTAAATGCTAAAATATCCAAACATCAATTTTGTTTATATAACTTTTATATAACTTTTATATACATTTTGTTGTAATTAACCCTCCATTTGTTTTAGGTTGTAAATGTACAATACGTCAGCCAAAAGCTAGATAGTTTAGTAATCAATTTATTAATGGGGTTTTCCATAAAAAATGCAGTAACTGATAAAAATTAGACATTTTTTAATTCATGATATATTGTAGTAACGAATTAATTTTTCTTTTAGGTGAGTTGCTACTAGAATTTGTCTAAGAGAAAGTTGAAAAAGTTAAATTAGAATAATAGAAAAAAATAGATAGGATTTTTTAAGATGCAACAATAGGGAATGACGATATTTTGGAAAGATTAAATTTGCTAATAATAGTTGGCCTGAATCGAATAAACAAAATATAATACTAATCATCAGACATGGCACAGGGATCTAATGATTACTACTCTGAAGGTGGAGGAGAGAAACAAACAAGGAAAGAAGAATGTCTATTTATAAAAGGCATAGATAAATAGGTTTTTGTTTAAAAAAAAGTAATGATCTATTGACTTAAATAATGAGATTTTTTTCAGGTGAAAACCAGGTTGAGATTCCTAAGCACCAAAACAGTTTTTACAAAGGATAATGATTAGTTTTTGACGCATTACTCTCTCGAATTTTTAATTTTATATGGAATTTTGTTCCAAATATATGAAACCCAAAACTTATTCAAAAAAACTCTCATTGACTGCTTAAGAATTATGTTGGTGTTTGGTTGAATTGGATGAGATGTAACTAAGGGTTTAAATATGCACTAAAAGACACAAATCATACAACAATCTATTGTACTAGCCAGATATGTTATATCACATCAAAATTGTGGTTATATATTATATAGCCAATTTTTACTTTCAGTGCCACCTAATACGAAAACTATTAACCTAAATTCAACTAAAACTTTGTATTGATCATTGCGCGGTGCAACAAAGTTGGCGGCAACATAATTTATCACTCACCTGGCATGTAACGCCTCAAGGTCTCTGCCACAGGCAGCATCGCCAACGACATGGCGATCAAGTTAATCTCCGCGAAACAAATGGACGACGCCATGTTAAAGTTTGAACTTGCAACGGATGTCGTCATGTCGCCTCGGGTGTCTGCGGTCACTGCTGCAGTATCCGTCCTGCTGGTCCGGCCGCCGATCCTCTGTAATGCATTAATATACGTAAATCACCAGAACCAGTGTGACATCACGGATATTATTTTTTCCTCTATGCCAACAAAAACAACAGCTTTATCAAAATTATTTCTCTATGTTTGTTCGGTCGAGCTCCCTACATATGGATATAGTTAATGTAACACGTTGCTCAAAAGATGTGCAGGTTTGAAACATATAATTGGGAACTTTAAAATTCTCTATGAATATACTTTGTTTTGAAATTATTTATTATAACAATCTAGTAAATAAACACTAATAATCTATTTTTCTATCCAAATTTGCTATGGTTTTAAAATTGCAAAGCACTTATTCTACGATAGACACTTTGGGTTTAACATCCATGTCAGTATTTTTAATGTGCACTGAATTTTACTTATAACTTCACTGACCTAGATCAAATGTTCATGACTGTGTTTATGTCTTTGGGCATAGTCTTTGATAAAGTTGTCGACAGTTTCTAAATTCAGGTCTACTAAATTCCGCGATACCCCGCAGTACCTTGTTTTGGACCCATTGAATGATATTTATATTGCTTCTTAGGTCCATATTGGTTTCAAAACTTGTTGCTATAACAATAACTTATTATATACTGACGTGGTTCGATATCTGAACAATATCCACTCCTTTTTTTTGTGTACTTTTGTGTAGCTTGGTTTCTTTACGTTATTTATTAACATTTATTAACATTATACCTTAGATGCCTAAAGTTTAAAGGATTCTTTCAAAATATTAGCTTGCTGAATATACCAGTTTGTGCTTGATTATTTTGTTTATAAAATCAATATGCCCTATTGAATTTTATTCATTTTGCGCGATTTTTCTGTCAGCATTGTATTTTGACAATAACTGTTTATAATTTTTTAGTTAATTCAGTGCTAATACCTCCAATAGCTAGGATTCTAGTCATCTGCAAATATAACAACGGCGTTTTCATTGAATGTGGGCAAGTCCTAAGTTATGTTCAGCAGATAGAAGACTGGTTCCAATACCATGGCATTTTGTTTAACTCCGAAATATCGGTCAGTTTTATCTGACTACTTTTGATTATTGGTCAGGAAGAAGTATTTTAGTTTCATGTCAAACTTTATTGAAAGCTTGAGCAACGTCTAAAAATGTTCCAGAAAAATGTTCTATTCTAGTTTAAAAATGTTTTATTCTAGTGATTTTCCTATGACATTCATTTCTTTCTCGCCCTTTGTTTTTCTCACATTTGTTCTAAGATTTTTTAGGGTAGTTATTATCTCTTAAGTTCAGATTTCTAGGGTATTTTGACATGCGGAGTGCTGGATTCTCCACCTAAAAATTCAATTCTTCTTTAGTCCTGCATCCTAAGTTAATTCTTTCATTTAATGCCCCTCTGAAACCGATCCTATAGTTTTTTTTATTAACCACAGATTAATTAATTACTTCACTCAAAGTAAATCACAAAAATCAGAACAATCCTTGAATGGTCTCAGTTTAGTTTCATATTTTATACAAATTGCATATATTTGCTTGATATTTCTTAGTGATGTAGAAATCCAGCAGGTTTGGGATCTTCTATGGATCCGTTGGATCTCAACTATGATGTACCTAATTAGCCTTTTCTAATGTCTACCTTTGGTTATAATTAGTGTAATGGATAAGATTAACTTAACATATTGCTCTGAAAATCTGCAGGTTTGAAACATATAATTTTGAGAATTTTAATAAAATCTAAATAAGTTCTTTACCAAAAATGATTGACCATATATCCCGGATCTTTCACCATGTGGTTGTTCCAAAACTCTTTTAGTGGCATAACACTTACTTTATGAGCCTCTCTATGAAAATTTTATATGTTTTATCCTTCAGAAATCTTAAAAATTGCTAAAATTGCTTTGTAGTGACACAACAACAATCACTGTAATTGTTCCTGTAAATAAACAATTATTTCATCTAAAGCGTTAAAAAATGGGTATAAATAGTAAAATAATAGTTATATTGATTTTTTGCATGTGTGTTGATTAATAAATCGAATTCTTAGAGAAAACTTGTTTCTTTTAATCAGACCAGAAACTTATTCAACGATGTACTACGTATGAATAACACAAGGCAGGAAAATAGAGGGTAGTTTATTTATAGAGAGATACCAAATAAAGATTTTGTTGTTTCAGTATAATTCGACTGACGACGAGCGATAGCATGTGCGTCTGACTGAAATATTGTAATAACGTGGGGAATAGGGAGGGAAAACTTCAAGGAGATAATATGAAAATAGGATATAATGGCGTATGGGTAGAGCGAATGAAATTCAGGATCCACGTGTAATTGGCACGATTGAAACGTGGATCTCTATTTTACAGAATGTAATACCGACTAGAGTTTATTGTTATTGTATTTACGGCGTACAGGAGGTTTTATTTGGAATATAGTCCTTTTGAGTTTATATGGAAATAGGATTTTATTCGAGCGTATAATTTGTAACATCGTTCTACGATATACTAGTTCTAGGATTTAATTTTTGTTAATTTTTTTTCTCGTAAATAGGTTTATATCGAGAACAAAGAAGTAGAATTGTGGAAATTAGTTCTAACTAATTTATAGGATGTGCAATCAAGTTTTACTGTTTTAAAATAAACTTGGAGCTTAGAAAAACTCATAAAT
Source organism: Rhynchophorus ferrugineus (assembly GCF_030347505.1). Classification (NCBI taxonomy): domain Eukaryota; kingdom Metazoa; phylum Arthropoda; class Insecta; order Coleoptera; family Curculionidae; genus Rhynchophorus; species Rhynchophorus ferrugineus. The sequence continues at coordinate 58,114,754 of NW_027472583.1, read as the reverse complement.
ATTGGCGGATGATATGACTAATTCTAAAAACCCATTCTGTAATATTCTAATGTATTTATTTATAAATATTTTCAGAGGAAAAAACACTTTTTTCGATTTTAATGTTTAAATTCGCACTAAAACGTTCGCCAGTATCATTTTCTGTTAGTATATAATTAGTAATCAATGAAATTTACTTCGAAATAATCAATATAATTGTTTAGTGTATTTGTTATAAATTCTAAAGCGTATTAGTGATGTGTGGTCCTGCAATAAAATACATCAATAATAAAAAACATATTGCAAGTGCTATATGCAAGTAGTTGTCACGATTAAATAGTGTAACGAGTGTGGATTCCAAAGATAGATGCTTATTTAAGGCTTCACTGTCGTTTTCAATCGGCGTTCAACAAGTTCTTAAGATAAAACAGTGTTTTAAATAATTTTTTTTTGGTTTAAACACTTTCACATTTCATAATTGGTGCAGTCGGTAGTATTCCGGGAGATATTATAAGTTTCACTTTCAATTCAATTTCCTGGGATGAAACTAATTATCAAGAAAAGAAGGCCGTCATCGAATTGGCAATTGTTTTACGGTTACTCGAATAATTTCTTGGTGTACTTCGAGAAAAAGTATCGCAGCTGAAGATGTAAGGTTACAAAAGGTGGATTGAAAGTGCTCAAAGACTTCTAGCCATAAACTATGACAAATAAAAATGCTTTGCATGCTCTAAAAAACTCCAGTGTCGTTTCCTCTTTCATCATCCTGTCTTGGTAATCGTTAGCATTTAATAATAAACCAACATTCATAAAGTTTTATTCAATAACAGTCACTTTTAGAAATACTAGTCAAGTTAATAACCAAGCTGTTTATTTTCAATCTATTAAAAACTAGCTCAAGATTCTACCTTTTGACAATTTCTCATTCAATGTGTCTGATCGAGCTCATACAAATCGAAGGTGTTTATTACATAAAATGTAACTAATTATTTCATTTATATTTACCAACTAATAATTTCAAATAGTTCATTCTTTAAAACGATTTAATATAATTGCAAGCTTTGTCGATGGACTTGTTGGGATTTTCTCTCCACCAGTGTACTATATATATATATATATATATATATATATATATATATATATATATATATATATATATATATATATATATATATATATATGGTAGATATGGTGCATTGTACATAACAAAAACTGATGGCTCTTTTCTTATGTTCTTTTTAAAATATATATATTATAAAATAAATATATATATTAGGTTCTTTTTTAAATATATATATATATATATATATATATATATATATATATATATATATATATATATATATAACTGATGTGGTGATTTTCAAACTACTTCAAAGACAGGTCATGATTCATTTCTTCATGGTAGTCATCCTTAGGCTTATACAAACACTAATTCTGTACCAAGAATAAAACCATTCCTGTTTACAGCATGAAGAACTCTATGTTTGCAATGAATAATTGTTACGACTAAAAAAACCTAATCGTTGATCCTTCCGATGTTTACTTTTTTCTATGAACCTGTGTTATCCTTACACTATATTTATTATCATCTTGCCACGAGTCAATGTACCATTCTGAAATATTCATGTTTCTTTTAAATATATAAATGGATATAATTCTTCCTTGATTTGGTTACAAGTTTTTAAAAATTGTGTTCTTTTAAAAGCAATCTTTGGAGGTTCCATTAGACCCCTTTGTGGGTTATCTTTACAACACTTGAATCTTATATTATTTTATCTAACAATGTATGAACGGATGTTCCAAATAGCTGTATAACTTTTGTATCTTTGTGGATACTTTCCAGAATAACAATTTTCTCTGAAATAATTTTATTAAATTATGTTTCGATTGAAAAAACTACTTACTGTTTTATACATTTCGTATATTTGGTCTCTGAAACACCAAGATTGATCTTCGTCACCTGTTTCGCAGAAACACGGCTTCTTTTGGGCGAATTTAAGGTTGTATTGCTTTTTATCTTTTGAGATATTTTAGTGACCGAGTCCGTACTAACATACAGTGCAGCTGCAAGGCGCAAAGAAATATTTTCAATTAAAACCTGTTTATAACCTGTAATTATAATATTTTGAAGAATTTTCAGACGTTTGGAAATCGGACAACTTTTGCGGGCTCATTCCGTTACATGTTTGAACTTCTCCCACAGCATTCTATCTCTTTTTAAATAAAATAATATGACAAGGATAATATTGTCTGGCTCTAAAACGAATTTACAACTTTAGACAGACATATATTGACACTCGTGTCACTGCTATTTTGAATTGACCATATTTGTTGAGTGCAAGGTGAATGAATTCCTCCCAAGCTCTTTGTGGTGAAATCGTAGATGAAGATTATGGAAAGCTATCTGGGACAAATACTATCAACAGCCAGAAGGGTTGTGGCCGATCATCAAGAGTGACTACGCAGGGTGAACTTATATACATGGCATTACTTAATTATGCTCCATGTCATGTGGCACCAACAGTGTTATATTGGTTGAGAAGTAAACACTCTATGGTTTGATGTTGATGAAACGCCTTCGATAACCTTGAGTGGATTGAAGAGATTAAAATCAAATTCAAATAGGATTCGACGACCAAAGCAGATCGAAAACAACGTAGAAATAATATATTGTATCTAAAGGGAACGCTTTGAGTAAGTCAAGATAAAATTGACAATCCACAATTCACAATCAATCTTCAATATAATGATTAATAACAAAAACTAATAGAGCCTTGACGTAATTAGTTAAGGAAGGTTTGGGTGTCAACTATATTAAATGCCTTAAAATTAATTCCGGTCCATTGTAAATCTACATTTTTTAGTCAATGAATATTTGCAGAAATAAAAAACGAAAATAAAACACACTTTTGCATACAGAGCGAAATTATCAGAACCGTATAAATCTGAAATGTTCTCCATTTTTAACCGGGGTACATTTCGAATTTCATTCGCAGATCTCATTCAACGAAAAAAAGTTCATTGATGTCATAATAACGAGCGTACTATAAATCAGCGCGTCAGAATGATAGCTCATCTGATCGTATTAAAAGCCCCTATCGGGTTTATTAATTTTAAGCTTTCAGTGTTGCTTTCCCGCTCGCCAAACGACGGGACACCATGTAAATATTGACGTGTCCATTTCGACCGAATCCCGGACCACTTTACCGCGACCACTCGAACAAGTCTCGTCAAAGTTGCCGGAGAGTGCCCTCTTTCATAATTCGATGAAACCAATAAATGCGGCAACGAAGTGTAACCGTTCGACAATGTACAAAGCGCCATTATTGTTAGAAATGATAATGGCGTCGGTTATTCTTTGATATAACGTAAATGTATTACTGTATTTCGATATAGCTTTGTTGGCGTCCATGTTATGTTGAGTTTCATTCAATTTTATCGGGAAACAACAAACATAATTGGTAATTGCTTTCTGATTATATATTTATGATACGCTGGGTTTGATTTAAATTTTTGATGCTCACTATTTGGGCTTAATAATTACTGACACTGTGTTTAATTTTTTTTTGAATATACTATATAATAACGTCATATGGTAAGGTCAAAATGTCTCAATGTTGCCGCATCAACTCTGAGTCTTATCATATTTTGACTTTGATATACAGCACAATTCTAATCTAAATAAAATAATAAAACAAAAGTATTATCTAATATAATTTATTTTAACATTATAATACATACAATGCATATATTATCGAACAAATTAAAATTACAATTAATAAAATACAGCTACAATAATTTATAGGTTAAAGTTGTTTTATAATATTTACATTTCACTCTTTTCCACACTAGTAACAGGTCAATTGAAAAGTCCCCGATCTGACACGTAGCTGGCGCTATTAGTATTAAATTTGTGGCGATCGCCACGACCCTTTAGGCCACCACGTTTTCATCAACAAGTACAAAGGTTGGCAACGCCGGTGGATTGGTACCATGCAGTTCCAGGGTATAAAAGACCATCACGACGACGTCTCGCCCTCTTCTCTTTTCTCCATCCCCCTGTAATAGTACCACTTCCACAGCGCTACCGTACTTCCTCTACCTAACCTAATATCCTGTCAATTCTCCCGTCGACCACATGTATCACTCAATATCGAAATAAACAAGTGATTATCAAACCAGTGTCTTTCAGTTCTCGTGCAAATTCGTTCCAAAAATAGTAGTGAGTGTTCTGACATATAATCGCAGCGGCAGCCACACATTTCGACCGACTGACCAACCCGACGAACATTCCTACAATTAATCCATTTGTTTTTTAGTTAGGCCTAACACTCAAAAGATGCGTGTATATATTTGACAGCGGTCGGATCATTAGTTTGTGAATTACAGCATTTTGAGTGAAGTAACAATAACAAGAGTTTATTGTGAAAAAAATTTATAAAAAGGATTTTCGCGTGTTGCTAAAATATAGCTTTTTGAAGGGAAAAAATACAGTTGAAGCAAAAACTTGGCTTGATGCCGAGTTTCCTGACACTGTTACAGGAAAATGAACCATCTAGTATAGGTATGGTAAGTTTAGACGTGGTGAAATGAGCACCGAAGACGGTGAACACAGTGGACGCCCAAAGAGGTTGTTACCGACGAAAATATTTTAAAAAAATAACAATAACATTAAATGATCTTGAATGATCGTAAAATGAAATTGAATGAAATATCAGACACTCTAAAGATATCAACTGAACGTGTACATCATATCATTCACGATTATTTGGGTATGAGAAAGCTCTGTGTAAAGTGGGTGCCGCTCGAGTTCACTTTTGACCAAAAACAACCACGAGTTGATGATTTGAAGCATTGTTTGAATATGATCAAGCGTAATAAACCCGAGTTTTTGCATCGATATGTGACGTCATTTCGTCCATCATTTTACTCCGAAGTCCAGTCGACAGACATCCGGGTAGACTGCACGCGATGAACCCGCTCCAAAGCGCGGGAAAACGCAACAGTCGGCTGGCAAGGTTATGGCGTCTGTATTTTGGGATGCGCATGAAATAATTTTCATAGACTACCTTAAAAAGAGAAGGAGCATCAACAGCGACTCTTACATAAAATTATACTTCTATTTTTTAACGTGACGTGTTTAATGTAACGAAATCACTTCATAGTGGTAATTTATCGATAAAAGTCCAAGTAAAATTCTTGAAACTAATTATTGATGAACAATCCTAAAATAAAAAGGCAGCCCTGATATTCCTCCTGCTGATAGATAATGTTACATTATCATCTGTAATTTACCTTAAACTCTTATGAAACTTACAAACAAATAGATCGAACAAAGAAATCGATAGAAACGAAAATTATCTCACATCGTATATCGATCTGGGTATTTTAGCAGGAAGATCGACTTTAAACTACCACCATAATTATAAAAGAACGGGAAACGCTTCCCGTAACAGTTGTAAAATTTAATTGATCCCTCAACGATACGATGAGGACCAATAGGGAGGCGTCTTTTCGGCTGTTTACAACTTTTGTCGGTTCAAGCCCGCGAGGTTAAACTGTTAAGGTGATTTTGCGAAGGGAAGTTTGTTCTTGATCGTTACTCCACAGTCAGCCGAAGGCCACTTCGTCGATTGGCAGGTGTTATAGCGCGTCGTTTGCAGTGTTTTCGGTAAACGAAACTGCTCTAGCTCGGGGGAATCCTTTCAAAATCCGTTCGAAACCGTCGATTGTACTAAATATATTCTGTAGGCTTTGATATCTTCGAAAATATTTAAATTTCTGAATATAAGTAAGAGTAAGATGTTTTCTTACATTATCGAGCATTATCTTTTTATTAATGTTATTTGTCTTAGTAGTCTGACAATCTGCTTAGTGGGCAATAATAATTTATTATAGCGATTATCTACATCGGATGTAGAAATCATGTCATTAAGTAATATCCAATATTTTATTTTAAATCGTGCTTTTAACTCTGTAGCGACTTTGATGCATGTCGAATTTTACATCGTAGAATAACGGTGAACAAAGTACCCAGAAATATAATCCCAGATGCTGAACATGGGCGGGGTCGCTGTTGGCGACAACTAGAACACGATAACGAATAATTGGCAACCCCGAGACGTTTATCTGGGATGTTATTGAAGGGTATTTCGGTCATTCAGTGCTGAACCCTCGTTTGGTTTAGACGTGCCACCATCGACTACCCAAGCCTCGTCACCAGGTAACACTGCTGCCACCTGTTTTATTTATTTTGTATTTTCTATATTTTTATATTGCCAATAAATAACGATCACATAATGTAAACCCACTGTTTCATTACGTTTTACCTCCATTCACCGAGCCATCTAATTTACTCTAAAACTCTATATATAACAATTGATTAGATTGGCTGACCTGAAATGTTTTAGTCGAAGCAATTCGACATGTTTTGTGTTTAAGTGATTAGCAAGCACTTTGGAGTGCTCTAAGATTCGAAGTATTTATCACAAACACCATAGATAAATAGAGATTTAACTTCATAGGATATTTTGGGGAAATGCTTCGCGACGTCCAACATGTAGCTGTTGCTACTTTTTTGGTGCAAAGTGATTCAGGAATTACATAGTGCTTAAATTTTATTTCTCATTTAAGAACATTTTTCTTAAAGTGAATTAAAAATTTAATAATCACCTAGAGGGGGTTTATTTCATTAAAGGAAAAAAACTGTGTAATTATCCGAATACATATATTGGCTTAAGGCTACTTAATCAAGATAATCTGGAATTTTTTTTTGGTCTATTAGGGCTCATTGATTAAAGAATTTACATTCTTCTGCTAGCATGTTTGAAAAATCATTTAAAGCGCTCATAAGTTAATTTTTTTCATCTCATTTGCCTTTAGGAAATTGTGAAGATAATTAATTCTCATACTAACGGAGGATGTATTACCAGGAGTTGAGAAATTGCAACTTCACTTTATACCTTCAATTGCAAATGTTCCTATATGAACAAACGTCAGTAGTTCTTTGAGGTATCCTTTTTATTTTATCTCACGACATTGCCACATTTTCTGTCAAACAACTTTAAAAAAAATTAATTTTAAACCTTTTAATTGTACACTATTTAATGATCTTCCAGATAGAATGTTAAAAATAATGTGCACCATATACTTTTGGATAAAACAGAATTTTAACAGAGAAAGTCCCAAAGTCTGCTTTCAGTGTACGAAAATATAAAGCCAAAACTCTAATAGATCCTATTAAATTGATGGTATTAAACAAATAAGAAAAAAGGAAAAAACAGAAGAGATAATTTTAATTGGTTCCAAAGCCCTTTGTTTATGATAATATTTATATTTAATAGATATATTTATTTTTACAGTATATTTATATTTTATAAATAATTTGCAGTTTTACAGATAATATTTATTTCATTCACTGAATTTTATTTAATAACTTTATTTCAGAAATTAAGTTGATCTTTATTTAAATTTTATTTGTTAGTTAAGCCTGACGCCAGGACTGTCACGTGCCAAACTTTATCAAAGAGCCAATCAAATGTATTCACAGCAAAATGTTTTTCTTACAGGTGCCTATAATGAATATTTAAATTGAGCAATTAAATTACTTGAATGACTGATTTAACCCCATCTGGGTGTCGGGCAAAGCAAAATTTTTCTCCAGGGCCCCTATTGAGTTTTCTCCGTATTACTTCATGATAAACACTCTAAATTCTTATAGGATGTGTCTGGTAAGAAAATAAGATGTTTCTGGGGACACGTCTTGGAGCCACCATATTGCCAGAGACATGGGGAAATAATAATGGATAAAACTGTGCGAACATTTCATAAATTTGAAACCTAATATATTAATATCCAATAAATAATAAGTAGATACAATAGAAGCTTAATACAAAAAAGCACATAATGGCGAAACACCTTTTATACCCCATCCGTTATTGACTATTAGATAACAATCCCCCCTCTAAAGCGGCAGCTCGGGTAATAAAACCGTTCTAAGTTCAATGGTTTCGGGTCAGGGGGCGCTCGAATTTGGGGAATAATAATTATGAAGGGACCAATATAAACTTAAACAACAAAGATGATTATGGAGAATATAACTGGAAAGTCGAAGCCTGTTATAGTTTGCGGTAGGTTAGAACGTTAAGCCTTAATTTGAACCTAGACGTTACCGTTGCTGTCGTTATTATTGTTGCCGTTATTTGGAGACGTCGTGACTGATAAAAAAAAGGAATTACGACTGGAGTCAATTTCCTTTAACGTAAAGATTTGGGAATTAAATGCCAATTACTCTAATATTACTACAAGAGTAAATTGTGTTATTGTTAGTGTAATATATTTATAATAAAGGCATACTATTATATATTTATTATTTCCATCAGCTTCAATAAGGTAAAAGTGTTGTATTTTAAATTTCGGTATCGTTATGAACAAGATAAGTCACCAGGTAGCTATTTTAGTTGTGTATATAGTCTGTTCAAAGTTTTTTTATAAACGAACATCGTAAATGTTAAAACATCGCAATGTTGTCGCTCAATCAACTCGTAGTTTAGTTTAGTTTGGCTTTGACATAGAACAAAATTCTAATCTAAATAAGATAATTGAAAAAAAATGTTATGAAAGATAATTTATTTTAACATTACAATACGTCTAATACATATATTATAGAAAAACCTAAAGTTACAATTAAGAACACAAGTATAATAGTTTGTAGGTTAGAGTTGTTTTATTTACATTGAACTCTTTTTCACATCATCCATGAGGGGATGCTTGGATGCCTAATCCATCTAATTAATGATTATATATCAATGTAATGTATTTTACTTTCATTCGAGATTATATTAACTTTTTTACGTTTAGATCTTGTTTCCTTCGATGGTGTGTTTATTTGTCAAGCCATCTTGGTATCACTGTATATTTTATTTATTCTTCTATTATCTGTGTACATCATTATACCTAAAATTATTCACTGAATTCTATCTAATACATTTACCATATCTACAAAGCAGTTAGTATTCATTCTCTCTTCCTACATTCTAACTTAATGTTTAATTCTGAACAATTACCATCATATCTGTGCACACAAATATTTCACTCCCTACAATACCATTTTATACAGTTATATTCTATTAATTATGTGCATACCTTTAGTTGTCTCCACTCTCATCACCCTGTCTCATTATCATATATACTGAAAATTTTCTTTAATCACTTTCACTTTCCGATTCACTGTCCAATTCAATCGCTAAACTGTTAATTTCTAATATCTCTAAAACATGTTCATGATTGCATCATTTATCAATTACTTCGTCTGTATGTCTTATCGAGTTCATCCAAATCGAAGGTGTTATGGTTGACAATGCTTCCTTCCACATATCCAAACAGTTCTTGATGGAATATCCTTCTCCACGAGCATGTCTATTATAATAAGTCTTTGCTACTCCTCATATCAACTTGATTGGATTGGATATACAGTGATAGGGACGAATTCGTAATACTATGGGGCCATATTGATTAGCGATCTGATCTACTGTACATCTTTTTGTGGGTGTTTTTGTGCAAAAAGTTAATTACAACTAGCACAATGAAACATTTCATTTCATGCAATTTCAAATAATTCAGTTTGTAATATAGTCTCTTCAAAACTCAATTCATGTTTTGAAAGCTATTCTTTCATTACAGCCTCTGTTGATGCTGCTGTTGGGATTTTTTCCACCGGTGTGCTATGATGTGGTGCATTGTCCATAATAATAACTAATGGTTGCTCCAGGTTTTTTTAACAATTGGTTCTCAAACCATAACAAAGACATGTTATGGTTCATTTCTCATTGGTAGTCGCCCTTGGACTTGAAGGAAAACACTAATTTCGCTTCAGAAATAAAAGTTTCTGATTCCCTACACGAATAACATATATCTGCAATTATTTATTAATAAATATAATGACCACAAAACCTAATAGAATGCTACTGTAACTTTTACCTTTTTCCATCAATTTTTGTTCTCTTTACACTTTTTTTGTTGCTATTTTGCCAAGAATACCCCAAAGAACCATTTTGAAATATTCAAGTTTCATCAGCATACACAAATTCAAATAATTTATCTTCCTTGGCCTTACTGTATGCCTTTAAAAATTGAATTCTTTTTAAGGCAATGTCTGGAAGTTCCATTAAACCTCTCCAAGGGTTACCTTTACACCATTTAAATGCTATGCCCTGTAAGAGGGTATGGAAGGATGTCTTACATCCTTCAAAAAGCTGCATGTCCCTAATTATTTTATCTATACTTTTCAGACAGACATTTTTCCCTAAAATAATTTTATTAAATTATTTTTATATCCATAAAATAGTTTGTGTACTTTTCATTAAAGCCGCAATCAATTTGTGACCATGATTCTCTATTGTTTTCGGCATTTTCAAACGTAGTGATATCATATATTACGGACCGATTTAAAATTTACCAAAATAATCAAAGCGGTAAAATAACGTTTGTCGGTTTTTAACCTGTAGTAATAATAACTAATTTTTCGAATAATTTTACTTACGTCTGACAACCGGCTGTGGTCCAAAATTCTTTAAACCAATAGTGTTAAGAGGTTTTAACTCTTACCTATAAATTATCGTGGCTGTATAACTAACTGAAGTTTTTAGATATACTATAATATTAAAATAAGTTATATTTGATAACATTTTTGTTCAATTACTTAATTTAGATTAGAATTTTCTTGTATGTCAAACTCATGACATTGATGCGGCAACATTGCGATGTTTTGACGTCGCAAATTTCCATTAGCCATAGATAAAAAAAACTTTGAATAGACTATATATCAGGTATTCATATTATATGGTCTATTCCCTGTTTATCATTGTTATAAATTAGACATCACCCTATTGCATTTCAGCACATTCGCTGCTATATCATTCATCATTAGTGTAAAGTTTTTACCCCCGTTAGTATCGGGATTGAAACAACCCTTGCGCGTATTCGACGTCGAAAATATAGTTTCGAAATTATACAGTGTCGATTGACGTTCTGCTCACGCTGATTGCTGATTAATCAGACCGTGCGGGCATTAACGATCTAATTTGCAACGGAATCAACATCGCCGGTATAGTCCGACGAATCGTATTCTGAGGGCGCACTCTATACGCAAATAAACAAATTTAAATATAGTGAAGTGACGTCGTTTTGCTGTTGTCGGGTCGAGAGCTGGTCAAATGACGTCGTTGAGAGCGTAGAAAACGCGGGAAATGGTAGCTGTAAACCGTTTTTATGACATTTGCGGAGTTTATTTGGGAAAATGGTGTACTCTGTGACAATTACTGTTCACTGTATTTCGAGAAGTTTATTTACGCAAAAGCTAACCTAACTTTTTTAAATAAAATATATTTAGGCTGGATGGTGAATGTTTCTATGAGGATAAAAATTTACAAACCTTTATTTAGGCTTTATTCTGTTGAAATTTATCTCACGTTCAGGTAATGGTGTTAGTCACTAATGTCCACTACTAATCTTACTTTTTATCATTTTCAAAATACATTCCAGCATGTTTAGCGCTGCCTTTTAATGCATTGAAATGTGGAGAAACTGCATTCGTAAATCCAATAGTCGTAGATTGTTTAAAACGGATTTTATGAAGAAAAATTGGTATAATATGTGTTAATCCAAATATCTCCATACTTTTCTGCAGTTCCTTGATAGTTTGAGTTGGGTTTCCGTTAATTAAGTCATGCAATTCATTGTCATTGAACTTTTTCTGGCTGTTCTGTATCATTGGAATCAAAATAACTATTTTTAAATTATTGAAATCAAACAACTGGAATAAGATGATGCAGCAGAGGCATTAGTTTCTAAAACCATTTGAAGGGCATCGGCAGTCGAAAATAAAATTATTTTGCTCCATTATTAGTGTCTGTATACACTAAATATCGTAATAATACTTAATATAAAGAGTTATTATTATTATAATATGTTCACATGAACAATGGAGTACAGCCACCCTTCATTGATTTCAATATGTGATTACTGTTATCGATGTTTTAAACGTGGTTAATTTGACGCTTACGACGAGAATGTGCAGCTATTACTCTATAACTTTTCATGAAACATGCAAGAAAAATATATAAAATTGTTGAAAATAACACCAAAAAACTATTTTTAATTGCTTGTAGAACATGGGAAATATTCAAAAGCTTAGATATTCTCTCTCGTATTAATTGAAACCAAGAAACACTGAAAGCCGTTTTCAGCTAAATTTATGACGAATGTTGCAGTACTCTCTCGAGACTGTTTCTATTTCTTGTATGAAGAGACAGTCTTATTCTTAAGATTTAAAATACTAACAGGTGAAGCGAAAAATTACTTTAAATAACTTAAAGAATAAGTGGCTAATATTATGCCCTTGGAAGGAATGGATTTGGAATTTACATAAGCAGTTTCATTACATTACATTATTCTATCGCTTGACATTCTTCATATTATTGACACCTTAAACACAACTATTTTGATACTATAGAGATTAATGAAAGTAAAGTGAATTTAAAGGATTACTCTACTGTGCAAACTATGTGTTATATATTACATATATTACACAAATGCAAAAATATTGGATAAGCTTCTTGAAGTAGAAATGCCATTTCAAACAAAGGTAAAAGTAGTGAAATATTTTTTGTAACTATATAGTTTCTATTAATAAGCCTGGAGTAACAAGCTTTTACAGAAGAAACCATATTGTAGATTTGCTTGCGAAATTCAGTAATATATTAGCATTTCTTTGTATAAACAAGCAATCACTTTGTATATACTTTTATTGGCAAATTGATTTTTAGTGGAATAAGAATGGTTTTAAAAAAATATTGGCTACTGTCATAGCATCAGTATCTGCTTTGTTAAAAATTTAAAAGCAGTACTACTTTATGCGAATACACCAAACTTTGAACTGTGCCTTTCACAATATTGATACAAATGAAGCAAGATCAAAAAGACATTATTTAAAATATATACTAAAAGAAAGGACTACTGAACATCAAAAAAATAAATAAACTCAAATGAAAATATATATTGGATGAAGCTTGGTGAAGCAGTTATCAGATTCAAAACAAAGATATATTGAAATATGTTTCATAACAACATTGTTTTTAATAATAAACCTGAAGAAGCAGGTTTCCAGAGAACAAAGCATATTGTAGTTACAACTGAAGAATTTAATAATTCATTAGAATTTCTTTGTATAAACAAGCAAATGCTTTGTATATACTTTTATTAGCTAAATTGGGTTTTTGTGGAATAGGAATGGTTTTAAAAAAATATTGGCTACTGCTATAGCATCAGTATCAGCATTGTTAAAAAATTAAAAGCAGTACTGCTTATGCGGATACAATAAACTTTAAACTATGCGTTTCACAATATTGATACAAATGAATCAAGATCAAAAACACGTTATTTAGAATATATACTAAAAGAAAGGACTACTGAACATCATCATATATATTGGATGAAGCTTGGTGAAGCAAATATGAGATTTAAAACAAAGATATATTGAGATATGTTTTATAATAACATTGTTTTTAATAATAAACCCGAAGAAGCAGGTTTCCAGAGAACAAAGCATATTGTAGTTACAATTGCAGTATTTAAAAATACACTAGCATTTCTTTGTTTAAACTAGCAAATGCTCTGTATATATTTTTATTGGCATATTGGATTTTATTATAATAATTATGCTCTAAAATAAAGTGTCGGATATTTCCATAATCATCTATCTGAATTGTTAAAAAATTAAAAACAATAACATTTTATGCGACTGTAACAAATATGAAACTTCTGGACTTGACACATAAATTAACAATATAAAAATAAATAATTTTAGTTACGATACCTTCTGATTAAATCGAGATACGCAGAGGAAACACAAACACTACATATATATCGTTCCTGTTGATCACCTTTCGTATAACTGATAAAGTTATTAGTTTTTCTGGAAAATCGGGACGTTTGGGAAAAGGCGTCATGGTGGCGGGCGCCATCCGGGACCCGCGCCTGCGAAATTGAGATGCCCACTTTGCTGGCCAAGAAGACAAGAAACGGTTTCCCGTTTTGTATTGTCGGCGGGTTACGATGGATTATTTTTAGGTGATGCATGGGAACTTGTCATCTGCCGGAAATAGAATATAGTAAATATAGTATTCTAGTAACAATAGTTACATGTATAGTTCTGTGATTTATCAGAAAATAATGTATGTTAATACTAAAATACTTGAAATCACAGCTGGAAGGTTTGTGTTAATATTAAAACCATATTTTCAGTAATAGGCTAGATAACTACTTTTGAAAGACCACTTTATCACAACCTTATGTATTTACTTTACACGGAATAAATGTCATTTCTACAAAAATAATCGAAATTAAAGAAAAATTGACGTTTGAAATTAAGAAATTTTATATGCGCTCTAAAACGTCCCAAATCTGCGCGTGACGTAGCTGTTTTGGTCGAAATGAACGGGTTGGGGGGTACAGGTCTTAGTTATAGATTATTTTAATAATTATGTGTTATAGTTAAACATTCCATCGTGTATCGGTGTTATCAGGGCCCCTAATGTAACTGTCGAATGTTCGTCTGGTCGTTCAGAATGTGTGGCTGTCGATGCGGCCGTTTACAGGAACACTCATTACTATTTTGTGGAAGGAATTCGCACGAGAACTGAAAACACTAGTTGAAGAAATACTTGTTTATTTCGATTTATTCTTCTGTTTACAGCACTAAAGAAGTTTGTTAATTAAATTTGTTAGTACGAGGTAAATAGATGAATCTTTAGTTAATTATAGACCTCCTAATAATAATGAGCATATTTTTGATGGTGTAGTTATCTTTCATCGACAAAAATATGTTATTTTCTTTAAAGTATAATAAAGTGAACTGAACAAGAACTAAAATGAAAGGTTGGTGTAATATAGATATTTGAGACATAAAACATATGTCTTATATTATATTTGAGTACAGACAAAATGTTTCTAAAACTTGTATATATATTTTAATTTCATCTCGTAGTATAAAATATAGTGAAAATATAATTTATAATAATATCTAGTACGCAAAAATAAATTTAATATCGTTATAATAATATAATAGAGTAGACTCAGACTATTGATTCAAAATCTTCAACATTTATCTGGAAATTTTCTTGATGCCTGCCATGTTTATTTTCAATTTATCTGATATCTAAACCATATCCGAAATAAAATATTTTTTATTAATATATTTGTTTTTAATATTGCGTATTTATGTCATATTATTTATTCGGGAATGCCATTATACTTCTAATAAAAATACTCACAAAATAACATATAGAATACGCAGACAACATTTTTTAAACAAATTGTTTTGTTTGAATCAAATATACAGATCAGTTTTATGCTTGCCGAGTTTCACAAATTATAGGTATTTCCATAATACGTTGTTGTAATTAGCTAAGATCATATCCTTTTTCTACTTTTGAAACAGAATATCAGAAAATAAAAAATCCTCTCTATGTTCTTGATATTTAAATACTATGGAACCAACCAGTGATTAATTTTATGAAGAATGGTGTACACAGATAGTAGCAGAAGAAATAAAATATGCAGTGATACCGTGATGAGTTGACAAGTAAACACGCCATCGAAGGAAACAAGAACTAAACATAAAAAGGTAAATCGATGCGGCCGTTTACAGGAACACTCATTACTATTTTGTGGAAGGAATTCGCACGAGAACTGAAAACACTAGTTGAAGAAATACTTGTTTATTTCGATTTATAATTGATACATGTGGTCGAAAGGAGAATGGACAGGATATTAGATTAGGTAAAGGAAATACCGTGGCACTGTGGCGGCTGTACTGTTACAAAGAGGTAGAGAAAAAAAAAGAGGGCGAGACGTCGTCGTGGTGGTCTTTTAATGCCGGTAACCGCATGGAACCAATTCACCAGCGTTGCTAACCTTTGACTTTGATGTAGGTGAATGCGTGATGGTCTAAAGAGTTGTAGCGGTCGCTACATCATTCCCTTACTAGTGGAGCTATCGTGGAATGTATCTCCATGTGATTCAGGTTCCGGAATGCACCCGCAATTAATCGGCTAGAGACTGCTTATGAGATGGGGATCCCAACCTGAGCGAGGAGTTTTACAGGATCAGATGCCAACGAAGTTGTAGCAGGTCGTTGTTCGTCTTGGGGCGTTACGATTTGTGTGGTTTTAGTCCTGCGTTAGTCTCGTGGGATAACGTCGACCATGGATGTTGATGGGTTCCGTTCTTTGTGAAGTCCTTCCATGTACGTGTCAAGCACGTGTCGAGTGGCTTATGTTCAGCTGGTTTACCTGTTAGGCACTTTGATCACGTCGGGGACACCAATTGTAGTAATGTTCGTCTGGTCGATCGGAATGTGTGGCTGTCGATGCAGTCGTTTATCGGAACATTCACTACTATTTTGTGAAAGGAATTTGCACGATAACTGAAAACACTGGTTGAAAAAATACTTGTTTATTTTGATTTATTATTGATACATGTGGTCGACGGTACCAATCCACCAGCGTTGCCAAACTTTGACTTTGATGTAGGTGAATGCGTGTTGCTCTAAGGGTTGTAGCGACCGCTACATCACTATATATCGCTAAGATCCCCTAAAAAGTTGTTTAATTCCGTTCCAAGGCAGAAAACTATTGCATGACCGAAGCCCTCCAGTATAATTTGAACATTTGTATATTCACAGCAATAATTTCACTCTAATGGATGTATTTAGAGCCTGACGGGTAACATAATTTTTAAACACATTGAACAATACTTACGCACGCACCATTTATGAACCAAATGTTGTCACTGAAGCAAGGTAAAGGAAAAGAAAATAAGCAGATATCTAGCTGTGCTAAGTTGTGTGTTAAGGTACTATTAACCACTCTTAAAAAAGCCATTAAATAGTCAGAGATTTTCAGAGAGTCAGAGAAGAGTCAGGAATTGACTGCGTCTGGAATCAGTTACTTCGAACAGGAACGAGATAAGATCCAGCAAAAAGATCAAGAGTAAAGATAGCTTTCCACTAAGGTGCGTTAGAGAGGCAAGTATTTATACTATTAAATATTAAATTCATGCAATTTTATTGAAGGAACTTACTTTTACGATGTCGCAGCTGTATCTAATATAGACATTGACAACAGGGGAATATAGAGAGGTACAAAACATATCAGGAAACACGTCAAGAACGCCTTTATATATGCTCTATTGGAAGTTAAATTTAGAGAATGTATGAAAGCAGTGAGTAGCTTTTTACATATAAATATTATTTAACACACTTATTTCCGAGAAACCTGTTAGTCGGGGAGGTATCCATAGAAAACGCAGAGATAGTCTAAGGGATGTAAGTGATCCATTCATATACTTTCAAGAGGCATAGGATTTAAGTTGTGTAAATATAAATCGCGAATAGGCCTAATATGTAACTTTAAGACATTGTTTTTAAAATAATACATTTTTTAAATGAATATAATAAAATTAAGGAAGATTTTTTATTTCAATTTATGTATCAAGAGTGATACAGACATTTCAAAACAGAATATTAGGCCACTCTTGGCAAAACGTCAATAAAGAGTGTAAAAACAATAGAAGTTGATGGAAAAAATAAAAGTTAAAATAAGATAAGTTTTGTTACTTATAATGTTTTAAATAATTCATTACATGTGTGTGTGTGTGTTTGTGTCTTATCAGTGTTTTATCACTCCTTATATAAATAATATAAATCTAATATAAATTAAAGTCTGTGCTTTATGTAATTTACTCCTTTTTAGAATCAAGTCTAGAAAGAAATACGTGAAATGAGTGAAGGAGATATGAAAGAAACATTGTCTATAATAATACCTTTACTTTAACTAAACTCCATCAGATAAACGGAAAAAGAAATTGACACATGGTGGAATCATTAACAAGTGTTCGATACATTATAAATTAGCAATTTGATAATTAATGCAAGAGTGATATTAATGGTGAAAAGAGCTGAATGAAACTGTTTGTGCTCTTTCATAGTCTCTTCTGTTTCATTGTGGGCTTATGGTGATAATTGCCAACACAGAGTTACAAGAGCAGAAACAACTAAAGTGACTATACAATGTTTTCTTATATAGTGTAGTATATAATATGTTTAGTATATACCTGAGCATTACTTTAGAATTTATGAGGAGGTAATTAATATTAACTGTTTGGAGATATGGCAAATGAACTTTAGCGACCTTGAGGCATGTCGAATTTTACATCATGGAATAACGTTCAACAAAAGTACCCAGAAATATAATCCCAGATGTTGAAAACGGGCGGCGGAGTGCCAGCAGCGATGACTAGAACATGATAACCAACAGCTGGCAACCCCGAGACGTTTATCTGGGATGTTATTGAAGGGTATTTCGATCATTTAGTACCCGACCATCGTTTGGTTTAGACGTGCCACTATCGACTACCCAAGCCTCGTCACCAGGTAACACCGCTGCCATCCGTTTTAGCTATTTTGTATTTTCAACCATTTTGTATTACTTCAATAAATAACGGTCACATAATATAAACACCACTGTTTCATTTCGTTTCACCTCCATTCATTGAAACCCTAAAGAACTAGTTATGATATCTAATATTATAAATTATACAGGCAGAAAAATAAGAAACTCAGGACAAATTTATATGAGATATTAAAATGACCCAACAAGGAAAAACAGGAACGAAAGAAACAAGAACTAAACGTAAGAAGGTAAATATGATCTCTAATGAAAATAAATTACATTACTTGTATATACAGTTGTTAATCAGGTAGATAGATTTCGAGGATATGCCACTAGTAAAAAAACTTGCCTCCACCTTATAGGTGATATGGAAAATAAGCTCAATGTAAATATAATTAAACAACCATAACTTACGAACTATTGTAGCTCTTTAACCTTCTTCCTACTTTGAGTTTTGGAAATATATGCATTAGATGTTCTACAATATTAAAGTAAATTAAATTTGATAACGTTTTTTGTTTGATTATTTTATTTATATTAGTATTTTGTTACGTTAGAGTGAAAATAAATCAAAATTTAATTTGGTGTGGCAACATTGTATAAATTTTGGTGACGTGCATTGGCTTTTATATCACGTATCGGATGGCCGATTTGTCAAGCAGAGTCAGCTAAATCTTTGGATACATTTCGATGGTGGAATAAACTGGAAGTATCATGTTAGACAAAAAGCAGAGCAGATTAGACTCAAAGTGAAGCAACTGTACTGCAGAAAGGTTTATTAGTCAATCATAAAACCAATTTGGAGTAAATATTGAGTTGCACTAAAACATCAAACCAATTAGTATCACAACGCACCCAAAACAATGTTCTACCAATGCTTATCGTTAGCATTCCTAATTCATTCATTCCTCGGTGACTCAAACCGAAACTGTTCACCACAGATTTCAACACGATATATTAACATTTTCTCTAAACCATCACCGAATAAATATATCTGGGCTCGTTTTAATTAACAGGTTACAAATGGGCATCGGCTCGTCATAACGAAAACGGAAACATAATCGACAATTCAATTACATAATTGTAATTTTCTCGCTGTTAAAGCCTCCAATAATTTCCAGCGCGGCCGACGAATGAATGTACTTTTAATAACACGTTATTATTTTGTTTTCGTTTACGGTCGGGTATTTGGGCGACGTTAATACGCGACGGCCCGGTATTAAATGAAAACGAAATGGAATCCGTAGGTGGCCAAAAAATGACACTAATTAATTTAATTGAAATTAAACGAAATAGGTCAGTATGATAATCACAGTAATTATTTTCGGTATAGTCTCCTACGGTTTATTTATAATTACAGGGATTTACTGGTGAATTGTTCGGGCTCGTTTGTTTTTTTAAGTGTCCGGTTCGGGTTCGTTTATTTTTTATGGTCTCGGTATCGGCAATTTCGCGATCAACAAAATATTTCCTAATATTTTTTAAATCTTTATGTAAAAGCGAGTTTTATTTGTTTATATTTTCTCGATATTTTTTTGTCTTAAAACGCAGACAAATATATATAACAGGTCAATTAAAAAGTCCCCGGCCTGGCAGATAGATGGCGCTACTAGAATTAAATCCGTATGTTTTTTATTTAGCACTAACGCTCAAAAGATGCGTGTATAAATTTAAAATATAGCATTATGAGTGAAGGAACTTTTGTTATTGTGAAAAAAATGGATAAAAAGGAATTTCCTCATTATCTGTTGTCTGTTATATTTGTTTGTCATTGATACTGACTACTATGAACTATTATGGAGATCGTTGTTAACCATTTTCGTTTACCATTTTTGGTTACTATTGTTACTATCATTGATATTATCAACACCATCCATTATCAGCACTTGTCGGTACATTTATTTATCGATACTGTAATGTATCAGTAGTATGACCTTCCAGCATAATTAAATACCAGTACTTTTAGCTGCGACTGTATAATTGTCAGTACCGTTTATGTCAATATTACCTGACATTGGGGAGTATATGATGGTTCATTCACCTATATTTTAATGAAGTTAATCCCTTGATCTGATATTAAATAAGCCCATATATTTTGTATTATAAATATTCAAAGTTTATACTGGTCGAATAATTAATAATTTATTAATTGCGAAACACTATTATATTAATAAAACACTATTAGGTTAGAAATACGTCCAAGAAAATTATATAATTAACAAAATTTTTCTTCAAATAATTTTGATGAGAAATTCTGTTTACAGCACTAAAGAAGTTTGTTAATTAAATTTGTTAGTACGAGGTAAATAGATGAATCTTTAGTTAATTATAGACCTCCTAATAATAATGAGCATATTTTTGTTGGTGTAGTTATCTTTCATCGACAAAAATATGTTATTTTCTTTAAAGTATTATAAAGTGAACTGAACAAGAACTAAAATGAAAGGTTGGTGTAATGTAGATATTTGAGACATAAAACATATGTCTTATATTATATTTGAGTACAGACAAAATGTTTCTAAAACTTGTATATATATTTTAATTTCATCTCGCAGTATAAAATATAGTGAAAATATAATTTATAATAATATCTAGTACGCAAAAATAAATTTAATATCGTTATAATAATATAATAGAGTGGACTCAGACGATTGATTCAAAATCTTCAACATATATCTGGAAATTTTCTTGATGCTTGCCATGTTTATTTTCAATTTATCTGATATCTAAACCATATCCGAAATAAAATATTTTTTATTAATATATTTGTTTTTGATATTGCGTATTTATGTCATATCATTTATTCGGGAATGCCATTATACTTTTAATAAAAATACTCACAAAATAACATATAGAATACGCAGACAACATTTTTTGAACAAATTGTTTTGTTTGAATCAAATATACAGATCAGTTTTATGCTTGCCGAGTTTCACAAATTATAGGTATTTCCATAATACGTTGTTGTAATTAGCTAAGATCATTTTTTTCTACTTTTAAAGCAGAATATCAGAAAATAAAAAATCCTCTCTACCAGTGAACCAACCAGTGATTAATTTTATGAAGAATGGTGTACACATATAGTAGCAGAAGAAATAAAATATGTAGTGATACCATAATAAGTTGACAAGTAAACACGCCATCGAAGGAAACAAGAACTAAACATAAAAAGGTAAATAATTGTTAATTAGGTGGACTAGGCCTCCAGGGGGATACGACTACATAAAAAAACGTGCCTAGAAACTCTACCTCATAGGTGGTGTGGAAAAGAGTTCAATGTAAACAAAATAAATCTAACCTACAAACTATTATACCTGTGTTGTTAATTGTAGTTTTAATTCCTTCGATAGTGTTAAAATAAATTTTTGTTCAATTATTTTATTTAGATTAGAATTTTCTTGTATGTCAAAGCCAAACTGAACTAAAACTCAGAGTTGATGCGGCAAGATGAAATGTTTCGACGTCACAAATATCCATGACGCATTACTCAGTCGCTACAGTTCTGAAAATAATTTTACTTTTGATAGTTTGCTTTAATGTTCAGTAATGTAATAATTTAAACTTGTCAATACTGTGTTGATTATTGAAAATATTAATGAAAATTGGACTTAATTAAATTATATTTTAAAAATGTTAGTGAATGTTGGTTCTTGAGATAGTTTGCATATATTTTAATATGTTTTAATATGATTAACTTTATAATTTGTAGTGGAATTTAGACTACAGACCGATCAATAATAATATATTTTTATCTCATTTTATACTTCGAGAAATGTCATTTAGAAAGTAATGGTAATAAAATAGCTTTCAGCTAAATTTAAAGTTAATTTCGAGATGGTTAGTTGCCAGAACAAACTGAGAAAGGTCCAACACGTGACTGATATTCCATGTTTCGTTCGTGATGAACAAGTTATTCAAGATAAACATCTGATGTATAACGTTCGATTTTAGCTACGAAATATTTATAGCATTAGTAACACAATATCAAAACTGATAAGCTTATTGTTATTGTCTTCCTCTTAAAATTCTGATGAAAATTCCTCGAATATTCCATTTATGCTCTCATACCCAATGAGCAATCAATATTTTATCGTCGAATACTCGCTAACTTCAAGTGCTTAGTAAACAGTGTCGAGCATCTGTTGCCGTTACGAACCATTAAATATTCACAAATAGATACAAGATTATTGTATGTTGTAGACAGGCAAAAATGTTGTATTTCACTATATTAAGAATGTTGGAGAATATATAGTGGATTGTAACAGATTTTAAATTAAATTTGATTAGTGAGTATTACGATTCTAAGATTTACACAACTTAAAATCGAAACTTATTCTTAATTATATTTAAAACAGTTAATACATGTTGTATAATAGCTCCTTGCATTGATACTTCAGCTTTTCTACTAACATATACTAATATATTACTATGACTATCACAGTAGAAATGTCTTTCAATTAGTTGAATATAGAAGATAAAAAAATATTTTCCTTATACGTCTATTAACATACATTTTGTCAGTTTATAGTTATCTTATTTTGATAATCAAGACAAAGCTAAAAGTATTTTTGGTAAACATAGATAAATTTATGTTATCTTTAGCAGACCTTTTACAATAAGACCAATCACGGGAAGCTTTCGTTGGGCTTTAAACACGTATGATAAAGTTACAATGTTTTCTACACAGTGACTTTGAACATGAATAATTGGAAACATTATTTTATCTCAACTGGCTGCGGCTGTAGATCTTACTATACCAAGCCAAATCATTAAATATTCACAGACATTTTAAAAACACAAAAAATAAGCACAACTCTTTTATGGTTTCGTTTTGATAAACCTATGACAAAAATGCTGACGAAAAATATCTCCTAAGTCGTGACATTGTTTTGTCAGCATACCAAAATACATATAAATCAATAGAAAATACTCAGTTTTTGTGATGGAAGGAAAATTTTGTGTAATGTAAGAAGACATTAAATTAGCAGGACGGGTGTTTTTATTTGATAGAGTTTCCCTTTTCTCAGATCTAAATCCGGCAGGCCCTCGTCCCCTCCCCGTCGCTCCAACTTCAACCGGCCCATTTCCCGATTTCGAAAGAAGCAGAAAACATTGCATAATTAATCTTATTTGTTTTTCATTTAAGGCAATCCTTCAGCATCTACGCGAGTATGCTTTTAACCGAAATTGTTCCATCAATCAGGGTTGTTAATTATGGTCGGAATATTAAAAAGCGGTTTTTCTAATTAACGGGAAATTCGGGTTTAATTTATTATCTCGCCGGAGGCAATAACTTATCCGCTGCCGGTGTTTCTTTTCATTTTTCCCGTTCTTTTGTCTGTTTTATCTCGCGTTTTTCATGTACGGTGTACTGTAGGTGAATTTTAACATATTTTTGTCATTTCTTTTATAAGACTGCGAATATTAGTCTTAACATTGTTTTAACTTGGTACAAATGAATCTGTTTCTTCCAATGTTGTACAGTTTTTCTAATTTTTTTGAGATAATATCCAAATATGATAATATAAAAATTGTTATTTGTAGGCCACCAACGCATCAACGGCGATTAATAACATTTGTCGCCCCTAATTGGCTTTATAGAATTGGGTAAAATCATCATGTTATCAGATCGTCATATTTCATGTCTGTATGCCACTAAAGTATATTCCAGGTTGTTCCTCGCAGGCTCTCTAGGATATGTTACTCCTCAGTCATCTCCGGTTTTGAGCACTAACCTGCATATATAATAAACCATAGAAAAGAATAAATCATATTGTCTTCCTGTTCTAATGACGGTAGATTCTTTTCCGTTTTGATCGGTACAGTCAATCAAGTCAAAACAACAACAAAAACTGAATATTTAGATATTGTGTTACATTAATAATTCTTTGGTAATAATAATTAAATAATTTTTTAAGTAAAACGTGTTATTTTAAAAATTGTTCAATACTTATTTCCCCCCTTATATATAGTTTAAAAATTAAACCAACTATTTATCAATTTCAATCAACAAAAATGTATGCAAATAAAGCTGTATGTACGCATGCGTCAAATTCGGAGATAACTGAGGAGTAATGTATCCTGGCAACTCTTATGTCCAAATATTTTGTGAAACTATTATTAAAATGTGTTAAATCTCTTATAAATATATCATATTTTTAGTTCGGATTTTGAGATCACTATTCAACAATCCATCAAAATCGTAAAGTACCGGCGGCTATTGAAAAGGCGTTTGAAGAAAATAAATATTGTCCAGCAATAAACCTGGACGTCTTATATGCATTTGACCAAGGACAAGAATAATAACAAGGAACCGAGATAATAAATGGTAACTTATAGAAAGCAGTTAGTAGTTATTACAATATTTTGTTGAAATTAATTTACGTAGAAATATCATAATAATTATACTTAAAAATCTTTAAACTATACAAATTGCAGAATATCACCAATATCTCAATTTTCATTCCCCCTTTTCCTATTTTCTGTTTCCTTTGTTATATGTAGTATGTGTACAGAATAGATAAATAATAGTTTATTGAATAGACTGTATTGAGATCAAAAATATTAGTTTGTTTTGTTTTGTATTTTATTGACTATTCGTTGTGAAACAACGAAACCATATATGTCACGCAGGAAGAATACTGTAAGTATCACTACATAGTATAAAACAAAGTCGCCTTTTCTGTCCCTATATCCCTATGTGCGCTTAAATCTTTAAAACTACGCAACGGATTTTGATGCGGTTTTTTTCAATAGATAGAGTGATTCAAGAGGAAGGTTTATATGTATAATACATGCATAATATACTAAGGCAACATTGCTAATTTCTTCATGCTAATTCGAGGTTTCTAACGTGATGTCGTAAATTAACCTATTTTTTTAGGCTTATTTAACAATTAGCAAAAACGCTGCCTAACCCTACGAGTTAGATCAAATTAATGTACTACAGTATTGTACACCATAAAAAGGTCTACAAAAAAGTCCGCGATGGTATATGTTTATCTTTTAGGGATAACCCACATTAACCATTTTTATTGTTTACTTTTTACGTGAGAAAATGGCTTATTTACGAAGCTATTTTAAGCAATACGGCATTAATCCTTATCGAATTAAGTACCTTAAATACAGTGTGCAATTAATATAGATCAATATGGTTCCTTACAGCATGTAAATTAAACAAATATTTTCGGAGATATTACAAATTTAAAATTTGCGCTTAAAAATATGTAATGTAATAAAAATTGTATGAATTTAGATATTCCAAAGATAGCAGGAAATCTTCATAGTAAGTATAGGGGAAGAGGAATTGTTTTACTCCAAATTTAATGCGTGCAGACCAAGGGCAGTAATGAATGAACCAAAAATACTGGATCGATTTTAATCATGTTTTCATTGAGTGACATAGGCATATATATTTTATGCCCGCGCAAAGTCGGAGCGGGCCGCTATGTTTTTATATACAACGTTCATATTTTTTCTGTAGTGTATTTAATTTAGTATCAGCATTGCACCCGTGCGAAGCCGGGGCGGGTCGCTAGTGTATAGATATTCTTAGATTTTGTTCTCTGTCACATTTTTATGCGGCTAAAAAGTTTTCGTTTAATAAAATGACAGGTTGTAATTGTTGTACAATTTAAACCTTAAGCGTTGTCTCTTTGTAAAGTGTTGGATTTCTATGATTCTTGTTCTTAATGAAATAATGATTCAACCCAAAACTCTAAAAAAATAGAGAAAAAAATATACAGATGTAAAATTCCCAGTTTTTCAACTTTTCTTTTGAACAGATGTTTAGACGAATCAATCTTATGATATGGCCTTTTCAGTTACAACATTCACTTGATGAGTGTTATTGTGCGAACGGCGGTTACTTATTTGTACATCTAATAGTAACGAGAGTATAACCTATATTAGAAATAAAGATTGCCCGGGATTTGTAAAAAGAATTGAGGTATCAAAGAAAGTCATTGTGGAATCGAGAGACTAATACTGTTTTAGTACTGTTTAACTTGTACTTCTTATCTCACTACCGAGACGAGTTTAACAAAACGCTCTTTAGATTACTTTTATCTTGGAACATATTTGTTTAAGATTATTTATTAACATAGTCATGCCTGTTTTTAATATTGAAATATATTTAAAATAATTTTATTTTGAGATGATTGTTAAGTTTAATGCTTTCAAGGAAGGTGATGGGCTATTATAGGGTCGACGACAAAATAAGTACGGTTTTTTTGCAGTTTCATGTTTTCTATTTTGTGTAGTGATTTTAGAGGATATTGTGGAACAGTAATCACAGCATTATTATAAAATGTTGGGATTACGTAGGGATAATTTAGACTTTCTTTGAAATAACAAATACAATTTTTGTATTATAATTCGGGTTGTGTTCTTTTATAATATGCCCTTTTTAATGAGATTTTGTGTCAAGATTCACCCCAAGGTACTTAGCATTGTTATTGTATTTCATACTATAATTGAAGATACTGTGTGCTTCGCAGTTATTGTAACATTTTCTATTTTTGGTATGTGACATGTTTAGAGTAGGTAACGAACACAACTCAAAACACTGCTGGGCTTGTTTTTGTTTCTTTCGTTGTCGAATAAGCTTCTTCTTGTTTAACTATAAACATCTTGGCTGATATCTACGAGTTTAAGAGTTCGGTTATATTTTGTGTACTTTACATATGTACTATACATGAGTACCTTATGCCAGATTTTGTCGAAGGCTTACACCACGCCCAAGAATATAACTCAGCAAAATAATTTCTCTTCTTAGGTTGTCTCAGTAATAACTGTGATTCTATGTATCAATTGTTGTAGTTAATTGTTGAATTTTTTCTCATAAAATTAAACTGATGTACAGGAGAAATCGCAATTAAACAATTTCGTTACTTTTAAAAATTGTGATAATAATATATGATATAAAGATAAATCTTTTCCAACTTTACATAGTTAATTGGTGCTAAAGTATATAAGTTCAAAGAAAGTAGTAAAGTAAAAGTAGTATCAATACTTAAGAGTAATAAGTTGATGGTTAATTTACAAAAAAAACGTCTTAGAAAAAGGGTTTTTAAGAAAGTTTTTTGATTTATCTCGAGTTGTTTAAGTAAGTCTAAGAAGAAGAGAGGTCTAAGTAAGTAACCAAAATGTTTTAAAGAATAATAGGATCTTTCAGTTATACCAGGTATACCGGTAAGTTATTACCATTCTTCTTTCGAAAAAAAGTTTTTCGAAAAAAAAGAAATTCGAATTTTGAACGGGAAAAGAAGAAAAGAAAATGAGAAAATGGGAAAAGGTATTTATTTATTATGTATTGGGGTTTGATTCCATACATCTTGCCCATCTTTCAGGCTATTCATGGATAGTCTCAAGAAAAGTGTGTTCTTTGATCAAAACCATTCATCGAGCCGTTTTCTAACGAAATTGGCGAATTGCTGGTCTCTAAGGGGGAGTTATATCGACATGAAAAGTTGATATTGATTATATGTCCCATTCAAGTACTTTCAACGTTTCCTTGGTCGGTTAGCTTTATGGGACTGCCCGTTATTTTGCTGTAAAATCATTTCACCTTGCCCTCGGGCCCATTTTGGATGTTTTTTCGATCAATGTTTGATTTAAATTGATCATTTGTTACCGGTAGCGATCACTATTAATTGTTTCACTAGCTTTTAACAGTTAGTAATACATCACGCCACTCTGGATCAAACAGAGAGCATTGTCTTGCGACCAAAACGATTTGGCATTAGACTCGATCGGCCGGCTGGGCCAAATTGTAATTATGTTTATTTTTATCAAAATAAATCAACTTTTCACCACCATTCAATATTCGATGCAGAAAGGACTTCCGATCATACCTTTGAAGTAGCATTTCCCAACTTCTCATCTCTTGAAATGTCTCCATTGTTCGTAATCGGTTTCTAATCATTTCTTGGGCCACATTTAACGTTTTGGTAAATCGTTTCTGAGTGTGGGTTGGGTCTTCATTCAACAGCTCTTGCAGTTTCGCACCTTCGAACTTTTTTGGTCTACCAAAACGTTCTTTGTCTTGCACATCTATATCACCACTTTGGAATTTTACAAACCACGCCTCACATGCTTGAAAATATTTAGAGCATGCTGCATGCATGTTTATTCCTGCAAACTATGACTTTCACCATTTTTTTTTGATTAAATAAGGAATGTAAAGTAAACCTACGACGATCTTAGTTCCGCAAAACATAACATGTAGGGCTATTAAGGCAGAAGTTAGTCAAGTAAAATTACTAGCGACATTTTTTGGATAAATCGGTAATTACTTTCCTGTACACCTGGTGCATCCGATTCTGAATCTTTGGCATTAGATTGAGATTAGAGCAAAAATATACGTAGTTTTGGATCTTAAGAAAAGCTGTTGTTCATAAGACAAATTGTGTAAGTTACTAAAAGTAATCGCTCCTCATACATTCGTCCCAAAATCCTTGTATACATTTTCGTTTGTGAGCAAATATGAAGTTGTAAACGCGGAAAGTATATTTTGAGGCATTAGAGCTCCAATCTTATGATAATTATGTAAAAAATTGTAGATTATATGTTTGTAATCCAGTGATCTTGAGAAAGATTTGAGGTCAGAAGAGGTGGCAATTTAAATATATATTATGCTAATTTTTTGCATTTATACCGACAACATTCATGAAGTAAATGTCCTACAGGAATTTCAAAGATTGGCAACGCTGGTGGATTAATGCCATGCGATTCCCGGCTGTAAAAGGCCGTGTAAGACTCTTGTAACAGTATCACTTCCACAGCGCTACCGTCCTTCCTTTACATTAACCTAATATCCTGTCCATTCAACCGTCGACCACATGCATTAATTTAAATTGAAACAGACAAGTATTTTTCAACCAGTGTTTTCAGTTCTCGTGTAAATTCCTTCCACAAAATAGTAGTAAGTGTTCGGCTAAACAAACGCATCGATAGCCACACATTCCCACCGACCAGACGAATATTCCTGAAAAAGCATACATATTCACCAAATGAGCACTTGTACAGCTTTAGTCTGTACGCGCCACAAAAAATTTTCGGTATCTTGCCTCTGTTTACTATAGAAAGGCCAAAGTACTTCATATATGTGTTTGTTGTTCACGTTTACCAAGTTTATAACGTCCACAAATGTAATCAGAATACTTTAAATCTACTTTGCCACGTTATATGGGTATTTTCACATTTTCACGGCAGCATATTGATATCGAAAAACAAGTTCCAAATGATGTTTAATGCAACGTTGTCAGCTGTAACAAGACCGCAGTGCTACTATGCATCGAAATCGAAAACTAGAACCAAACTTGACACACGGATGGAAGATTTGAGTAAGGGCTTAAATAACGTTAAGAATCGGAGTTCAAAAGAAGCTAGTTTGAAGATTTGAGGTTGAGGCCACCTGGAAAGAAATATTTTCCGGATATTATCATATCGAGGAAGTGCCAGGTAGGAAAAAAACACGGAGCCTCTCAAAATGATTAAACGAGAAATAGGAAGTGTGCCCCGGCGTCGCTTCATAGCCGCTCTAGCTTTATCCGGTAAGACAAGATAAAGCAATTAAGCCTCGCCCTCGAACAGGGCGGAGGAGTGACACCTAAGATAGATAGAACGCGAGTGTTTTTATCTGGGAAAACGAACGAGCCGAGATGGGAAAAAATCGAGACGAACCGACTAATCAATCAGTGAATTACAAGTTTTCTCCGATATTAGAAGAGTGTTTAGTTTTTGTCGGTTAATAGCTTCTTAATGATCGTCTTACTAGAAGAAGCAA
Organism: Rhynchophorus ferrugineus; assembly: GCF_030347505.1. Classification (NCBI taxonomy): domain Eukaryota; kingdom Metazoa; phylum Arthropoda; class Insecta; order Coleoptera; family Curculionidae; genus Rhynchophorus; species Rhynchophorus ferrugineus. The sequence continues at coordinate 58,084,475 of NW_027472583.1, read as the reverse complement.
TTACCGATGAGAAACGACGGCAGGCAATGGCCGTCGCGGCGCGGGGAGGTGTGAATCCGTATCGATCCGATCACATTAACAACCCATAACTGCAGCCGAAAGACCGAGTCCTTCTAATTTAGTCTTAATCGATTTACTGTTTTATGTTTATTTATGAGTTGTTCGGTTTTTGTGGACAATAGAGGGCACTCATCGTTAATGGCCCGTGCACTTCATCAATGGTTACACCGGTGGCTTGTAAATATTCCTCGCTGAATTTCCCTCTTCCATGGTGTTTTATGTTTTCGCTGATGATTATAGATGTTCCTTCATCTATTCTTAGTTCGTTTATCATCTGGGTGTTTTGTGTGATACAGCTTGTATTTCGGAATCCGTAAATAATTTCTATCCGTGAAATGTGTTTCGGATACTATCGTGATATCAATATTTTGTTCATATAGAATATTTTAAGCTCCCTGGCATATCGCTGGAGTCCATTAGTATTCCAGATGGACATCTTGTATTTGCTTTAATGGCTATCAGTTGTAGTCATTTGTTCCTTAAGTTTACTCATAATATCTTATAATTTACTAATAGTATTTACAGCTTCAGTGGTGACTGGCGTTGTCTGCGTATTAAGTTAGATTCCGCAGGGCAGTATTCTTGACCCATTGTTATATATATATTGTATACAGCTGACCAACCAACCTCAAGAAACACTACTGTTGTCACCTTTGCTGACGATATAGCAGTTTTATCATCACACAAATATCCAATATTCGGCACAAGAAACCTCCAACTTCATCTTAACAAAGCAAAATTGAATAATCACGAACTTCCGCAGGCAGACAACGTTAAATATCTGGGAATGCATCTCGATCGACGTTTGACATGGAAAAAATATAGTGACAAAACGCAAACAATTTGGCTTAAACTAAATGTTTTGGCTGATAGGGCGTAAATCTAAATTATCATTAGATAACAAGGTTTAGCTGTATAAGTTAATACTTAGGCCTATTTGGACCCATGGTATTAAACTGTAGGGCACAACATAGTTATCCTCCAGACGTTCTAGAATAAAATGTTGCGAGTCATCGTCGATGCCCCACATTACGTCTCCAACAAACTGATTTCGCGTGATTTTCCTTTAGAACCCATAACGAGTGTGATTCAAAGTGTTGATGCAAATACTCTGAAAGATTATTAGTGCCTCCCAATGCACTCGCCAGACAGTTACATGTGAGCGATGACAGTCTAGTGCATATGCTTAAACACAAACTACCATACCAACTGATTAATAGACACATAAAATGAGATTTAATAATCTCTAGAACAAGTTAGAATAGTTCTTAGAATAAGTTAGAATAATATATAGAATAAGATTTAGATTATAAGTTGGTAAAGCAGGTCACTTACTGAAACAATCTTCTACATATCAGGGTATATTACATTATAGTCGGACAGATTGTTGCAGTTATAAGAGATTAATAAAAAATCATCACTCATGTATGAAACTACATCTCACAATTGTTTGGTGCGATTTGTACAGATCGCTAATCAATGAGCGTGTATTTTGATAATATTTCTCATTTGGTCAATTTCGTAAAAATAGTATAATCAATAAAATAGTGAACTGATAGTTCAAAACAGTGAAGAGTGATCTGAATCGATGACGTCAAAACGTCGCAATGTTACGACATCAACTCTGAGTTTTAGTTCATTTTGGCTTTGACATACAACAAAATTCTAATCTAAATACAATAATGAAACAAAAATTATGTTATCAAATATCATTTATTTTAACATTATGCACATATTGTCGAGAAAACGATATTTCTTTAGCCGCAATTCAATAATCAATCAATTTCCGCTTTTACACAGCATTTCGAAATCCTGGATAGCTTGACTACTGCATTCATCTGAAGAAGTGGTAGTCAAAAGGCGCTATGATTGGTGAGTACATTGGACTCGAACTAGTTACCTTCGAAGAAGTAACTGAAGGGAAAATAATACATCTAAATCCAAAGAAATTACCGGACTTTGATCTAATCACTGAAGAAATAAAACAACATTCTAGAGAAGCCTACATTTATAATAAAGCTTACAAATTTTTTAAGGCAACAGCTAGGTTCAAATATCTACTTGTATTTTGGAAAGTTGTGTTAGCAAACATGATAACAAAACCTGGGAGATAACACAGGTCTGCAAGCACAAAACTACTTAATCTATGATAAAATGAAAGTCATGTTCGGGTTCAATATTCCCAAAAACAGAAAGATTACAACACAAAATCTACAAAACAGTTATTAGATCTGTTTTGTAGACTTACGTAACTGATATTAATCATCATTATGATACTAAAATTGCCTCGATTTTTTTAAAGGAAATATTGGTCAAGTGTTAAGCTCTCACACTGCTTAGGGGATATAAAAAATGTCCTGCCGATAAATATCTATATCTCTATTATGTATTCATAATGACACGTGTGAAGAGAAAATATTCTATTACGTGTGTAAACATAATAATTATATTTTAAATAACCCAGTTAGAACGTATTTTTCCAGTTTTATCTAATAATACGGTAATTTTTATGGTTGTTAAGAAGAAATTCAGTTTAATATTTAATTTATTTTTTACACCGGTGGGATTATTTTATTATTTAAGTCCGTTAGAGAGCATTTTAAGATTTAAACCGACAAGTTATGAATAATAAATTGCGAGCGTTTTAGCTTTTGCCCGTAATTGCCGGCAGGATCAATAATAGAGTCTTGTTTCTAAAATATTGTGAATGGAGAGATAAAAATGGCAACGTACAACATATATATTTCCAGGAAATATATCTAGCTGGGTTATATCTAAAAATAGTTCGACATCAACTTTTTATGTTCACGGACTTGTAATTAGTTAAAATAGGCTATTTTTATAACAGGTTGTTTAGTATATTTGGAAAAGCAGGACAGGAAAAAAATACTTTATTTTTCATTATAATTTCGCTCAACAATAATGCATTTATTCTACTGATTTATGGATTTTAGAATATTAATACAAGAATATAACAGTGTAGTGATTTGTGAGAAGAGTCAGAAGACAATAAGAACTAAATCTGGTGAATAAACTGGATACCGAAACAATATTCGTATATATTTACTGTTTTAGGCGCAATAGACCTGAACGGATGGACTTCGTAAGGATAGAAAGAGATTACAACTTCTACTAAGTGGTTATGTATAATAATAACAGAGGCTTATAATAAAACAGTGTTTATTCCGAAAGGTGGAATCAATTTATTTTAACATCTTAACATTTCGATATTAACATCTAAGAATATTGTTATTATATATTATATAGTTATATATTGTTACATAGTGGAAATACTTATGTTTCATTCCTGTTTCCCATTCAGTCTATGTGATCGGAAACACATTAGAAAACCATAATATTATAATTTTTCAGAAATTTAACTATTCAATTTAAATTTTGAATTTTGAGTATTCTTAAGGTTCCTTTATAAAAGACGGATATATAAATCTCCATGATATCTACCACTAAGAAGAGAAATACTAAATATTTTTAACAACAAAATTGAACCGACTTCAAAGAATCCATAAGGAGCTCTTTAAAAATTAAAAAATAATCATACTTTTATTTTTAACACAAAAAACATTTTAACATAAAATATGTGCATTATAATCGTTGTAATAACTATATAAACATAAACAAAAACCTTATTTAGCCTGCCTACTACGCATATTTTATATTTGACTATATACAAACAATTCAGCTTAATACAATTGAAGTCAGTGCCGAGCCGAAAAAATGCACAAATAATAATATAATTTTTTGACATATACACAAAATTAAATTACGAACAAAACAAATCTAATTTGTTGCTCGACATTGACTTAAAAGTCGTCAGTTGGTAGTAGTTAAAATAATATTGTAAAGAGATAAATAGGTTTAGGTAGGTATTAAGCTAAATTGTGTGTATATAGTAGAATATAAAATATATGTAGTAAATAGATAAACAAAATTATAAAAAAATTAAATAGAAAAAGGTTTTTGTTTATTTTTATATAGTTATTACAACGATTATTATGTACATATTTTATATTAAAATGATTATAAGTTTGATTAATTTTTAATTTTTAGTGAGCTTCTTATTTATTTTTTGAAGTTGGTGCAATATTTATAATAAATGTGTCTTAATAAATTTCAGTGATGTATCAAAAATCTGAGACGGTAATATAAAAAAAAGAGGACATTTATATCAAACAAGGGTTTATGTCTGGGAGAAAAATAATAACCTCCCACCGCAAAACATTGTTTTTTGTCAAATACGAATTTATGTGCACCGAGGCATTTTTTGTCGCTTTTTCTTTTCATCAATATTTTATATTGCCGACTCCTAGACCTTTTATGTAGACATTTTTGTTTCACGACTCTTATATAAAAGAACTTTTAATATTAAGCTCGGTCTTTTTATTATGCAAGTGCGAAGTCATATTTTGGAGAAGTTTATTAGAAAATTTGCCCTTGCGACTATGCGGCGTTCAATATGACGGTTAGAACAGAAGGATGATTAAGCGATGAAAAAAGTTTTAGAACTTCACTTTTTGATTTGATAGTTATAGCCTGGAGGGTATTTTTTGTGTACCACAGCATTTGTTTTCTCTTCCATAGAGGAACTAATAGAGAGACAATTAAATATTGAGAATAATACTATGACAAAGCAATACAACTTTTGAAGTAAACTGCTTGTATTTCTTTTTCAAATATATGTGTTTAGATTTCGAAACTGTCATTTAGTTTGATTTCTGGAATTGTCCCAGTTTCAGTCTTACCATTCTAGCATTTTAAGATGACAAAACTCGATTAATATTCATTGTTGACAGGTTGATCGTGCATTTGGTCTTTTATATAGTCAATTTAAAATACCTCTCAACTTACTCCATTTAAATTTATGACATCAATACTGCTTTCTGTTTATTTTGGCTTTGATATATAACAATATTTTAATGTAAATAAATTAATACATTAATTGTTTTATAAAATATAATTTATTTTAACAATATAGTACATCTAATGCATACATTATCGAAGGATTTAACTACAACTAATCTACAGCTACAATAATTTGTAGGCAAGAGTTGTTCCATTATATTTACATTGAGCTCTTTTCGAAATCACTTGTGGTATCCTCAGGAGACCTATTCCATCTAATTTATGATTTAATCCCAGCGTTCTCCATAATGTATTCACTATTCTGCAAAATGGTTAGTATTCAGTCATCACTATTCATTATTTTGTCTTGCTAATTGTTAACATTCAATAGTAATCCAACATCCAAAAAGTTTCATTGTGTCAGTGTCAATTTGTAAGCCGCTATACAAGTCAATAACTACACTGTTCACAATTCCACCATTTGTCAATTTCCAGTGAACCGAAAAGTGTTATTGTAGACAATTGCTATTTCCTCATGGTAGTTTATGGTAGTCGCTCTTGGATATGTAGGAAAACATTAACTTAAGGCTTATAATCATTCCTATTTCTATCACGAAGAACAATATATCTTTAACTAATTATTAAACAAATATTATAGATTAGCAAAACCTAATCAAATGTTATACTCTCACTCTACTCTTACTATCTCTTTCGTCTTTTCCAGTAATTATTTTTGTCTTTATACTCTTTTTATTAAGGTATTTATAAGGGTGGCCTAACAAGTTGAATAATAATTTAGAAATATCTATGTTACAGTATAAATTGGAAAATGAATATAACAGGCAATACAAACTTAAAATATGTATATAGTCAATTTAGAACAGCAGTGAACCCAGGTGATCTGTCAAAACCTAGCAATATTGCCGCAGCAACTTCGAGTTTTAGTACATTTTGACTTTGACACAACAAAACTTTAATCTACATAAAATAATCAAACAAAAATATTATGTACTCTAATTTATTTTAACATTGTAGTACATCTAATGCATATATTATCGAAGGACTTTTAATCATATCAATATATCTTATCAATTCTATATCTGAGTAATATATTACTGGTAGAGTAGTATTTTATTTTCATTAGAGAGCATATTTACCTTACGCTTAGTTCTTGATTCCTCCGATGCAATGTTTCCTTGTAATGTTAGTCTTATATTAATATAATTCTGTTTACTCTGTTCTGTTACTACCTGTATACATCTCTCTTGAACTACATTTAATCGCTGTATTCTCCTTAATGCATTTGCCATATCTGCAAAATAGTTAGTATTATTTCTCTCCTCATACATGTTAACCAAACATTCATGTATATTCCGAACAATAACACACATGCCCATAAAGCTTTCATACTTTATAATACAATTTCCTACAGTTAATATATATTGATTATATAGTGACTTTTCGTTATTTCCTCTTTCATCACCCTGTCTTGGTAATAGTCATAAACCAACATTCATAAAGTTATATTCAATCACTGTCACTTTTAGAAACAGTAATAAAGTGGACAACTAAGTTGTTTATTTTTAATCTATCAAAAACTTGCTCTAGATTCTACCATTGGTCAATTTCTTCTTCAATCAATCGAGCTCATCTAAACCGAAGGTGTTATTTTCGACAATGTCTCTTTCTATAAATCCAGACAGTTTTGCTTTGTATATCCACATGTCTACTGTAATAATTCTTTGTAATATCCCATTTCAACTCAATCGGATTAAATATGTAGGGATAGGCAGGAACATGTAACACTCTGTGGCCATAACGTTCAGTAATCTGATCTATCATGTATCTTTTCTCAGGCTTATTTCTAAAAAAGTCTATTACATAATATGCAATTAAATATTTCATTTATATTTACCGAGTAACAATTTGAAATAGTTCATTCTTTAATATGATTTTTTTCAGAACTTTTTCAAGTACTTTAAGTCATTCCTTAATTCAAGCCTTTGGTGGTTGCTTCGAGTTTCTTCATAAGCTGATTTTCAAACTACCGCAAAAACAAATTATGATTAATTTTTCCATGATAGTCACCCTTGAACTTAGATGCAAATACCAAGTTTTCACCAGAAATTAAACTATTCCTGTTCCCAGCATGAAGAAATGTTATGACTAACAACACTTAATCGATAGTTATGTTGACGATGTTGACCTTCTTCCATGAACTTTTTTTATCATTATCCTATACTAACTATCATCTTGCCATGAGATGATGACCTTGCCATCTTGCACCGCGTAAATAAAATCTTCAATAAAAACCGCGGAGATTTGAAATATATCAAAAAAAGTATGAAATGCATTAAAATAATTTTGCAGACGTTTGTCACACGGACAACTTTTGCAGACTCTTTCGGTTACATGTTCGAACTTCTCAAACAGCATTCAATCTCTTTTTAAATAGAATAAATTGAGAAGGAAAATATTGCCTGACTGTAAAACGAATTTACAATTTTCGAGAGCCACATGTTGATGACGTGCCTCACTACTGTTTTGAATACAATATATTTACTACATATATAAACGACCAGCAAGGAAACGACGATTAAAAAGATAACAGCTACTTGTCCGAGTTTAACCCCAAAATTAGGCAACCGCCCGCTCGTTCGTAAAAACAACTCCTAATAAACTCCGCCGAAACTGTAATCTTGTATTTGTATAATGAAATGACCTTGTTTTATGTCAAAACTTATCTCTTTCCGTTTTACGGGTCCCATATTAAAGAGTTAAAGGACCTCGGAGTCGAAATTGCCTTTACGACAAAAAGATGCAAATAAGAGAAAGTTGTCCGGGGGGCTACGGGATAAAAACGAACGCGAAAAAGACCAGTGGAAAAATAAAACTCCGCTGCGAAGCTGTAAAGCTAAAAAGCGAGATCCTTTTTATTCATTTTAACAGTTATAAAATTTATTTTACTTATAACGGAAATATCTATTATGACGAGGTGAACATTTAATTGTAATTTTTGTTTATTAGTATTATATCAAGTATTCTGATTCTAATAAAAATCTGAACTAGATAATTGTCAATGTATTGCTTATAACTTTTGTATAAAAGCTCATATGGAGGAAGAATTTTTAGGCCTAAATGACTGTCATATAAGTAAATTCAATTGAAACGAAATAACATGATTAACTTAAATTGTGGTTTAATTTCGACCACAAGACGATCACTAATTTACGTTATTAATTTAAAGAATTAGTTTGGTAATTAAGGTATAATGTATGATATTTAAGAACGCGGAACCTTTTATGTCGACGAAGCAAATGTTAATGCTAATTAAATTCTATTTTTGTCTTCTTTTTTGTGGATTTATACACTAGTAGATTGGAAGTTGACAGCTTGGTTATTGACTTGAATATTGGGTCAGAATTTGACAGTGAATGAATGAAACTCTCTGGATGTGGGATTACGATTCAATGTTTACAATAACTTAATAATATAATAAGTTGAAATAACTAAAAGTATATTATATAAGAATATTATATATATATATATATATATATATAATTATATATATTATATATAATTATATATATTATATATAATTATATAATTATAATTATATATAAGATTTATGTAGATAGATATGTGTGTCAATCTTCACAATATATTATTACAATATGTATTATTATTATTATTATAAAGAGCGTTTGGTTAAATGTTCGGGGAAAGAATGAATACTAACTGTTTTGAAGATATGGTAATATATTAAGGACAATTCAGTGATTTATTGTAGAGAAATGTAAAAAGAAAATGTAAATATACACGGCTACTAACAGAAGAAACCATGGAGAAATGAAGGATATCATAATAATTTTACAAGAAAGTAACAAGTCAATTGAAAAGTTCCCGGCCTGACATAGAGATGGCGCTATTAGAATTAAATACATATATTTTTGAGTTAGCCCTAATCCTCACAAGATATCTATAAATAATGTCGGATCATTAGTTTGTGAAATGTAGCATTTTGGGTGAGGCAATTTTTGTTATTATGAAAAAAAAATGGATAAAAAAGATTTTTGCGTGTTGATGAAATATTGCTTTTTGAAGGGAAAAAATACAGTTGATGCAAAAACTTGGGTTGATTCCGAGTGTTCGGACACTGTCCCAGGATAATTAACCATCAAGGATTGGTATGCTAAGTTTAGACTTGGTAAAATAAGCACCGAAGACTGTGAACGCAGTGGTAAGTCCATCATTTCACACCAAAGTCCAATCGACAGTCATCCGCGTGGACTGTACACGATGAACCCGCTCCAAAGCGTTTGAAAACGCAATAATGTGCTGGCAAGGTTATGGTGTCTGTATTTTAGGATGCCCATGGAATAATTTTCATTGGCTACCTTGAAAAAGGAAGGATAATCAACAGCGACTGAATTGGACCGTTTGAAGGACAAAACGGTCGCATTTGAAGAAAAGAAAGGGCTGCTTCACCAAGACAATGCACCGTGTCAAAAATCCATGAATTGGGCTTTTCCTGTTCTCAGATCTCAAAAGAATGCTCGTTGAGAAGAAATGTTTGTTGAATGAAGATGTGATCGCCGAAACTGAGGCCTGTTTCGAAGCAAAGGGCAAATCTTACTACAAAAATGCCATCGAAAAGTTGGAGGGTCGCTATAATCAGTGTATCACCTTCGAAGGGAATTATGTTGAACTAAAAAAAATAATTTTGCCCTCTCTTTTCATTTGACCTGTTATAAGTTCACTACTACTTTGGATAAACTATAAATTAATGATAATATTTATGAGATACATTATTAAAATCAACTCGAGAGACAATTTTATTAAACTTATATTTTCGTATACACGACCAGAAGGAAATCTTTTATAGGGTGTCGGTTTGTTCTGCTAACTGGTAAGGGAATTATCCTGGCCGAACTCTGGCAAACAGTGCTTCGTGTTAGCCGTTGCCTTAATAACTTACCAAATAACTGTTTGTCTTTCGAGTTAAGGACCTCCAAATATCGCGAACGCGAATCGTTTTGTTACGGATTAAATTACTGCACAGTTTACGGAGCGGCCGGCTACTCCCTTTCGAAATTTATAATCCGCCGGATTTCCTAATTAGAAACTGAATTTTCACTGTGTGCAACCGCTTCCGCCAACCGAAAACCTTCAGCAGTTTCTAATAATTTATTATCTTTAACGAAATGCCATTGGTTATAATCGTAGAATCGACACCACGAATTAAAAGTGCGATTTTTAGTAAAAAACATATTTTTTATGTATATTTTTAACGCATAACAATCCAGAGCATCTCGAGGAAGCTGTCTGCTTACGAATCTGCCACAGTTGAAATTTTATGATAGCTCCAATTATGGGGAAACAATATTCCCTTTTCTATTAAACGTGAAATTCGTATTAAAAATGGCTTATGCGAGCTAATGCATTCACCGTTGACGCCGAAGATAAAATGGAGGCGAACAGAGCATGCAAGAGAGTCAGGGAAGCCATCTAAATCTGGCGAGTGATGCAATGGAATTCGTTTCTAACCGACCAAAGTCTGGACTGTTCTCCTTCCTTCTGTAGTGTGTCCACATACCTCGTGGGGAATGCGCACAATGTTACCTTGCCATGAAGTAAGCGGCTATAAGAAATTTCACGACTACTGACCTAGAAAACGTCGAGCTTCTCGCTGAGACCTACCACGACCAGATGAAATGCCCCCCTCTCGCCAAAAACAAAAGCCTAAAAAGAGCGATCCTGTTATTAACGATTCTAACTCCATCAAAGCCTCGGAAACTTCAAACAAAAAATCTTTGTTTTTCGACGGAATATGCCGGCCACACATCCATCACGCTCTTACTAACGTGAACGTGACGTGCCATTACTAACGTGAAAAACTTGAAACAACCTTCCTAAACCCAACCAAAGCTTTTGAAAAGGCACGACGGCTTGATCGCAAGATACGTGAAGTTAAATCTCCAAAAAGACCTAACCATTCTCATCAAGTCCTATCTATCGGACAGATCTTTCCAGATCAAGATTAGAAAAACTCTTTTCTGTTGAAAATCAATTAACGCTAGCGTACCTCAAGGTTCCCCGGTGATCCAAGTAATAATGTATTTCTGCCTATGATTTTCCAGTTTTCGCAAAAATTATTTAATTAAGTTTCTGGACTGGCCTCTACAGCCTTCCTCAATTTTTAATTTATGGAATAACTAGTCTTCACAGAATTATTTGAGAATTAATCAGATCACTAAGACTGTTAAAGTAGAGGAAAGTCCAATGTATAGCACCGAAATCACAGATTGAATAACTGTAAGTATAAATTACTACTGTAAGGCTTAGGCTATGCATGTTTAGTCGACGGTGGACATGATATCCCAAATTCTACTTAACCGATTGAACTTTTGAGTATCACTTTTCTAGATTAAAAACTTTCTCTTTTCCTCATTTCAGATTACTAGGATGGTTGAGATCATGTTAGCAACAACAGCAACAATGTCATCAGCCTATAGCTCTTTGGATTTTTCATTCTTCATTTTTTTCATGCTTCTAGACTAAAGTAACTCCGGAAGGTTTTTTCCAAATTTTTTCTGTCACTCATTGTCATTTTTTTAAACAAATTATGCATTCGAACGAATAAATTGTAAATATCAATTCTTAGTCTCAATAGTTTTAGTAAGATTTAAGGGAATTTCACGTGTTTTGAATAGATATTGATAAAAGAGATTTTTTAGTGAATTGTAAAATCGAATTGTTAGATTTCCTAATCCAAGATTCGGTGTAATTTTAAGTGCCATCGATTAGTGGAATGCCAAAACGACCTGGCGAAGTTGCCGGTTGTAAAATGGCGCTCGACGAAAGCAAGCCTTTCGCGCTCATTAACAAGCCTTGGCGGATTTTGTTAGAAGCGCACCTCGGGGACCTCTACACAAACTTTCCGGAACCGGAGTCTCAAATTCGAACATAAAACGTAAATTATTACGTGAATCTTACATCAAATTTGATACGTTACTAGTTTGAAAATAAACTTTACTGTTGTATTAAACGGCTTTTAAATAACTGGCGGAAAAAATATAATCCTTTCAGGTATGGTTTATATATGTTAAAAGCCAAACTCCACTTTTTATTAATATTGCGTAAATTTAATGTTCTGAGAATTACGAATGGTCTACTGTATTAATTTGGATTTTAAGAAAACTGCTATCCAACATTTGAGGAAAGTTACGGTGATATTCGAAACAACCAATGACAAGAAGCAGTTGATTTAGTTTTCTGGTAATACACCGGCACGTTTTTTGACAATTTGAGCAACTATGATAAACAAGTTTTTACGCTAAATCAAACAACAGAAAATCATAGAGAAATTGAGAGACAACTCAATAGGGTGTTATGGAGAAGACGCAGATGCGGCACGTGATAGCCCGGACACGTTTAATTGACCAATAAAATTTAAATAAAATTCATTGAATGCAATAAATATAATATTATGTATAAAATATAAATATAGTATAAAAATAAATATATCTATAATATATAAATATTATCATAAACAAAAAATTTTGGAAATTATCTCTTCTGTTTTTTCCGTTTTTCATATTTTTATGGGGCCATCAATTTAAAAGGATCTATTAGAGTTCTGGCTTTTTGTTTTCTTGTTCTGAAAGCAAACTTTGAGTCTTTCTCTGTTAAAATTCTGTTTACCTGTTTCATCCAAAAGTGTATTGTGCGTGTTGTTTTTAACATTCTATCTGGAAGATCATCAAATAGTGAACAATTAAAAGGTATCAAATTTACTTTTTTTTTAAAGACGTTTGGCAATAAATATGTTATATTATCAACGTGGCAATATCGTGAGGTAAAATCAAAAAATTATTCAAAAAACTACGGACGTGTGATATTACCTTGCCCCGTTTGTTCATATAGGAGCATTTGCAATTGAAGGTATAAAGTGAAGTTACAGTTTCTCAACTGCTGGTAGTTTGGAATTAATCATCTTCACAATTTCCTAAAGGCAAATCAGATGAAAAAAATTAACTTGTGAACGCTTTAAATGATATTCGGTATGTCGTATGTTGTACGTCTGATATTCTTCAATCCATGAACTCTAATAGACCCAAACGAACATTCCAAATTATCTTGATTATGTAGCCTTAAGCCAATCTATTTAATCGGATAATTACACAGTTTTTTAACACAAATTCTCTGTGCTTCTGAGTACACAACACTTTCTAGAGAATTCAGTTTACTTATTGTACTACCGTCTTGTAAATACTATTGAATTAATAATCTAAACTCTAAGCGTTATAAAAATTTAAATGCACTGCTTCTTAGCTAAGGCATACTAAAATGGCGGCAGAAACAAATAAACAATAAATGCGCTATAGAGTTAAAGTGAAAAAAACGGATCCCGTCGCGGCTCATAGCATAGCGATTAAAATAAGTAACATGTTAAAAGTAGCGACATCTACATGTTGGACGTCGCGAAACATTTCCCCAATATTTCCTATAAAGTTAAATCTCTATTTCTCAGAAATTCAGATAATTCATTTGAAAAGTATTATTTTATATAAAAACCATTAATGATACATATCTTTTAATCTAATATATATTCAGTAGCATACAGTAAAATATTTTCTTTTTCCCAATGGGGCTTCATTTTGTACTTTTTTCCTTATGGGAACAATTTGGAAGGTATCTTTGAAGCGTCTAAAAGTATTCTGATATTGTTGAGACGATTCATTTTTCTTGGTATCCTTTCTGCATCTCTTTAATGTCCTGGTGAAATCGTTAATATTGCTCCTCGTTGATATCTCCCAAATTTTCCCGAAGATAGTTGAGGTCGGAATGAATAAAATGTTTTTTTAGTCTCATTAAGCTACCTGAAGCTTGAAATACCTTTTGTATTCTTCTGACGATTTGTTAATGGTTATCTATCGGTCTTTATCGACATTAAACATTTGTCTTAATTTTGCTCAGCAGCCAATTCTTTTTTCGGCAATTTCCTCCACTTTTGCTATCTGATACTTACAAAAATAAGGCTACTTAGTAAGTCCAGCTTATTGTCCGAATAACAAGAATACTATGCCAATTCTGATACTCATATTTTAAGATGTAAATAATCAATTTCAAGTTCTTTTAGATTTCTTTGAATTGTGTGAAATGGTTTTAAGGTAAAAGTGACTTCACTAAAGATATCTCTAAAAATATTTTCAGTGCTTGAGTTGAAGTCTTCATTATTATTAATTACTATTGGTATATCTAAGATTTTGACTCATAAATTATTAACTTTATGTTAATATGTTGCCAATTTGACGAATGATATCCAACACATACCGTAGTTCATAATTATAGTTTTTTGTCTTGATCTTCAGTCCTACAGAATTTTATATTTAAGTAGGAACCGTTTCAAAAGTGTAGAGTTTGTATGTTATATTTTCCAGATAACTTTATCTGAAACATATTACTTAATGTTTTAAAATAAGGATGGAAATATAACCAAATTCATCAATCGACTGATAAAATACGATAATGGGTTAGGTCAAACAATATATGAGATCATTCCGTATGAAAATTTCCAGCGACTAATTTGTGATATATTGAAGAACGAACGAAACAATCGTGTATATAAGAGCCTCATTAATTCGTAGCAATTAAATGGCAGTGTATGTCATTTTGATCGCAAAATTATAATCAGTAATGCTAGCCGTCAATTAAATTTTCACCACTCAATAGACATTTCGAACTTGGCAATGCCGCTGCATTAGCTTTAATATTACTCTGATGATTGTACGTAAATATTTAGTTGAATAGACGAGTTCAGTTAGACGCAAATTTATAGAATATATATAATAATATTATTAAAAATAAAGCAAAAATAAACATTGCAATTAGTAGTCTACAGAATACTAAATGTTTACATAGTAGTAAAAATATACAAAAGTAGTAAGTAAATAAATCACAAGCAGATAGGTAGCAGTCATTTTATACTATGCTTTGTATACTTCATAAGGAATACATAAAACTGAACACTACATTACATAAATGGGACCAGAAACAGAACAAAAATATATACAGGACGGGGAAAAAGTCCCGCTACCATTTTAACGTTTAGCTCAATTTCGCTTTAACCATTGTATTGTGTAGACGTCCAAATTTTATTACTGATAAATATACTCTGCAAGAACGAGTAGAAATGGTGACAATATTTATTGAAAATAATTGTACCATTATTGCCACCCAGCGAAAATTGCGTCAATGGTAGCTGGACTTTTGCCCCATCATATACATGGAATAAAATTTAGGAAAACCGAACACATAACCTGCTAAAATGCACAAGAAATAATGATAGCTAAAGCAAAGATTTCTTTCAAAAAGTAGAATAGAATAGAAAGTTAGATTTTAAACAACTGACTGCTTATAGTTGCAACATTTCATTAACGATCCAAAATGGATTTTAATGATTAAAGTGGGATGAATCATGGCTTTCTCTGAAATGTTAAATATGATAAATATCTTTGATTAATATTTGAATTGTATATGAACTTCAAAATTCTTTCAAAAATAATGAATAATAAAAATAATAATGACGTATTAACATTTTTGAATTAGAGTTAATGCCCTAATAATGTAATTATTATTACTCTCATTGTCTGGAAAACAATGAAACCAGAATGTAGAAATAGGTTGAGATGGTATTTTTAGTCAATTCGTATGAAATCCAATTTCCGTCCTTATCAATCAATTCTGGGATCAATCCCATCGCATTTAAAAGCCTGGAAATAGACGAATCAATAGTTTTGGAGTTTCAAACGAATTTTGACACAATAAGTCTTACAATACATTGTTTTATAGCATATTTGGTTCCTCAGGTCGTTATTTCCCCTTGATATCAAAATAAGAATTTTTATAACATGGTTACAAAATTAACCAGTCGAAATAGTAAAGAGCAGCGTCATCTTAAGTTTATAAAAGTATTCAATGAGCAGATTTCTTCAAATAATATCAAAAAATTAATGTGAATGTTTCATTAGAACTAAATGTAGAAAGTATTATCATCACTGAACATTGCTGATCAAGATACATACAATCATTGAAACGTGGAAAAATGAAAACTGTGTTTTTCATTTCGAGTAAAATAATAATGAAACAACAAAACAAAATGCACACTCATGATCAAACGAAATCATTGTGAGGCTTCATTAACTTAATGCTATTTTAAGATAAACAGATATTTGTCAGAGTCATTATTTGTTTTTAAATTTAGTTTATTTGTTGGATATGACTTTAGAAAATATGGATTATGTAGTTACTTGATACTTTTCATATATAAGACGGTAGGTCGATCTTAAATGTTAAATCAGACCAAACATGTCACTAGCTGGAACTTACGAATTGGTTAGAAACGAAGGTGTTGAAGCCCATTACAAGGCTTTGGGTAAGTAAATTTGTTTTTAGCATATAAAGTTTCTAATAAAATATAATAATTAATAATTTCATGGAAATTTTAAAATTTCTCACATATATGAGAAACTTTTGATAATGGACTATTGTATAGATACTTGTAGAAATTAATTTTTATTGAACCTTAAATAAATAAAAGTATATAAGCTTTGTTTAATGCAGTATATGGAAAGATTTCAAATAATTATAGAGGATGATTGATTGATAACAAATGATTCAAATTACAACTTTATCGCTGTAACTTCATTCATGCCATTCTATAGAAATGCATATAGGTTCGCTCAGGTAACTTAAATTGAACTTAGTTTAATAATTGACGTCATTCGAAGTACCAATAGATGGAAATAACACTCGTATTTGATCCTGCTAAAAAAATATTTGTGATGTGATATATATGATTACAAAATATTTGAGCATTTTGTGACTGTAGTTTATTTAGTTTAAAATTTCGAATATCGACGATGAGGACTTGTATAACACATTCTATCGAAGTTTCTTTCAATTATTCTTGTTTTCAAAATGATTATCTTATGTACCTGATTTATAGCTGATTTTCTCTAAATTCGAACGTAATTAAGTAAGTTCCTTTTCTTCAATAATGTAACCAAGGGGAAATATTGTTTAAACCTAATAAACAAATCTATTGCACGACAATTTTCCAAATGAATCCAATGAAGCTTTATTTAATTGTGATTACTATTAGATTATGCACATTTGGCAAAACAATTTTCTCAAAAACATACAACAATTTATTTGTCAATAATAAAAAAAGATAAGCAGAAATATACACACAAGCCGTTCTGGGAAGAGTATATTTTGAAACAATATTATTACAATTTAAAATTGAAAAGATTTAATTAAAAATAGCATCATTTCAATTTAGTTACTATTAGATTATTTAAATTTCAAGTTTCAAAGTCAGAGTAAATATAATGGTAAAAAAATTAACTCATGTAACAACTTATTTAACAATATTAGATAAATATACAGTATATTTTGTAACAATATTATTATAATTAAAATTAATATAATTAATTTATTAAAATCCCAATTGTATAAATTGTTTTGTTTATTTGTTCAAATACTCATTCGCTACCGTGTTACCAAGTAGTTTAGTAGCTTCACTTAATTTGCTTAATTATCTGTTTTGTTTACATTTTGATAACATTAAGTAAGATAGTTAATTAAATTAAAAACAATTTTAGGCAGCATACATTTATATATTTTGTACTGATTTACAATATTTAAAAATGTAAATTTAAATAATTAATATAAATTGAATAATAACTGATACAATAGGATTCAAATTATAAGTGGTTGATCCATAAATAATTATAATCTTAAGTGTTTTATTTTGATTAAAGAATTACATCATGATAGAGTATGTGTTGCTCTTTATATATTATTATAAATAATAATTAAAAGAAAATTTGATGAGTTAATTATTCTCTTACAATTTATTAAGTTAAGTAAAATGTACTTATTGTCGCAGCTGAGTCCTACAAATCAGTAAGTGAAAAATATGGTTCATCACTACCTCAGTCGAAGACTTTAATCATTTCCCTTGACGGAGATAAAGTGAAGATTGATCGTGGGGATCCGAAGTTCTCTTCAGAGTATATGTTGAATCAAGAGACAGAGGAAACGATTTTCCAAGGATATACCAGGAAGGTTGGTCTTTTGTTCTAAAAATTAATAGTTACAATAATATAGAGAACAGAATATTTCGATTTTAGTGCTCTATTCCTAACTGGTATTTTATATAGTAAAAGTTAAAATAAAAATTTTTATCTAAAAGTTTGTTCTTTATATCTTACTGTAATTATTTTACTCTTGCTTAGTTTGTTTTCAAATTTCAGTGGCACTTCCTTTCAGGACCATACAATTGTTTCTTAGAAAAATATATAGAATTAGTTCAGGGCTAGATTTGTCGCAAATGAACAATTTTTAAAACATAATGTGTTCATATTTCTATTTCCAAGACATAAAATGACACAACAACAATATAAAGATATCTTTTCAAAATTAGGCCCACGGTTTATTATTGGTGGAGACTTTAATGTTAAACATACAGCTTGGGGGTTCACGAATAATAACACCTGGAAAAGGAAACGAATTACTCAAAGCCATTAACCTTACAAATTGTAATTATCATTCAGGGCGCCCACTTACTGGCCCACAGACAGTAACAAAGTCCCAGACCTGCTGGATTTCTACATTACAAAAGGCATTTCATTAAATTAAATTAGTACAGAAAGCTTGTGCGATTTAACATCTGATCACACTCCAGTATTGTTAACACTGGGCGCGACAATCCTAAGAAAAGCAAAAAAGCCTAATCTTACCAACAAATATACTGACTGGGACAAATTCAGATTAATACTGCAGGAACAAATCAGTTTAAAAGTAAGACTTAAAACTATAGATGATCTTGAGCAACAAACCAAACATATAACTGAACAAATTCGGTCAGCTGCAAAAGATGCTACCCCAATAGCAAGAGAGAATTCAGAATATGAAGTACTTTACCCCCTCGAAATTAGAGAAATGAAAAAAGAAAGGCGAAAAGCTAGAAGAGTATGGCACAGGACCAGAAATGCTGCTGACAAAACTACGTTTAATAGAATTAGTAATCAGACGAATCAAAAGATCAAAGAATATAAACAGAATTGCTTTCAAAAGTATTTATGTGAATTAAGCCCACAAGCGGACAAAGATTATTCGCTATGGAAAGCAACTCGAAGATTTAAAAGACCAATTATTCGAGTACCGCCAATTAAAATGATCGAAATGAATGGATTCGACGCGACAATGAAAAAGCTGTATTGTTTGCACAATAGTTAGCTAACATTTTTCGGCCTAATGATATAGAATCTACCATGGATACATCTCCTATTTATCAACCCGATGTAGATCTAAATTTAGTTTCTCCACTGGAAGTTGCCACTGAAATTGATAACCTTCCTAAAAAGGCACCTGGTATAGATGACAGTTCACCTGGATTATTGAAAGAACTGTCACGAAAAGCAATCATCATGTTGACATATATATTTAATGCCTGTTTAAGGCTGAAGCATCTCCCGGAATGTTTTAAAGTTGCATAAATAATTATGCTCAAAAAACCTGACAAACCTGCAGAACAAGTCGAATCTTACAGGCCTATTTCGCTACTACCTGCAATATCAAAGCTATATTGAAAAGCTGATATATAAACGTGTTAAACATTTGGTAATAATACCAGATTTCCAGTTTGGTTTTCGAAATCACCATTCAACTATCGATCAAGTGCACAGAGTAACTGCGGCTATTGAAAGAGTGTTTGAAGAAAAGAAATACTGCCCTGCAATATTCCTGGATGTCTCACAAGCTTTTGGTCGGCTTTGGCATTTGGGATTAATCTGTAAGATGAGCAAATTGTTACCGCGTAACTATTGTCAATTGCTGGAGTCATATTTATTCGGAAGAAAATTTGGAGTATCGCATGAAATGGCGTTCTCGACATTTAAAAATATCTCGGTTGGAGTTCCACAAGGTAGCGTCTTAGGACCTCTCCTGTATCTGCTCTACACTGCTGACATTCCAACAACAAAAGAAACACTTCTTGGAACCTTTGCTGATGACACAGTTATTATGGCAAAAGATATATCTCTGCCTAGGGCAATAGAAAAAGTGCAAGTGGCAGTCAACAAAATCAACAAATGGACAAAAGATTGGAAAATTCAACTTAATAGCTTCAAATCTGTCCACATTAATTTTGTATTAAGGAGAAATAATAAAAACTTAATTATATCACTCAATGGATGCCCGATTCCTGATGCAGAATCAGCAAAATACCTTGGAATCCATCTTGACGGTAGATTAAATTGGAAGCATCACGTTAGACAAAAAGCAAAACACATTAGAACCAAAATAAAACAACTATACTGGTTAGTCGGAAGATACTCTCAACTTGATCTAAAATCAAAGAGGTTGATCTATAATACAATTATAAAGCCAATTTGGACCTATGGGGTCCAAATATGGGGTTGCACTAAAAATGCAAATCAGTTAGTCATACAGCGCTGTCAAAACAAGATTCTTCGATTGATTACCAATGCCTATCGCTATGTAACCAATGAAGAACTGCACGATGACCTGGAAATCAAATGGATTTGCGAAGTTGTGCAGGATTTCGCCTTGAAACACGAAAGAAGATTACTAAATCATACTAACGTGGAAGCAATACAACTGCTGGACAGCGCACAGGATGTCAGGAGACTGAAACGAACAAAACCATACGAACTTGTGTGAACATTTAGTGTGTATTATTAGTGTAAACTATAGCTATACGTTAATAATTAATAAATAATTATAATTTTATAATTGTGGAATACATACTGATGTATTTTCTGGTACTCGTCTTGCTTGTTAATTAATCCAAGCACATAGGAAAAGTAGTAATAAATTAATTGTAATAATAATAATTAAGATTGTACTAAGCGTATCTAATAAAGATGTTATAAAAAATATTTCTATTTGCAACTGATTGAAATATATTTCCTATCGAACAAGGCTTTAAGTTTTTTTATTTTTTAGGTAAAAGCTACACTGTCTGATAATGTGCTGACCATTGAAACGTATGGTGAAAACAGTACTTCTAAAAGAGTTTTCACACTTTCCGGTTCTGAGCTTGTTGTGGTGAGTTTCTATATTCGCATTTTTATGTTTATATTGGTTGTATAAATATGTTAAATGAAAGAAATATTGGACAAAGGCGTAAGAAGTAGCAAAATTGTATTTTTCGTGGAGTTAATTTATTTTTGTTTTTCAACTAATTGAAATATGTTTCCTATCAAACAAGGATACAAAGATTTAATACATTAAATACCATTACATAACATTATATAATATTTACATTATATACGTAATATGTTTTGCATATGTAGGAACTAATCATCATCACTATAATCATCAATATATTGCTGTTTGTACCGCAGAGAATGGAATATTTGTATCTATTTTTCAGATCACTGTCTTTAATTTGGACCCATTTCGTTCGCCATATCAAAATCGTTGCGTCCCTGTGTCTTCCTCAAATGTTCACTAATTGCAGCATCTTAAACGAATGACTTCATAGAAAAATATAGAGAATTGGTTTTAAGCATTGCTTCTGAAATACCTGAAGCTTGCAGATATCAATATGTAGTAGTCTCCATTTTAGAACTTTTAAACCATTATCTCCTACAGATTGGTCAATCCAGATTGTTATTTCTAAATGATACTGGGATATTCAATAAATTTGATGGTGTTAATATAGCTAGAAGAGGAGTAATGGGGATCAAAAGTCCAGACTCGTATCGTATAATTTGTTTTAAAACATCCTAGGATAGGAGTAATAGTATGTTATGTTATACTAGTTCGATTCAACAGATAGTATAGCTTTAGATTTTTACTTATTTTAATCAATGCTGTCAATTTTTAAAGCAATATATCTTTACAGAGAATTCTCAAATTTGATTAAAAATAAGACAAACTAGCTTCGGATGAAAATATGTATATAGGTGCTTTTATGAATCATAAATCATCTTACACATAACACTACATTACCATAAAATACTACATTTTTGACCCACCCAATAAAATGTGGACCGACAATTTAAATATGTTATGTTAATCTATAAATAATATATTAATAATATTTTGTTTTGTTTTGTTTTTAGAGTCTTTCAAGCACCAAACCTGGAATACCGGAAGCCAAAAGAGTATACAAGAAGTTGAATTAATTAAGTTTAAATTCTAACCTTAAAATCATGAAAAAAATATTTATGTGATCGGTACTGGATTACAAAATAAATGTTATTTATGAAATATTTCAATATTATTGTACTTATCTTTCATATAGAGCCCACTTTTCAATTTTAAGAAGCAAAAAAAAATAGTTACATAAAACTAAGCAATACAAATAAATTAATACAAAACTTAAATAAACCATATGTGACAAAAAGAAGCTAACGCTTAACACGATAACTTTCTTCAATATAAGTTTTCTCTAGCAAATGATCAGAACTAGAAATTAATTGACTATTAGTTTTGATGTATTTGATGAATAAAATCATTGAATTCTATAGAAAGATTGTAATTTCTCCTGTGTTATTATGAAGAAATAAAACATATACTCAGTTTATTTATTATGAATAGTTTTTTGTAAGTGCTAAACTGCGTCAATTTAGGCAGAAATGACTTGAAAATAATGATTTTACTATGCGACAAAAATGTCTATTTGCAATATACCGTTAGTAATGCAAGAATTCTAATAAACATAAAATTAGAGGCAAACAATTCAGTTTTGATTTGACTCAGAATTTGAATTTCTTCATTTTTTATTTGATTTATTGGCAACAAGTGTTTCCAAATATAAGAAACGCTTAAAATAAAGATTATACGGGACCATATTTGTACAGTTAATGTAGTAGGGTGTTAATTTCAGTAGAATAGTATGACCTATGTATCAAATCATGTATTATGAATACTGAAATCTGTTACAAATACTGGAAAGTAGTTACTGACACATTGGTATATTGCATGTTTAAAACACACGTTAACATATCAGTAGAATATCTCAAATTTATTTTTCAAAGCCAAAGTCAAATTATGTCTTTAATTGTATAGAAGATGTGAGTAAAATCAAATAATAGCTGTAACTGCGATGACGCCCACGTTGGTCATACTTGCCTATAGAAAATTTATCGGAAACTAGGGTCCTAGAAGTTCGATAAAACATAGAAGTACTTTTGAAATAATAATTTAATTAATTGAAATAATTTATAACAGTTTGTTTAGAAAATTAAATACAATGATATAAATTCAACACAATATACCGTATATACCGTTTTGTTACTTCAACGATTCCCACAGGATATGCAACATGCTGCTACTAACGTCTTATAAAAATTGAATGTCCGATAGCCTTAGTGCAGTTGGCAATCGATTCCATATAAAGTTGTACAAATTTTATCTAACAGTCAATTTAATTGTATCATAGTATCAAAATAAGCTTGATAATGTATTAGTATAATTAATAATGATGAGACCCTTCGTTATAAGAGACTTCTTGAGATATCCAAAGAGTCCAAAAGCATATAGACAAACTTTATTATTCATTAATTATACCGGAAATATCTTCAAGCACATGAGGCCAATTACCAGAATAGAGTACACAACTCTGTCAGGCTCCCAAAGGCACCAAGGCTTATCAGATTTTATAAAATAATATTGTAAAAATAGTTTTCAATGAGGTTATAAAATGCTTTCTATTTTTGTCTACATTTTGAATAAAACTTAATAATTTTGGTTTAATATTTTTGGATTTTATGAATTAAGAAACGTAAGAGCCAAGATAATTTGAGAATTAGCTACTTCACAAACTGTTTGCATTATATTACAAGATTAGATCTTTTGGTTCACATATTTCAGACTGATCAATATTTTTTGTGACATTCGATAGTTAAAAATAATTATAAAAAATAGGAGATATTAGTAACTTAAACAACTAAAAAAGATAAAATAATGTATAACGCAATTTTTTTCTTTGGCGATCGACATTGTATACGTTTTTAAAAATAAAACAAATTATGCTTAAAATTCAAATATTGCGTGTGACATTTCTAAATGTAGTTTTGTGCATTTGCATCGAGGTTTCATCATCAGAAATATGTGCGTTATTATTTTAGCATATCACGTCTTCTATTTTAAAAAATTGTAAGTACTAACACAACTTACGTCAGACTTAATACATCTTGCAATCTCCAATGTAAATTACACCAAAAAATATATTTATCAATGAGTAATAGAATGAATTATCATTATTTTTAAACCTTTTTTATAACAGCACAATTGAATCAACAAAATCTCAAGTAAACTGAAATTATTTAGATTACATTCATTCCGACGTGTATCTGAATGAAATTGTTTAGTCATATATTAAATTATTAAACAATTTGCCTTGTTTGAACTTGACTGTATCCTTGAATGTTATCGATATATACATGTATAGTGCATATAAATGGCAATACTTCACTCGCTGACAGTCACACAACATGTCTCTCAACGGTAGTTACGAATTGGTGAAATCCGAAGGCTTGGAGGAGCATTTCAAGGCTCTGGGTGAGTGATTATTGTTGTTTTTATTTAATTTTAGCGTTACTTGATATACATTAAAGTAGATAGCATTGTCGAGTTATGTAACTAAATTAAGCGAAGGTATTTATTTGTTAATTATTTTAATGAATTATTTTTGTGTTTAGCAATTTAATTAACAAATTATAGTTAGAGAACAGTTATTTAGACATAAAAAAGGTGACTCGATTATCAATATTAAACTGGCTAGTAGTATGAGAACGTGGTTGTGATGAAGATGATTGAGATTGTTCATTGTTTTTCAATATTAATGTACTGTACCGTAATTATACGCTGGGTTTTTAATTAATATTTTAACTTAATAGTTTAACTAGTTAACAATTGTTTGTAGTTTTTATATTACATACACTTTAATACACAACTATAAAAGATTTTTTCATTTTGTATTTTCTTCGGTGTTGTTAATGTATTTCTGTGATTCTGACAGGGGTGTGGATAATTTTTTTAAATCTTGAAGTTTTATTTATTTCGTTAATTATATTATGAATTCGAAATGATATTTCGTGCATTATTTAGGCGCATCTGTATTCTGAAATACATGTATTTCTTTGGATACTCATAGAACATCCCCATTAGCTAGGTTCTCTAGATCCATATAGGTTTTAGTATGTGCCTGTACAGCAGTAACTAATATATGGTTAATATATATGGTATATATGAGTATGTATCTAAAATATATAATTGAATTTGAAATAAAATTTCCACAATGTTAGTACCATAACTGTTTAAAATTGGTAATTAATACACTTTTATGTCATAGTTTCGTAGTTTAGAGGCTCATTTGTGAATAAAATTCCTAAAAAACTTACTCCAACCTTTTCTAGTTGATTTCTATTTTTGAATTCCTTTAAGACCTGATAAGCTGAGTTCACATTATTTTCAACCATTTGTTTTTGATAATGGCGATAGCCAGGTTTCATCGATAGTGAACAAATAATGAACAACCTGATTGTTGAGACGCTGAATTACTGAAATGTGATACAAATTTCTTAATTTTCGGTGGAATATCATTAAAACTGATATTGCAATACTGTAAAATGGTGCAGAATAGGACCTAGGGTCACCTCATAAAAACATTAAAACTGAAATGTACATATTATTGTGGTACTCGGTTTTGAGACATTTTACAATTAAATGATATCCTCTAGCCCCTGAGCACAAAGGACCACAAGGTGAAAGAAAAGGACCCCCACCACAACAAGGAAAAAACATTAGCATCAGCATCTCTGGTAACAAAGTGAAGATTGACCGTGGAGACCCGAAATTCTCACCCGAATATATACTAGGCGAAGAAGTTGATGAACAAGGATTTGGTTCAACAAGAAAGGTCAGTATTATCATCTGTTTTGTTATGTTAATTAATTCAAATTCGTTTAGCGGTCTTAGGTTTTGTTTTATCAAAATAATTTGACAATTTTCATTTTAGGCAAAAGCTACTTTGGCTGATAATGTCCTGACGATCGAATCCAGAGGCGACAAAGATACAACCAAAAGAGTTTATGCTCTCTCAGGTTCCGAACTCGTTGTTGTAAGTTATTTGTATATTATTTTCGCACCAATATCAATAAAACTCAATTACCTTGTTTACAGACACTCTCCAGCAGCAAACCAGGAGTACCAGAAGCCAGAAGAATATATAAGAAAGTCAACTAAACCTTTCAAAAAGATCCACTATTATGCATAGTCTGACTGTCACTGAAATCTGATGCCTTAGAATTAAATAGAATAAAAATATTCAATAAAATGTTAAAACGAGTAAAACTGAGTTTTCTTTGTATATTATTATTATTATTATTATTATTAAGTTAGTATTATTAACTAACTTAATTAAGAAGAATTAAAAGATGTTTTATCTTAAAATCTATGCCGTTTATAAAAAGAAAATTAATTTTAACACAAATATTCTCGTCTTTATTGCATAGAATAAAGGTTTCCTGATCCTGTTCAATAAATTGATTCTGTTGTAAATGCTTTAAAACAATTCATTTCGATATTCTACTTGTTTTTCAATATTCTTGAGAAAAAAACGATAATTATGGTTAAATAGTAATAGGCTCTTCCTTGTATTCTGATAATTTTTTCGCTAGGATAAAGTTTGTCTTGAATATTATCATATAAAATTAACAAGTCAATTGAAAAATCCCCAGCCTGACACATAGATGGCGCTACTAGAATTAAATCTATATGTTTTCTAGATAGCCTACCCTTAAAAGATGCTTGTATAAATTTGACAGCTGTCGGATTATTAGTTTGTGAATTATAGTATTTTAGGTGAAGCAACTTTTGTTATTGTTAAAAAAATGGATAAAAAGAAAGTTTATGTATTGATAAAATATTGCTTTTTGGAGGGGAAAAAACAGTTGAAGCAAAAACTTCGATTAATGCCGAGTTTCCGGACATTGCTAAATTTAGACATAAGCACCGAAGACGGTGAAGGCAGTGGACGCCCAAAACCGACGAAAACATTAAAAAATTATTCTGAATGACCGTAAATTGAAATTGAATGAAATAGCAAACATTCTAAAGATATAAACCGAACGTGTACATCATATCATTCACCAATATTTGGGTATGATAAAGCTTTGTGTAAAGTGGGTGCAGCGCTTGAGCTCAGTTTTGACCAAAAAACAACGACGAGTTGATGATTCGGAGTAGTGTTTGAAGATGATCAAGCGTAATAAACCCGAGTTTTTGCATCGATATATGACAATGGATGGAACGTGGCTCTATCATTTCATTCCGAAGTCCAATCGGCAGTCATCTGAGTGGTGCACACGATGAACCCGCTCCAAAGTGTGGAAAAACGCAACAGTCGGCTGGCAATGTTATAGCGTCTGTATTTTGGGATACACATGGAATAATTTTCATTGACTACCCTGGAAAAGGAAGGACCAGGAGGATCAACAGTGACTATTACATAGCTTTATTGGACCGTTTGAAGGACGAAATTGCCGAAAAGCGGCCGCATTTGAAGAAACAGAAAGTGATATTTCACCAAGACAATGCACCGTGTCACAAGTCAGTGAAAACGATGGCAAAAATCTATCCATTGGGCTTCGAATTGTTTCCTCAGTCACTGTATTGTCCAGATCTGGCCCCAGCGACTATTTTCTGTTCTTAGATCTCAAAAGAATGCTTGCTGGGAAGAAATTTTCGTCGAATGAAGAAGTAATTGCCGAAACTAAGGAAAATGGTATCGAAAAGTTGGAGGGTCTCTATAATCAGTGTATCACCTTTACAGGGAGTTATATTGAATAAAATATAGCTAATTTTGCCAAAAAATATGTTTTACTATTATACTTTATACTCTATGGTATAAACCTATGACAGTGCCACTTTCACAAAATATAACATGTATAACTTTGAAGCTTGGTGTCAGTAGAATAAATGGCATATGTGTCAAGTCATGACACTGTATATTTAAACCTGGTGATATCTGTTAGAAAAACCGTTAATTATATTCTGGTACACCTGGTTTTTTTAGTCATTACTGAAGAACATTGAAGAGATAAGTTATTATTATTAATATTCTCGTAGTTATTGATATCTTTACAAATACAACAACACAACACTATACAACTCTATTACATAAAATTAAAGAAGTTATGTGTTGGGTATAACAAACACACACTGTATATATCGTCACTGTCCAATTTCTTGTAAAATATGTGATAAATAATCTAAAGGTATTTGTATGTATGTTCTCTTTCCGATGCTGTCGATCGCCGAGAAAATCCTCAAGGTCTGCCGAGGCAATAAATAAAAACGTCGGACGTCATTTGTCCGAACTAAACGTCGGGGAATTTAAAATTGGCAGCTCTGATAAAGGCAAGCCCCAAACCGCAACCGACTCCGCCGGAGTTTATTTAGTATGTCCGAATTCGTTTAACGATTTAAAAGACCGCAAAATCCCAAACGAAGACAGCCAACCCTTTTTATCGTGCTTCAGTGGTGCTATTTTTCAATATAAGTCAATATAGTGGATCTATTTGTTGTAGGATATGTTCGAGACTTTAACATAACTTTTAAATACCGTTGTATTTAATGTAGTAATAAAGGAAACAAAAACTTGAAATACAAACAGCCTACATTACACATTAGGTCTAATAAACACAGTAAATATAAGGAACAAAGAAGGAAACTACCATATAATAATCTTGCCAAACGACAGTCCGCCATATATGAATTCCGGGGAAATTAAAATATAACTATATAATAACTATTGTAATAAAATTATAAAAATAATAATAAAATTAAAAAAAAATAGTGAAAGTAATAAAATACCTTTTATTTTTGTATTATTCAAGTTTTAACTGAATATTTTCCAAATAAATGACAAATGAGCAAATATGACTTTTTTCATTACCACAGCAGAATCATTTTAAATGTTTAAATTTTAGAATTTGATATATTTTTTCGATATTAAATAACATTTTGGGATCTGCACCATGTAAATTAATTCTAGTTTATTTCTACAATAGTAACATTTCGTACGATTTTCTATTGTTACATTGTGGTCTTAAATATAACATACATGTACTACTAACATGTCTTTGGTTTTTCATCGAGTCAAGAATATGTTTTTTGAAAGCATTTTCAACTAAATCCAAGTTATATAGATATTGTAAAGAACTACTACAATGGCCATGCAGGTCGAGACGGATATATAAGTAACAACTGTTGGGATTTGTGGAAAAATGCATTTTCCACAATAACCCCCTTAGGCTGAAACTCTATTAGACACATAGAAGAAGTTGACAAATAGTGGAATCGTGAACAACTATTATATACGTTAGAAATTAAAAGTTTTGTAATTAACGTGAATAGTGACTCAGAAATTCAGTAAAACAGTTAATGAATGAAACTTTCGAAATGTTCAGTTAAGATCCTCAGTATTGGATCAGTTAAAAAGACAAGATGGTGAGAGGGGAAACAACCAAAGGTGAGTATACAATTAATATATATATTTGTGGGTTTAGATATATGTGTAAATGTTCAGAATATACATGAGTTTTTGGTGAGAGTGTATGAGGAAAGAATTAATACCAACTGTTTGGCAGATGAACTTACTGATTGTTCACTGTTCAGGACTGGCCATATATTCTCAAAACATGAAGAAAAATATGAACTAAATTCGGGCCTTCAACAAGTTTTCAGTCAAGTTTCATCATGGTTAGATTAAGACAGCGCCAATATCAAATATACGTATTTTTGTAAATCAATAAATTCATTAGATTAAGGGTGAGTGACATATACTTGATTGAACAATGTTATTTTAACACGTTTTTATAGCCTGGTATGTGCGTTATAGTAAATATCACCGTTGATAACATTTGAGGTATATGAGTCCCTAATAATTTTGTTCGACTATATAAAATTAATATTTTGGCATACCTGTATATACTACCATTGGAGAATGGCTTATACTACCATGTGTGCACTACTACCATATGTGTACCTGTATCTTTAAATTATCACCAGAAAATTCCAGTTCCAATTGGCGATTGTGCTGTAATTGCCTACTCTTTAGATTTATTACCACCTTTTATTAGTTTTCTTGCCAAATGTTACGGTAATAGTATTCTAATTAAATGGACTTTAATATCCTACCACATTTCATAAAGTAGCGTCAAGGTTTTGTAGCTTTTTGATGGGTAACTTGAAAATGCGAATTTTAAAATTTTGCGTTTTTTTATGGTAAACTCTTAGTAGTCCTAGCTGTAATTTTAAAATAAATGTATTTTCGTCTAGCTTATTCTTAGCGTTGGTAACTATAGACTGAAAACAGTCGAAACAGTCGATAGTCGCAAAACAGTCGAAACAGTCGATAGTTAAAAAATAGCGCGGTTCGACTGTTTTTTTCCATTCGTGATGCCAGACGAAGATGTACGAATTCTTGTCTGTATAAAATGTGAGAGAGGAAAGTACGGAGATAAATGCTTGGAGCAGTTAATTTTAAATGCCTTTATATTCTACAATGGTAGTATAAGCGAGACAGAGATGTATATATTCATCATTCACGTGATAACTATAAAAAAGGAAAGGAAAAAAAATACTAATTTCTATTATCATATAATAAATAATATAATTTTAAAGGAAGTAGGATTACTTTTATACTGAATGTTCTGTGGATGTGTAAAAAGGAATGGAATAATAACACCTCAAATGTTTTATCGTGTTTTAATATATTAATTGCTATTTTTAAATAACATAGCATAATAAATATAAATAGTACAATACAACTTAAATAAAACCTAAAAACTCAAGACATTCAATAACCATAACTACTAAATAAAATGTAAACGTATACCTAATCATATAATTATATAATTCAGGTAGTTTCATTTTATGGGTTCGCCAAAAATCCAATGGGTTTTCTAAACGCCCAACAAATTGAATTTCCAAATACTGCTAAATCTCTAAAGTTGCTGCAGTACTTGGAGTAATTACTTCTTTCATTATAGCCATTTTTTTATCAAAATATCTCCAGATGTCAGTACATTCTTGGTCAGTAGTTTTGTCTTGAATTTCGAGTTGTGGAACCATATTTATAATTTTTGATGTTAGAATGGAAGACACCTCTTTTGTTACAACTTTTTGTATGGCCTCAGCATTATTTACAATACCAAATCCTGCTTTTTTAAATCTAGGATCTAAAAATGTGGATTTCCCGCATATCGTATTCATTTCTAAAATTGCCAGTCTTCCATTGATAACATCTAATAGACAATTTTGCCATTTTTTCCCTATTCACCAGATAACTCGTTGGTCATTATTTCAATGGGCTTTAAAAGTTGAACAGATTCTGTTAAGATAGTTCATTCGTTAACAAATAAAGACTGTGGTGCTCTTCTTAAGAGCCAATAAAATAAATTGTTGAATATTAAAGTAGACTTATCCTATCAGAAAATGTATTTATTATAAATTTTTAGTATACTTTATTCACCTCTTTACTGTTAAAATTTTTAAAAGAAATTAAAAAACTGTTACTGCAAGAAATTTTTCAAATCTTTTGGATCGATGCAATTTCTGAAACCTTTGGAACCTAATTTTAGTTTTCAAGATTATAGGAAAAAACTTTCGACAAACAAGACGCTTGGACAAAAATCGTGAAAGTTTATCAAAAAAGTATTACTTATTATACCAGTTCAAAGTATTACCTATTATGCCAGTCAAAAGCATTTTACTATTTATCATTTATAATTTAATTTTTTTGCCCTCGAAAACCAGCGTTCCAAAATGCTGCTATATTAAAAATATAAAACCAAATATATTACATATAAATCTATATAAGCATAAATTCGGCGCATTACTTTCAAGGTCGCGGCTAGGACGGAATGTAAAAATCAGTCCAATGAACTAGTAGAACCGAAAATAGTAACTAAAAGTAAACGACTGAAACAGTCGATAGTAAATAGTAATAAAATCAGTCCGACCGAAAATAGCGACTGAAAACAGTTACTAGTAAAAACAGTCGAACCAAAAAGAGCGACTGAAATAGTCGATAGTAAAAAGTAGTTAATTACTGAACAGTCGATAGTCGATTTCAGTCGATTGTTCCCAACACTACTTATTATTAAATATTTATGTTATCGAGTATTGTATGCATTTTTATTTCCTCCAACAGGAGAGACTTTTGCTGAGCTTTGTAAGCCTAATATGTTATCTCAAAAGCGAAAATAAAAAAGTCCCATTCCAGAAACCCTCAGCCGGGACATTTATGTTGCTGATTAAAAGTTCCCTTTGACCTACATCGATTAGCCCGAGCCTCTGTACCGGTTTTATTTTTCGGGAATGGTCTTACGCATGGCCTACCGATAATAAATTTCCGTTTGCCCGTCACCCCCTTCTTTCGCCCTTAGAGCGTGATTAATTAGCTTGATTATGTTCGAGGCATTTAATTTGCTACGGTTTACATTTTTCCATTCAATTTAAGCGGTCCGATGCGGCGCGAACGTTTATCTCTTATCCGTGCGGTCGAGGATGCCTTCCTTCGCTTGATCTCGACCCCCAAACAACGACCGATCGGTTTTATCGCGATGACTTAATCGCATCTACGATGATTGATTCGCCAATGATACGTGCTTCATCAAGTGGGTTTTCATTATGAACGGAACATAATACACCCAGTATTTCATGAATCGGAAAAATAGAAAATTATATACACACTTTTTTCAAAATAATGTTGACAGATGTTGAAAAAAAAGTCACATAGTCACACAGTGGCACAAACGCTACTTGCGAACTCTGAGAATAGTGTTATTGAAATTAAGTGCTCTATATTTGCTAAGAAGAATCAAAGTCACAGTATTTCATGAATCGCAAAAATAGAAAATTATGTACACACATTTTTCAAAAAAATGTTGACAGAAAAAAAAAGTCACATAGTCACACAGTGGCACAATCGCTACTTGCGGACTCTGAGAATAGTATTATTGAAATCAAGTGCTCTATATTTGCTAAGAAGAATCAAAATCAAATCTGCCAAACTATTTTATGATTATAATGTGAAGATATATATGCAAATTTATTTGACAGGGCTACCAAAATGTTCGTTTTATATAGTTGAACCAAATTATTAGAGACTTATATGCAAAAGATACAAAACAAATGAACCCCACGTCAAATGTTATCAACAGTGATAATTACTCCAATACAAAAAAGGTTTAAATTATATACGTTTGATGATGCAGCTCTATTTTGTGTTAAATTATCTTGTAATATTAATAAAAATAAATAAAATGCACAAATAGAAATTTTGGTGTTACAGTGTTAATGTTAATATTAATGTTATGATGTTGTAATGTTATAATATATAGTTGATGTGATAGTACTTCATCAGGTACTTATACATTCAGCTACTACAGTATTATTCGAAATATTTGATATTGTTGTTGTTGAACACTTGTTGAAAGCTTGAATTAATATTTTCTTTGTATTTGGGGTATATATGGCCAGTAATTAACAACAGTGAACGTTCAGTTTCAGCCCATTTTCTTCTGTCTAGTTGGCATTCGAATCATATGACGTTACCTCAACGGCATCAGGTTAGAGCAAACTCAGCAGTATTTAAGCGCCTAATATGCGATGTATAAAATCAGCATGATAAGGCAAGTTAAAGGACCTAATCTTGCTATTTAAAAGTAATTGAAAAAACACAGGTTGCTAACGTTTTAACGTTCGATAAATAATTCATAATCGTATATATACTTTTTCCCCTTGTCAAATTGTCTTTTTAATTATTTAATCATTAAATAAATGTATACAAACAGTCTATAATACTTTATTTTGATCATCTAAAACTAAACATCATTCTTAAATATTCCGTTCTGGCGATACAAGCAAAGCGACCAACCGATGGTAGGTAGATTGGAATAGCAAATCCTGCCGCCATTGTATAAAAATCAGTTTGAGAGCCTCATAATATCGCGTAGCAGGATGAATGACGACGATTTAGTTCGGTGCTCTGAGCTATGTCAACTTCGAAGTAATCACGCCAATAATGGCGGCAATTTGTTATGTGATGTTTGCTTTTTGGATAAAGTCATTTTTATTCCGAAAGGAGCGACGGCAAAATCGGACAAATATCGACGGTAATCTGTAAAATTGAATATTACGCTCGATTGGTTCATTATTCCTGGTAGATTTATCAAATTCGATTTATATTATGTATTTCTTTTTTGTTTAGCTGTAATATTTTATTATTTTTTTATTATTTAATTAATATATTGTTACTAGTCGTTTCCGTCTAACCTACAATTTGTCCTTATGCTAACTTAAATCTAGGTATATAACTAGGAGGACCCATCGGCCCTAACTCAATCTCTGGTGAAATAATGTTTATATATGTCACTGCTGAATTTTTTAATATATTCACCTCACTACACAACACCACACAAGATCAGATGGTTTGATTCTTTTGAGTCTGTGTCCTGTTTTGGTGGTATCCAAAAGTTGCAATATTTCAATATTAGTATGAGAATGGAGTCTTTCCTCATGCCCCCTTGCAATTCTCTCGATTTCTTAACTGACTGTGGGTATCTGAAGGTCTCGATGTAGGTAATCAGTCCTATAGTATTTGGGTGCATCCACAATACCTCTCAGGACTTTGTTCTGAAAAATTTGTATTTTATTAATGTTATTTTTTGCAAAACATCCCCATAATTGAACTCCGTAGGTCCATATAGGCTTCAATATTTGCTTATATTATAGCAATTTATTATGCACTGATAATTGTGATTTTCTTCCAATTAGCCCAGCAATTAGTACATTTTCCTATATTTCAATTCCAGTTCTTTTCTTTGCTTCTTTATATGTTCCTTCCAGCGAAGTTTTGCATCGATTCATTCCGAGATATTTAGCGTTGTTGCTATATGGAATGATAGTATTATTTAGTGTTATTGGTGCTTGTATGGTCTGTTTATAGGTGAAATGCACATGTACATATTTACTTTCATTAATTCTTATTTTAAAAACTTCCAATTATTTATATTGTCACTTGCCTGTTGTAATTTTCGTGAGGCTTCTTCACTATTGTCTTCGACAGCTATAATCGCAGTATCATCAGCAAATGTATTTTATGTATACTTTCCAGAGAGATAATTTGCTCTAAAATTATTGAACAAATACTCTATTAAATATAATTTATTTTAACATTATAGTACGTCAAATGCATTTATAATCGAAGAACCTAAAACTACAATTAATTTTACAGCCACAATAATTTATCGTTTAGAGTTGTTTATAGGTTACGTTTAGTTCTTGTTTCTTTCGATGCAATGTATTCTTGTAAAGTCATATTGATATTATTACATTTCATTTTAGTTTGACCTGTTACTCCCTGTATACATCTTTCTTAATAAAGCTACATTTAATCACTGCATCGTCCTGAATGCATTTGCCATATCTGCAAAGCAGTAAATTACATAAAATGAAATTAAATATTTCATTTATATTTACCCAGTAATAGTTTGAAATAGCTTATTTTTTAACATGATTTCATCGAAACTTATTTTATTTACTTTAAGCCATTCCTTAATTGCATCCTTTGTGGATGAACTTGTTAGGATTTTCTCCGGTGTACTATATATATGGTAGATATGGTGCATTGTACAAAACAATAACTGATAGTTCCTCCAAGTTCTTTAAAAGCTGATTTTCAAACTACTGCAAAGACAAGTTATGATTCATTTCTTCATGGTAGTCACCCTTGGACTTAGAGAAACACTAATGCTTCACCAGGAATAAAATCATTCCTGTTTCCAGCATGAAGAACTATATGTCATAAATGTTATGATGAAAGAAAAAAACTTAACAATAGTTATTCGAACGCTTACCTTTCTCCATGGAAATGTGTTGATTTTATGATATATTTATTATCATCTTCTCATGAGGAACCCAATGTACCATTTTGAGATATTCATGGCTCTTTTAAATATATAAATTGATATAATTCTTCCTTGATTTTATTATATGTTTTGAAAAATTGTATTCTTTTAAAAGCAATCTCTGGATGATCCATTAAACCCCTTCTTGTGTTATCTTTACACCATTTAAATCCTATCTTACCCAACAATGTATGAACGGATGTTCTACATCTCTCAAAGAGCTGTATATCTTTTGGATCTTTTTAGATACTTTCCAGACTCAATTCAAGACCAATTTTCTCTGAAATAATTGTATCAAATTATGTTTCGATTGAAAAAACTACTTACTGTTTTATACATTTCGTATATTTGATCTCTGAAACATCTACTAATATAAAGTGCAGCTGCAAGGTGTAAAGAAATATTTTCAGTAAAAACCGCAGCGATTTCAAATTTATTAAAACAAAGCGTTAAAACGTTTGCCAGTTTATAACCCGTAATTATAATATTTTGAAGAATTTTCAGAACTCTGGCCACGGACAACTTTTGCTGGCTCATTCCGTTACCTGTTCGAACTACTCTATCAGCATTCTATTTCTTTTTAAATAGAATAAAACGACAACGGTAATATTGTCTGACTGTAAAATGAAATTACAACTTTAGACAGACATATATTGACACTCGTGTCACTGCCCTTTTGAATTGACTATAGATTATGTTCGAATTTCGACTACAGTGTGATCCTATATATTAAATGTTAGAATAAGCATGTATTTATAAATTTGCTGAATAAAACAATATAATGATATTTCACAATTATAAATTTCTTGATTTTCAAGAATCACGTTAAAGAATTTGATGAAATCTTAATATGAATTATGTTAATATGTTGACAATACGCATTAGTTTTTCACATATTTGATTTAAATATATCCGATTTTAAGGCGTTATTATGGCTCTTTGTTCGGATTTAATTAATATTCAAGAACCTGCTACTATTTTAATAAGACATTTAACAGAGCTCTTATCTACACATACTACGCCATAAAAACAAATTCACAATCTCAGAACTACAACATTTACGAAGTTAACATGACCGTAGGAACTAAATTCGTTTTTTTTACAAACAACAAACTGCATCATCTCGGTGTCTAGACGAAATTGTCTAAACCTAAATCCCTTGTAGGTGTTACAGTATTAAAAAAGTGCAACGTTGGGATCTACGTTGACATAAGTCTTGGAAATGAACCCGCGGCTTAGACAATACGTTTAATAAACCGGTTTACGTTGTTTTAAGTTCTCAAAATACGCGTCTGCTTTTATATTACCATCGTTCCGACATTTTTATTTGTTTTCCGCAAATTATTCCAGAAAGAATATTTCACCGCTTGTAATTTTACGTACATTTTCGTTCAGCGAGAAATATAATTACGTTCATAAAAATCATAAAATCGTTATGACCGACGTAAAATTTATATTTATTAACGACAACAATGGAACTACCGAAAAAACTTCTGTCATTATTTAAATAACAAATTGCCGTAACAATAAAAATAATTAGAAACTTGGATCAGAATAACTGTAACTTTTTTAATGTCGATTTCGAACACAGAAGAATATAATAAACGTTAATTGTGCAAAAGTGAACAGAAGGAAAAAACACTAATGACTCAAGTTCTTAGGGAAAATATAAAATATTGTTTGAATATAAAAACTTTGGTTATTTAGCTAAAGTTTGGGCCAAAAATATATAATTATTAATTTATATTAATTACAAATTTGAGTAATAATGTAGATTTACGGTATAAAAGTTTACACATAACAGGTCAATTGAAAAGTAACCACGGCCTACCATAGTAAAACACATTTTTTTGACAATTTTTTTTTATATTCAACATAATTCCCTTCAAGGGTGATCCACTGACAATAGCGACTCTCCAACTTTTCATAGTACGATTTGTCCTTTGCTTCAAAAAAGGCCTCAGTTTCGGCGGTTACCTCTTCTTTCGACGAAAATTTCTTCCCAGTGAGCATTCTTATGAGATCTGAGAACAGGAACTAGACGCTGGGGCCAGATCTGTAGGATATGATGGATGAGGAAGCAATTGTGCTTCGAATGCACAATCCATGGATTTTAGCCATCGTTCTCACTGACTAGTGACACGGTGCATTGTTTTGGTGAAGCAGCACTTTTTTTTTCTTCAAATGCGGCCGTATTTCGGCGATTTCGTCCTTCAAAAGGTGCAGTAACGCTATGCAATAGTCGCTGTTGATGGTCCATCCTTTCTCAAGATAGTCAATGAAAATTATTCCATGCGCATCCCAAACGTCATAACTTTTTTTTTGGTTTACCACGCTTTGGAGCGGATTTATGATGTGCAGTCCACTCGAATGACTGTCGATTGGACTTCGGAGTGAAATGATGGATCCATGTTTCATTCGTTGTCACATATCGACGCAAAAACTCGGGTTTATTCAAATACTGCTCCGAATCATTAACTCGTCGTTGTTTTTGCTCAAAAGTGAGCTCACGGA
Organism: Rhynchophorus ferrugineus; assembly: GCF_030347505.1. NCBI lineage: Eukaryota > Metazoa > Arthropoda > Insecta > Coleoptera > Curculionidae > Rhynchophorus > Rhynchophorus ferrugineus. The sequence continues at coordinate 58,046,016 of NW_027472583.1, read as the reverse complement.
GCACTCTCCTGGGAAAGAGCTTTCTCATGCCCAAATGTTGGTGAATGATATGATCTACATGTTCAGTTGATATCTTTACAGTGTCTGTTATTTCATTCAATTTCAATTTACGGCCATTCAAAATCATTTTGTGGATTTTTTAAATGTTTTCGTGGGTAACAACCTCTTTTGGGCGTCCACTGCGTTCACCGTCTTCGGTGCTCGTTTCACCACATCTAAACTTAGCATACCAATCCTTGATGGTTGATTTTCCTGTATTTTTCCCCTCCAAAAGCAATATTTTGTCAATGCGCGAAATTCATTTTTATCGATTATTTTCACAATAATAAAAGTTCCTTCTCTCAGAATGCTATAATTAACAAACTAATAATTCCACAGCTGTGAAATTTATACATACATCTTTTGAGGGTTATGGCTAACTAAAACTATATGGCTATAATTCTAGTGGCGACATCTATGTGCTCAACATTTTTTACATTTAATATTCACAGTATCTAATTTAGTTATCTAATTTTATATTGGTATTTAATTTTAGTATCTAATTTATAATTTTTATCATATTTTATGTTTACACATCATTTTCCACCAAATAAAAAAATTATTTTCAATACCTCCTTTAACTGAATTGAGCTAATTTCCTATTGTTAGTGTTGGAACTGTGGTTGTCATCATCGTATCCCCACCAACTATAGTTCGTCCAAAATAAGAGTGTATAACGTAATAGCGTCACAATGTTGGCGCATAAATTTTGACTTTTAGTGTATTTCGGATTTGATATTCAATAAATATCTAATAATGATATGAAATATAATTTATTTTAACATTATGATTCATCTAATGACGTAAGATTCAGTTAATTAAAGAGCCACTATAATTTCTCGGTTAAAGTTGTATATTAAGCGATATTCGTTGGATCTTAATCTACTTAATTAACAATTTTATATTCAAGTAATGTATTGTAATACTAAGTAATGTAATACTGTAATTTTATTAGAGAGCATATTTGCCTTTTAGGTTTCTCTTTAGCGTTTCCATGTCAAGTCATTTTGAAATGAACATATTTCTCCTCATTTTCCTACCTGTATTATAGCAAATCGCAATTGCACCGATCTCCATTATATATTCTGATTTAATTTAATACATTTACAACATATTCTCTAAAAGATTTGGTATCAATTCTCTCCTCTTTTGTTTCAACCAAATGCCTATATATATTTTATCCAACTTCATCTTAACAAGGTCTAATTGTGGTCGAAAACATAACGTATCAGGGCAAACGAAACAACAGAAGTTGTGTATTTTCGTTCCAAAGCTGAAACATATTATAAGGCGGGAACCAGTCAATATAGTTTGAACATCGATAATTTATTCATAACACTAATATAGTGCTAATGTAAGTATTTGCTATTTTAAGTATTATTAATTATGTCTAAAGTTTTATTATCATAATATTGAGGTAAATAATAGTGTTTTATTTACTGTGTATATGAACCCCCAATAATTTTGTTCTTTCTTCAGTTACCAAATAACGAAAAATTATATTGAAGAATTAAATATTTGTTAATGTGACTGGTTTAGTGGTACAGGTATATGCAGCCAGTATATATTTCTACAAGGTTTGAATGCCAACAAGATCAAGAAAAATGGGCTACTAATGGAACTCACTGAATATTTACAGTTGATAACTATTGGCCCTATAATTTCAAAATACAAAGAAAAATATTAATTAAATTCCTTCAACAAGTACCGATTAGATCTCATCATGTAACCGAACTCATGTTTAATTGGGGAATACATATTGATGTATTTATCTCGCATTCGTCTTGCTTGTAAATTATTACAAGTACAAATCAAATGTAGTAATTAATTAATTATGTCTAAATTAAGATTGTACTAAGCATATCTAATAAAGATGTTATCAAAAAAAAACTGAAGTCAAGTAAATTAAAAGAACTTAAGCATATAATTAATAAGTAATGCTAAAGCATGTTTAAACCTGGATTTTATAAAATATTTGAAGTATTTTATATACATGACTATGATATTATTAGGCTATTATTAAAATGAACTTCCAGATTAGAATATATGCATTATATTTATCAGCCACAAGAAACCTCCAACTTTATCTTAACAAAGTTGAATTATGGTTGAAAACATGGCGTGTCAGAGCAAATTAAACTAAATCTGTCCATGTAACATTCACCCTTAGTAGAAGACCATCCCCTCGGTAAAATTGAATAATAATGCAACTTCCGCAACGTTAAATATCTGGGAATGTGTTTCGATCGACGTTACTAGCTGATAGGGCGTAAATCTAAATTATTATTAGATAACAAGGTTTTGCTGTATAAGTCAATACTTAAGCCCATTTGGACCTATGGTATTGAAATGTAGGGTACTACTAACAAATCTAACATAGATATCCTCCAGAGGTTCCAGAATAAAGTATTGCGAGTCATCCAGCGCGATATCCTCATAGAACCCATAACGAGTGTGATCGGAGTGTTAGTGCGAAGTACTCTGAAAGACTATTAGTGCATCCCAATGCACTCGCCAAACAGTTAAATGTGCGCGTGACAGTGAAATGCGTAGGCTCACACGCATAGACACATAGAGTGAGATTTAATAATCTCTAGAATAATCTCGAATACTTATTGCCCACGGGCAGATTGTTGATGTTCTAGGAGATAAAAAAATTCATTATATTTACCCAAATTTTACAAATTAATTTGACTCAACACAGAGCTGCATTATCAAATTTATATAATTTAAACCTTTTTTAAATACCTAACACTGTTGGTTGTTGCGAATATGAATCACTAATAATTTTGTTTAGCTATGTATATTGAATAGTTTGGTAGCCTTATCAAATACATTTGTATCCCTATCTTCAATTTATCATCATACATTTTTTCAGTAGGTCTGCCATCAAAACTTAATAATAATTTTTTGCCACCCTCCATAAAATTCAGTGCAGCTGCAACACGCCAAAAATATTTCCAATAAGACCGCAGCAACTTAATATTTAAGAGCATCAATAGTGACCTCTCTAATGCAATTTGCTGTAACTGGTTGAAGACTCAATGGATTTATGACTCTGACTATTTCTTGACGATATTTTCATTCAATATTTTGAAGAATTTTCCAGCCAATTTGACAGCTAGGCGAATTTTATATATAGCATGATTCACTTACAATGTAGAATAAAATAATGAATGAAAGAAAAACATATTATAGGAAATTTGTGCCTCTCTGCGGTTAAAATCTAAGTTTAATAATTTTTTAACTTTTAGTGAGTTCCTTATTTATTTTTTGAAGTCGTTTCAATTTTTTTTTGTTTAAAAAAAATAGTTTATTTTGTAATACTGTTTAGAATATTTCGTAAACTTTTCGTAGTTAGGCCTACAGCAGATATCCAAAAACCACAAGGTGCTCTTTGAGCAAGAGTTCTTCAAAAAACTCTGTGTTAATCCAACCCACGACCTATTGATGACTGGACATAGAGTGGCGTTCATGTGATTTATTTACCTCATCAGCTGAATACCATATGACAAAAAATAAATAAAATTAGATATTTTTAAACAATATACATAATATTAATATAAATATTCGAGAATTGACTAACGGCATGATATAATTACAGAAACAGTGTTCACTATATAACATTTACAAATCTTTTAAATTCATATTCATGAAACAACACATTAAAAGAATGTATGAATCTCATTGTACGAATATAGAGCGCAGCTTTCAGGTTGTCATTCTGATAGAACAATATAGCGCCAGTATATTTGTGTTGCGTATGTATTTAAATTTGATTATGACAACCGAAAATTCCCAGTGGATTTACATTTAATTCAATAAATCCACTACGTAGTAAATTACATACGTTTGGCTTCTACTATTTCCGTTTTTTTTTAACATTTCTTTGAACGCAAAATACATTTCAATTAAAATTTAATATATTACTTTAATAGTGTAATATTATTATTGAATGTATATATATATATATATTTATAGATATATATATATATATATATATATATTAGGTTCACGCATGTATTATGACATTTTACTGACTTTAAAGGCCCTTATTGAGCTAAACTCATATAATATTAATTAATCCATATATAGTCTAACGTGACAAATCATTTGTTGTGACTTTTTCTCATCTTTTTGGTTTTATGGCTACCTGATATATTTTAAAGATCTTCAATTATTGTCAAAAAATCAGTAACTGGTACAATATATCAGATCCAGAGGTACAAGATATCATGTCAAAACCAAACTGAACTAAAAATTGATGCGGCAACATTGATATGTAGTGACGTCACAAATATCCATGACGCATTACTAAAAAAACTTTGAATAGACCATAGAATTAAATCCGTTTGTTTTTGCATAAATAATTTATATTTTATGTAAAGTAAGAGGTCGTAAATTAGTTTTTCAAAAATAATTATCTAACCAACTGCATATTAATCTATGTATTGTAACAATTTTTCTCAGAGAATTGTTTTTTTAAAGCGAACAACTAATTAGAATATTTGTAAAACGATTTTAGAACGTTACAATAACGAAAACACCCGACCATCTCAAGCAGTAATCATATAGCTGCATTTAGTGGATCTTCAGAGGCTCCAGAATAGGTTGTCGTGTTGTAATTTTACTGATATTCGGCGACAGGGTTATGGAAATTTTTTCCCCAGATAGACGAACTTCCGCTATGGATCGTATAAAATTTCCCGGGTTACATAAATGCCTTTTTTTTGTTGGCCCGCTGTCCCCTCTTCTCCTCTCTGGCCAACATTCGCTCCCGCTCTATCTATTTTTTGTGGCAAAGTTTAAGGAATTATTTAAAAATATGCAAATGGTTTTTTTCTTCTCTGGAGGGGCTTATGAAATATATGTCTCCCGGGGTATATGGGGAGAAAAATATTAAATACGTTATATTACAACTTGCCTAAATGGGTTTCCTGGGTTCTGTGACACGTTTTATCTTTTGCTAGTCGTGGAATATCGTTGATAGTTAATTACTGCTTATAATATTAATGATTCCTCTTTAATTTATATAATTTTTAGCAGATACTTATATCAAATAACTGTTTACTTCATACTATACGTCAATTTTTACATGTTGAAAAACTGCCCATATTTCCTTGTACACCTCAATGACAGAAATAACCTAATAATCTCAAGGTCTAGTTATATGTTAATTAGCGTTGGGAACTTCCCACTGAAAATGACTACCGACTACTTTTGACTAACTCTCAGTCGTGTAGTATGCGTGATAAATAGTAAAATACTTTTGACTGTTTTCATGGCAATAATAGGTAATGGTTTTTATTGACTCTTTTGTTTCGATCTAACTCTCGATTTTTGTTCGTCTTTTGGTTGCCAAGACTCCTTTCCTAAAATGTTGAAAACTGAATTTAGATTCGGATGATTCGAGAAATTGCATTTATTCGAAAGAATTATTACAATTGCAGTTAAATTTCTTATAAAAATATTAACCTTAAAGAAGTGATAAACTATATTCAGTATTTATAAAAATATCTAAAAAATAAATTTTGTAATTGGAAAAATCTGTTTTAATATTCAACAATTTATTTTCTTGGCTGTTAAAGAATACAAGAAAATAATGATGGTCGTGACAATTTTTGGTTAAGATTTATTTTATCAGCAGGTATGACAGTGCAATTTTTTGCAATCTATTTCTATTACTTTGTAACTTTTCAGTAGAATGATGCATTCGGCGAGACCTTCTATGGTTTGAGAATATTTCTAAATATAATCCTCAGCTTCTGCTATCTGTAATCTTCGATTGAAAAAATCAGTAGTTTGTATTACAAGCAATCCTGAGGCGATACAAAACATTATCACAAAAGGGAGATATTCGATATTATCTTCAAAAAATACAAATACATTACTACAACTAGAAATTCAAGACACAAATACTGACAATGAATGGATTACATATTAAGACATTTTGATAAAAAATTAGAAAGAACGAAAGCTACAATTACACCACGTTATGTTTTTGTCAACTTCATAAAATGATACATCTTGTATTATGTCAGTTACATTTCAAATATTCTGCTATACCGTCAATATATATCTCCTTGGAACGATCTTTTTACAAAATTTGCCCAAATTATTAACAAACGAAGAAATCACATCACGGGAGAAAAGCTGAACAAGTATATTATATTTTTGATTAGTGATTAAAAATATTTGCGTTCAGTAATAAATGGGTATTTTTTAAGGCTTTGGTAGTTATTGTAAGTTCAATGAAATATTTGGGGTGTCATTATTTCATTGCATTTTACAGATCCACAGAAGATTTTAATATACAAAAGTAATTCTACTTTCTTTAAAATGTAATTATTCACTGCATTATTTGCTGAACATGTATATTATAATTTTGAATAATGATTACAAAATATTTCCGTTCAATAATAAATGAAACATTTATTTTATTTAAAAAGGCTCCGGTAGTTATTGTGCCACCAATTTTAGTTTTGTTATGGATTAGTTTTTTTCTATGATTGGGTATATCTTTTATTTTTATATTGATTATAGTATGTTATTGAAAAAAGTAATTAACGTATTATCAAAATACGATAAACCATTTGTGGTGGTATTATTCCATACCTTTTTACGGATCCACAGAAAATTCAGATATAAAAGTAATTCTACTTCCTTTAAAATGAAATTATTTGTTCCATGCTATATATATATATATATATATATATATATATATATATATATATATATATATATATTATTCCATAGTACATATATATGTTTTATGGTATTGGTACTATCGATATTGGGAACTATAGAATTATCGCTAGTTATTATCAATAAAGCATAATCAATTTAAAAGTCAGAATTAAATAAATTATTGAATTCTTTATTTATTAGAGAAAGTATAGATCATATCCAAATTTAAAACAGAACCTCATGGTGTCTCCTGGTTATCTTCTTAGGATCCCTCGATAGGACAGTTAAGTGAAAAATTGGTAGCATAGTATTTTTCCTCCTCATTTGCTTTTAGGGGATAATTTGGTATATTATTTAACAGTAATAACAGTATTATGGAAGTTCTATTAGGACATTATTTACCTAATAATCAAATACATACCTATTTCCAAATTATGAATAGAATATTTGCGATTACAAAATCATTGTCATATCTTGTCATCCAATTTCGAACAATTAAAATCAACAAGGATATTAAAGTTTTTACATGAGCGCCAATTTCTTGCTTTTACTATTGTCGTTGGCTAAATTTTCTCTGACCAATTAGCATTAGTACAAGCTAGAAAGTTTATTCGTTGTTGCAGTTATTTTTTGGCCATTTTTTTACACAGCATTTGTTTTTCTCTGGTAATATTTTCCAAGTAAGACTATTTTCATCGGCCCTATAAATTTGTTTCATTCATTAGTCAATATAATTACACGTTGTCAGCAATTTTATTTGAACGAATATATGAATTCAGATTGTTCTGAGAATGTCTCACCAGATATAGGCAGCAATCGAAATTCCTATATCGTTTTGAATAGCTATGGTTCGCTGTTACCATATTTAAATTAATTTATTTCGATAAAAACTTTGTACATATTCTGTAATTCCGATGAAATATATAACCAATTATTTTCTTTTATTATTTATGAGTGAATTATCTGCTTCCTTATTAATTAACTGAAACAAAAGCCAATTTATATATGTTCGTATCGTATGTTATCAATTTAATTCATACACTCTATACTAAAAATTTTTCATCGATATTTAAAAAATTTGCAAATTCACAAAGGTATAAACATAAATGTATAAAATAACAGGGGGTGGATAAAATAATATGAACGCTTGATATATAATCAATATTTATTTATCAGTAAGGTCTTGAGAAACCATTATCTTTACAATAGCGGTAATGCTTCGGAACAGACTTGAACTATTGTCACATTTTATTCTAAATATAAACCACTTTATAAATAATATCATTGCGTTCGCCAAAACACACAATCACTGACATTTTTATTTTGGGGTTCCAAAATACGATCATCTTCATGGTCCCGTGAGGCATTAGGTAAAAATGATATATTTGGACTTGTTAGCCCCGACATATTTGGAAAGAAAATTCTAGGGTCTATAAAAAATTCCGGATTATGAGAGACCCAAGCATTAACATCTTCATGGTCCCCAGAACTAGGACCTGGCCTGGGGAAAATTTCTGAAGCAACCGATATATACTGATTTGTTTCATCAGAAATATTTGACGTGTAAACTCTAGAATAAGTTGTATACATTTGATTGTCAGCTTGAGAGTCAGAAGTACTATCTTCATGACTCGGAGTACTAGGTTCTGGCCTGGGGGATGTTCTCGACACAACGATTATATCCGGACTTGTTTCGGCAGAAATATTTGACGTATACAATCTAGGATAAGTTGTATACATTTGATTGTCAGCTTGAGATTCAGAAGTACTATCTTCATGACTCGGAGTACTAGGTTCTGGCCTGGGGGATGTTCTCGACACAACGGTTATATCCGGACTTGTTTCGGCAGAAATATTTGACGTATAAAATCTAGGATAAGTTGTATACATTTGATTGTCAACTTGAGAGTCAGAAGTACTATCTTCATAACTCGGAGTACTAGGTTCTGGCCTGGGCGATGTTCTCGACACAACGATTATATCCGGACTTGTTTCGGCAGAAATATTTGACGTATAAAATCTAGGATAAGTTGTATACATTTGATTGTCAGCTTGAGATTCAGAAGTACTATCTTCATGACTCGGAGTACTAGGTTCTGGCCTGGGGGATCTTCTCGACACAACGATTATATCCGGACTTGTTTCGGCAGAAATATTTGACGTATAAAATCTAGGATAAGTTGTATACATTTGATTGTCAGCTTGAGAGTCAGAAGTACTATCTTCATAACTCGGAGTACTAGGTTCTGGCCTGGACGATGTTCTCGACACAACGGTTATATCCGGACTTGTTTCGGCAGAAATATTTGACGTATAAAATCTAGGATAAGTTGTATACATTTGATTGTCAACTTGAGAGTCAGAAGTACTATCTTCATAACTCGGAGTACTAGGTTCTGGCCTGGACGATGTTCTCGACACAACGGTTATATCCGGACTTGTTTCGGCAGAAATATTTGACGTATAAAATCTAGGATAAGTTGTATACATTTGATTGTCAGCTTGAGATTCAGAAGTACTATCTTCATGACTCGGAGTACTAGGTTCTGGCCTGGGCGATGTTCTCGACACAACGATTATATCCGGACTTGTTTCGGCAGAAATGTTTGACGTATAAAATCTAGGATAAGTTGTATACATTTGATTGTCAGAGAGTCAGAAGTACTATCTTCATAACTCGGAGTACTAGGTTCTGGCCTGGACGATGTTCTCGACACAACGGTTATATCCGGACTTGTTTCGGCAGAAATATTTGACGTATAAAATCTAGGATAAGTTCTATACATTTGATTGTCAACTTGAGAGTCAGAAGTACTATCTTCATGACCCGGAGTACTAGGACCTGGCTTGGGGGAAGTTCTCGACGCAACAGAAACTAAGGATATCTCCGGACTTGTTTCACCAGAATTATTTGACCTGTAAACTCTAGAATCTTCTGAAAATATCTGAAGGTCAGATTGAGACTCCCTGGTATTTATTTCTTCGTGGTACGGAGTATTAACGCTTGACATGTGGAAAATTCCTGACGCATTGTCTACAACTGATGAATCTTGACTTGTTGCCGCATACATATTTGATCCATATATTCTAGGGAATGCCGGGTTTATGTGTGCGTGTGTACATGGCAACATATTCATGCAAGAACTGGCCGAGTAGTTTGATCTATATGAATTTCTGTAAGGCACCTGTGGATTCGTTCTAGCGATCGGTTGATATATAATATTTGAAGTCGGTACTCGTCGGCCATAGGGTGTATAATGAATGCGTGCTTCATTATGATGACTTTGCCACGAAGCCACATACCGGTGATTGGTTAGAATTCTGCTCAAAAAATCTACAGTCATCTCCAGAATGTCAGCTTTGTCTAACTCGGTTCCATGCGGTGAAGTCCTGACGGTGAATTGCGGATCACGTTCTCTTAAAATTGTCTTCAAGGCCTCCACACTTTGATTGATTCGGGTCCGCCTCCGCTCTTCCATTACTTGTTGGCGGATATTCTGAATTTGCACCAACGCCAACAACTGTTCTAGATTACGAGACGAATCAAAAGACTCCATAATTTTTGGCTATCACTTGCTTGTTGTCACTTACTCAGCTCACTGACGAATGGATGGATATCGAGTAACCTCTAGTTTTGTTCAGTTTCTGTAACTAATAGCCCTTCCACCAATATAATAATTAACACGCCCTTTCAATTTCTACCTGTCGCTAATGATACGTTTTATTTATTTATATTTAACGAATTTATAGCATATAATAAACACTCTAATATAATAATAAAATTATGTTAATTTTATTGTGACAAAACCATTAATTATATATAATCGATAAATAATTAAAGTTAGGAATAAAAATAAAATATATATAAATATGTATAAAATACCATAATTATTTACACACATATTTATTATCCATTATCTAATAAGGAGACTGGAAGTATCATGAACCATAATTTCTTTAAATTTCTGAATCAGTCTGTTCTAAACCTTAAAATAATTCAAAAGTCTGGTCTTAATCTGAGATCTTCTCGTAAAATTAATGACACAAACGGGAAAATAATGAGAACCACAAGACTTAAATAAAACGATCAACATATTTAATAAGTTTTTATTTGAATATAAGATTGGTTAACGTGAGAAATCACTACATAGTATAAAACAAAGTCGCCTTTTCTGTCCCTATATCCCTATGTGCGCTTAAATCTTTAAAACTACGCAACGGATTTTGATGCGGTTTTTTTCAGTGGATAGAGTGATTCAAGAGGAAGGTTTATATGTATAATACATGCATAATATACTAAGGCAACATTGCTAATTTTAGAGGTTTCTAACGTGATGTCGTAAATTAACCTATTTTTTTAGGCTTATTTAGCAATTAGCAAAAACGCTGCCTAACCCTACGAGTTAGATCAAATTAATGTACTACAGTATTGTACACCATAAAAAGGTCTACAAAAAAGTCCGCGATGGTATATGTTTATCTTTTAGGGATAACCCACATTAACCATTTTTATTGTTTACTTTTTACGTGAGAAAATGGCTTATTTACGAAGCTATTTTAAGCAATACGGCATTAATCCTTATCGAATTAAGTACCTTAAATACAGTGTGCAATTAATATAGATCAATATGGTTCCTTACAACAAGTAAATTAAACAAATATTTTCGGAGATATTACAAATTTAAAATTTGCGTTTAAAAATGTGTAATGTAATAAAAATTGTATGAATTTAGATATTCCAAAGATAGCAGGAAATCTTCATAGTAAGTATAGGGGAAGAGGAATTGTTTTACTCCAAATTTAATGCGTGCAGGCCAAGGGCAGTAATGAATGAACCAAAAATACTGGATCGATTTTAATCATGTTTTCATTGAGTGACATAGGCATATATATTTTATGCCCGTGCAAAGTCGGAGCGGGCCGCTATGTTTTTATATACAACGTTCATATTTTTTCTGTAGTGTATTTAATTTAGTATCAGCATTGCACCCGTGCGAAGCCGGGGCGGGTCGCTAGTACTACAATAATAATTAGATTATTGGTATATTGGCTTTTAACGCTCCATCAGTGCAAAAGAGTAAATAATATATAAATTACCTTAATTAAGACTAGTCCTATTATCAGACACGCCTATAAACATCAAACAAACGGTACTAGTTTATTATAAGTAGAGTACCTATATATTATGTTTATTTCAACAGGATATTAAATGTTATAAAAAGTGAATATGCTATAGTTTTATTGTTTACTACAGTATTGTTTTACAGTTTTTTATTATGAGACGTTAGAAGCAGTCTCAAAACATGTGGGGAATGTAAAAGAATGTCTGCATTCCAAGCTGATTATAATTTAATAATCTTCAATTAAAATACTACATGCGGCTATTCCCCATGACTATACTCGCTGTAAAACAACAAACAAAAGGAAACCGAAAATAGGGGAAATACCATTTTGAAACAGAAAACCATTACAATTCCAACGAATAAACACTTTTAGCAGTAGAGTTAGTATATTACGTTCAAACCTACAAAAGGAGGCACCGAATTATAATTTAATATCCAGACAAGTGTTCTAAGATATGCTTAATACTAGATCGATTAATGCAGCAATACAACTAAAGTAAGTTTCAGGTCAGAAACAGCACATTATAACTTGATTTAAAATATAAAAATATGTATTGTTTAATTCGAAGAAAATCTTGATTATAGTGGTGTGGCCACATGAATTAAGTGATAGGCAAAAGGAAAATCGAATACGTAAATTCCAAAGGCACGTAGAAAGTTTTCTCCTATTTTTAATCTAAAATAATCTGATATCTGGGTATAATGTCATTGGTGAGCTGATGTGACAGAAAATCGGAAGTTATTCAGGGCAAAAGCCATTTAGTTTGTCTTTTAAGCACTAACTCATTTTAAATAATACCTCGTAGAAATAATGTTGGCAACTGTATCTATTGTGTAATAGTTAGAGCGTTTAGCTCCCAAACGGATGTTACGGGTTCGATTCCCGGGGTGGACGATTACTATTGTTCTAGTTTACTTAAAACATTTGTCAAATCCCCTGGGCTAGGTATTGGACCTCGGGGCTTATTACGTTACCTTATACGAGCTGCACCTTTACTTGGCCTACCCATTGAAATATTGAATGAAATAACTGCGTAATTTATTGAGTAAATATATAACACTAAAAAGAGATACACAAAATATTTTTGATAAAAAGTTGAATCGGTTTCGAAAAATAAATACGGAATTCACTAAGAACTAACAGATAATCAAACTTAATAAAAATAAACACCCACCTTTTTCAACCATTCTATTACACGTATTTTATATTCCACTATGTACACATAATTTAACTTAATACCTATTGAAACTTATTTATCTATTAATATTATTTTAGCTGCGTCCAATTGATCAATTTGAAGTTGGTGCCGAGTCCAAACAATACAAAACCGACTTCAAAGGAATCTATTGGTAGTAGTTATATTAGTATTGCAAATATATAAATAGGTCTCGGTAGGTCATGAGCTAAATTGTGTGTATTTATTAGAATAAAAAATACGTATTGTATACGTATAGTGAGTTGCGTACTTATTTTTTGAAATCGGTTAAATTTTTTTGTTAAAGATATTTTATCTTTATTAAATGATACTATTATGTTTGCAAATATATAAATAGGTCTCGGTAGGTTATGAGCTAAATTGTGTGTATACATTAGAATATAAAATACGTATTGTATACGTATAGTGAGTTGCCTATTTATTTTTTGAAGTCGGTTCAATTTTTTTGTTAAAGATATTTTATCTTTATTAAATTATACTATTATGTTTGCAAATATATAAATAGGTCTCGGTAGGTTATGAGCTAAATTGTGCGTATATATTAGAATATAAAATACGTATAGTGAGTTGCCTATTTATTTTTTGACGTCGGTTCAATTTTTTTATTAAAGATATTTTATCTTTATTAAATGATACTATTATGTTTGCAAATATATAAATAGGTTTCGGTAGGTTATGAGCTAAATTGTGTGTATATATTAGAATATAAAATACGTATAGTGAGTTGCCTATATATTTTTTGAAGTCGGTTCAATTTTTTTGTTAAAGATATTTTATCTTTATTAAATGATACTATTATGTTTGCAAATATATAAATAGGTCTCGGTAGATTATGAGCTAAATTGTGTGTATATATTAGAATATAAAATACGTATAGAATACGTATAGTGAGTTGCCTATCTATTTTTTGAAGTCGGTTCAATTTTTTTGTTAAAGATATTTTATCTTTATTAAATGATACTATTATGTTTGCAAATATATAAATAGGTCTCGGTAGATTATGAGCTAAATTGTGTATATATATTAGAATATAAAATACGTATAGTATACGTATAGTGAGTTGCCTATTTATTTTTTGAAGTCGGTTCAATTTTTTTGTTAAAGATATTTTATCTTTATTAAATTATACTATTATGTTTGCAAATATATAAATAGGTCTCGGTAGATTATGAGCTAAATTGTGTGTATATATTAGAATATAAAATACGTATAGTATACGTATAGTGAGTTGCCTATTTATTTTTTGAAGTCGGTTCAATTTTTTTGTTAAAGATATTTTGTCTTTATTAAATTATACTATTATGTTTGCAAATATATAAATAGGTCTCGGTAGATTATGAGCTAAATTGTGTGTATATATTAGAATATAAAATACGTATAGTATACGTATAGTGAGTTGCCTATTTATTTTTTGAGGTCGGTTCAATTTTTTTGTTAAAGATATTTTATCTTTATTAAATGATACTATTATGTTTGCAAATATATAAATAGGTCTCGGTAGATTATGAGCTAAATTGTGTGTATATATTAGAATATAAAATACGTATAGTATACGTATAGTGAGTTGCCTATCTATTTTTTGAAGTCGGTTCAATTTTTTTGTTAAAGATATTTTATCTTTATTAAATGATACTATTATGGTTGCAAATATATAAATAGGTCTCGGTAGATTATGAGCTAAATTGTGTGTATATATTAGAATATAAAATACGTATAGTATACGTATAGTGAGTTGCCTATTTATTTTTTGAAGTCGGTTCAATTTTTTTGTTAAAGATATTTTATCTTTATTAAATGATACTATTATGTTTGCAAATATATAAATAGGTCTCGGTAGATTATGAGCTAAATTGTGTGTATATATTAGAATATAAAATACGTATAGTATACGTATAGTGAGTTGCCTATTTATTTTTTGAAGTCGGTTCAATTTTTTTGTTAAAGGTATTTTGTCTTTATTAAATTATACTATTATGTTTGCAAATATATAAATAGGTCTCGGTAGATTATGAGCTAAATTGTGTGTATATATTAGAATATAAAATACGTATAGAATACGTATAGTGAGTTGCCTATCTATTTTTTGAAGTCGGTTCAATTTTTTTGTTAAAGATATTTTATCTTTATTAAATGATACTATTATGTTTGCAAATATATAAATAGGTCTCGGTAGATTATGAGCTAAATTGTGTGTATATATTAGAATATAAAATACGTATAGAATACGTATAGTGAGTTGCCTATCTATTTTTTGAAGTCGGTTCAATTTTTTTGTTAAAGATATTTTATCTTTATTAAATGATACTATTATGTTTGCAAATATATAAATAGGTCTCGGTAGATTATGAGCTAAATTGTGTGTATATATTAGAATATAAAATACGTATAGTATACGTATAGTGAGTTGCCTATCTATTTTTTGACGTCGGTTCAATTTTTTTGTTAAAGATATTTTATCTTTATTAAATGATACTATTATGTTTGCAAATATATAAATAGGTCTCGGTAGATTATGAGCTAAATTGTGTGTATATATTAGAATATAAAATACGTATAGAATACGTATAGTGAGTTGCCTATCTATTTTTTGAAGTCGGTTCAATTTTTTTGTTAAAGATATTTTATCTTTATTAAATGATACTATTATGTTTGCAAATATATAAATAGGTCTCGGTAGATTATGAGCTAAATTGTGTGTATATATTAGAATATAAAATACGTATAGAATACGTATAGTGAGTTGCCTATCTATTTTTTGAAGTCGGTTCAATTTTTTTGTTAAAGATATTTTATCTTTATTAAATGATACTATTATGTTTGCAAATATATAAATAGGTCTCGGTAGATTATGAGCTAAATTGTGTGTATATATTAGAATATAAAATACGTATAGAATACGTATAGTGAGTTGCCTATCTATTTTTTGAAGTCGGTTCAATTTTTTTGTTAAAGATATTTTATCTTTATTAAATGATACTATTATGTTTGCAAATATATAAATAGGTCTCGGTAGATTATGAGCTAAATTGTGTGTATATATTAGAATATAAAATACGTATAGTATACGTATAGTGAGTTGCCTATTTATTTTTTGACGTCGGTTCAATTTTTTTGTTAAAGATATTTTAT
This sequence comes from Rhynchophorus ferrugineus, assembly GCF_030347505.1. Classification (NCBI taxonomy): domain Eukaryota; kingdom Metazoa; phylum Arthropoda; class Insecta; order Coleoptera; family Curculionidae; genus Rhynchophorus; species Rhynchophorus ferrugineus. The sequence continues at coordinate 58,029,821 of NW_027472583.1, read as the reverse complement.
CTTTATTAAATGATACTATTATGTTTGCAAATATATAAATAGGTCTCGGTAGATTATGAGCTAAATTGTGTGTATATATTAGAATATAAAATACGTATAGAATACGTATAGTGAGTTGCCTATCTATTTTTTGAAGTCGGTTCAATTTTTTTGTTAAAGATATTTTATCTTTATTAAATGATACTATTATGTTTGCAAATATATAAATAGGTCTCGGTAGATTATGAGCTAAATTGTGTGTATATATTAGAATATAAAATACGTATAGAATACGTATAGTGAGTTGCCTATCTATTTTTTGAAGTCGGTTCAATTTTTTTGTTAAAGATATTTTATCTTTATTAAATGATACTATTATGTTTGCAAATATATAAATAGGTCTCGGTAGGTTCTGAGCTTAATTGTGTGTATATATTAGAATATAAAATACGTATAGTATACGTATAGCAAGTTACCTATATAGTTTTTGAAATTGGTTCAATTTTTTTGTTAAAGATATTTTATCTTTATTAAATGATACTATTAATTTTGTAGACAAGATGAAGAATATTACGACCATAGAATTTTAAACCATGTAACCATTATTCTCATAAACAATAACACATAAGGACTCTTTTAACTAAAATGGCATTTAGGAATTTTCGGATGGCACTGGCATGCTACTGGTTCAACCGCCACAGCCGGTGTTTTATTTGAAATCAGACCAAATCAACTCTGCTATCTATATATAAATATTCTAGACATACTTAAAATTTCGACTGCAAAAGAGCTAATTTCCATTAGTTTCAAGCAGAGTCAACAGAAACATGCGCAATTTTACGGCGCGAATCTTTCCGATTCACTAATTAAAGCCCCCTTCTTCTTTACGCGCTCCAGAAAAAAGTCGTATCAGTCCGGGAACGCCGCAGAGTTTCATTTCCCATTGGCCGCCGCCATCCCGTCCGCTAGTTTTAATGATGGCCTCCAGTCTTGTTACGAGTGAAAAAGTGCAGAACGTTACGACTTTTATAATGTTTCCTCTGTAAAATTAGACTCGATATTTTTCCAGTTTTACGCGATCATTGGAAACCGTGTTTATACTCTTAAGTTAACAAACGATTGGGCTTAATTAAATTTCGCGATATTCAACGAGAAAGACAAGAAGGAAGGAGTTTTTGGAATGTATTTGTTTGTTTGTTTTGGCGCTATTATTGTCCAATAAATTAGTTTCAAAGGATTTTAAAGAAAAAATCAGTAAAATGTTTTATTCAAAAGAACAGAAAGAATGATGTATATTTTGAGGCTCTCCACGAATCGACTCACTTTTTGGAATCTTCATAAGAAGTGTTGCTCAGACAGGTCACGACTCATTTGTCGGAACATATAGTAATCAGAAGGGCAAGGTCCGGAGTATACGGCGTGTAGGTTACCATTTCCCATATAATTATTTACAGCTATGTTTTCGTCTACATTGCAATATGTGGTCGGAGATTGACATGCTGAAGAATAACATTATTGTGTCCTAGTTCGTATTCTTAGTTTTTAAAACAGCTAAATGTTGAAAAGACTATGAACGAATTTTCGAGGAACGACCAATTTCTATGAGATATTTCCGTATTTTTTCCATCCGAAATGTCTACTTAGAAATCTTGTAATCTAACTATGTTTTATTTGTCCTCTTGTTTTTGAATTATTTAGAATTAATGTTTTATAACTTTAGCAGTGTTCCTTTGTTACTGTGCAATACATGTTCTTATAAACTATTTCTTGTGTGTACGTCTGTTTTCCTCAATAAAAAAATTATACGAGCAACAAGTCTGAAGTGTTCTGTACTTCTGTAACGGTTACCTACGTTAAATTTTGACTATAAAATTGTTTTCTTTTTTCTGATCGATAGTTTCTATTTCCCCATTTATATTTAGAAGGTATTTTACGAATCGATCTACTTTTTGGTATCTTCATAAGAAATGAAGCGCTGCTCAGACAGGTCACGGCTCATTTGTCGGAACATATAGTAATCAGAAGGGTAAGGCCTGGAGTATACGGCGTGTAGGGTACCACTTCCCATATAATTATTTCCAACTTTGTTTTCGCCTATTTTGCAATATTGACTGTTTCTACTATTTTCATTCGATAGTGCTTAACGCTAATATAATTGTGAACTTATATAGTGTTTTTCGTATATTTTCGAAATATTTAGTTAAAATGGTAATCATGTTTAAATATAATGCATTTCATTACTTTTGCTGTGTCTTTATTTTTATTATTATTATTATAATTACTTTATTATTATATTTTAGTTCCCCAGATATTCAAATTTTACTAAAAATCTTTGTCTCAATTAATATATATCACATTTTCTGTCATATTCTACATGTTTTGTGAGTTAATTCGGTGAATTGAGTCACCGACGATAAAGCTATATTTAAAATACATCCCTGGCAAACTTATTCTTGTGAGATTGGTGAATTTTTCCACGTCTTTCACCGATAAAAGGAAATCGGACACAATGGAACTGTTCTGGTCGTCGGATAAGATCAGTTACTAGGACGGCAGCGCAGAGACCCGGACGAAAATGTTTTCCGAAAGTTTTCCAATTAGATAGACGTAAAGTACCTCCAAGTTACGATTGAGAGAATTAAAGTGCAAACACCTTTTTTCTTTCAGTTTGAAATGGCCTATCTCATTAATGGAAAGTGGGGAGTAAAATATAGCGAGGGAACGTGCAATTTCGCAGAGTTTGACTTTCAAAAATTCGTAATATTTCTACTAAATTTCTAGGTTATAGCGAAAAGCTAAGTTTGAAGGAAATTAAAATGAATTCTTTATATAGTGTGTCTTGAGAATGAAGAAAGATCTTTTAATAATTTTCTTCATAATGTCTTATTCTTATATGCCCACATTTATATCATGAAAATTTGTTTTTACGTCGTGTTTAGATTGCTGTTCGTAATGTAGAGGCTCTGCTCTGATATACTTAGACGAATTTTGTTTTTATATAATCTATACATTCTATATATATATATATATATATATATATATATATATATATTATATCATCTATCTATATAAATATAATATCTTATATTATTATTAATTATTATTTAACGACCGTTGACATCTTTAGTAAAATCTCTTTGCAAATTCCCCAACGCCTTCTTCGTGGACTCGCTCCCTCCCCCTCTCGCTCCACTCAACAGCGCCACTGATCACATTCGGCTCTCCGTACGAAGTAGATTTATTGTGTCCGATTTCCTTTCGTCGATCTCGAATATGAAAAAACTTACGGGGCAGCGAGGCATAACTTTCCGAACGATGTAACTCGGACGAGGGAGACTTGGGGGGAGATCCTTTAACGACGACCCGAATGATCGGATTAGCTCGTGAGCAAGACGTGTGGGGTGGGGGCGTAGGGGCGATAGCGTCAGCTATGTCGGGTAGGTATATTAAAAAAGTTTCTGTAGGTAAATAAGCTCGTCCGTTACGGGGGGTTGAGGATTTCTAAAGTTGCTATGCATCGCCGGAAAAAGAGCTCTGAGCTTTGTATGATTGTATCGAGTTCCATATATATGAAAAAGAACGATATGCATTTTCTTCAGTTATATTATTGTATATTATTGCGATAAAAAATAGAAGAACTTTCTTTAGCTAATATGTAAATGAATTAATTTTGAAAATTTATATAACATAAATTAACCGAAACCGGTTTGTTTGCCGCTGGATATGCTGGCAGAATGAGTTTACGTCTATTATTCGCTACTATTTGGAGCAATACGTTGTTCAATTTGTTCAATTGACGTCGGAAGATATCTGAAATAATACAGTTTACCTAGCTGATGCTCGTGAACATTCTACTTTAGTTTTTATTTCGATGGATTTCCGTGACTAACCGATGACATTTTACGCTTGGTATATTCATTGTACATCCATTTTCATCATTGCTAATTACAAAAAACCACAATAAACTCTTCTTTCTTGCCTTACAGGCGCGATGTTTATACTTTTCGGCCATTCTCTCCCGTTCTCTCATCACATGTAATCTTTAGACAACAGTGAACTCATCAACATATGAACTGTTTGGAAGTTATTTGAGATCTTGAGATGAATTTTCGTACAATAGATTTTTCAGTTAATTGTTTTGGATGTTTTTGCTTCTTCAGACTGTTTCTTGTCATTAATATCAAAATTGTCACTTCGAGACCTTGAAACCAAAAACGATATTTGGAATATAATACTGTAGCATCACTACAAGTTTTTAAAGAGGTTGTAATGGGCTTTGATGAGTTTAACATAATAAATTCTTCAAGATGTTAATTTGTAGATATTTTATGTGATCTTTCGTTTGAACAAAAATACCTTCTTGTTGTGATTCAGATACTTTTGGGACAGGATATGGGTGCTCTTTTAATTTCTGGTGAATTTTGTTTGCGTTCTTAGAACACCAATAAATAACTTGCAAATAAATGAATATAGCAAAAACGGTTTTCAGTTTTTTATCCTACTAGGAAGTCACCGAATATGTCAATAACTAAACCCACTAATTGAGCAGTAATTATCTTCTTCAAAACTACTTCTATCCATCTCAAAATCAATTAAATATTTACATTAATTGGAAATTTTAATCACTTTCAGCTTCTTTCGTGGTCAAGGAAAGAGGCCAGTGTGGTAATTCATTGACGGAAAATGTAAAATATAAGGGCCATAAAATATATTTCAAATGGAAACACAATTGTCTATAGTTTATTATAAAGCTAACAGATATGTAAATAAATAAGTCATAGAACGATAATAATTTGAAATATAAATATAGAGCATGAACAGTCATTTAAAGTTAAACGTTTTCTCTCAGAATAAAATTGAAAAATAACGTTAAACATCAAACGCATAGCTATAAAAACTTAAATACAAAAATGTCAACGACAGAACTATTATTTTAAACCCTACAAAAAGATAAGACTACATTTTTGTCTAGACATCATGTAATCGAGCAATACAAGTTTGTTAGTTTGTTAGTTTTTAAACCGATTAGAATAGGATTCGGTGCAAAAACTACAACTGTGTAACGTTAAATAGAAATGTTAAAGGTATGAGAGGCAACACCACAGTAAAAAAAGGACAGAGTGACAACAAAAAGGACAGAGGGACAAGGAGAGACAACTAGTTTGCCGACACCTACGACAGTCTAGTTGGATGTGCTGAGAGATATGGCAAAAACAGTAATTTTGCCATTCGTGGAGATAATTTAAAGTTATATAAAATTTTGATTAAATTGTTGTACTTATATATGTACTTAAAGAACCTCTGGATAATGTTAAATAGCGCTCCCAATAACTGTAAACTAAAATTCGAACGCTTATCTTACTAATCCTTTTGTATGGGCCCAAGATTTGGACACCTGTAACCTTGAGGGTTTCTTAAGTTCTACGTATTTCTCTCCAAAATCATATTAGAAATGAGACTATTCGTTTAACATACGATAATGAGTGCACAATAGAAGAAAATATTCAGAGAGGCAAATTACAATTCTCTGGATATGTTCCTTGAATGAATAGCTCCTCAAGTCCCAAAGAGTTCCTCACTTGATTCTTCGTATGGAAGATACAGTAAACAGACATGGTGAACAGAATCCAAAAAGGACATGGACAAAAATCATAGAAAGGGATCTAAAAATTAGAGAAAAAGTAGAGACTTCTTCAAGCTCCAGCTACCGATGATGGTTGTTATTGATTAACGTTATGCTGATCTTCTTTATCTCTCGTTTCTCTACTCAGCACATCTATTCACCTTTGTTCTTATAGTTTAAACTGCAACCTTTTTCTTGTTTTTCTGTTTCCAAAATGACCAACTACAACCAAATAGTCTTTTCAGTCTAATTCAGTGTATTTATGCCAAGCTTTCCAGAAGATGCCAACTCCTACCGGCCTAAAATTTATTAGCGATAATATCGAAAGTTTTTGAGAAACTATACATAAAGAAGCTAAACTATATAATAGAAAAAAGAAAAATTATTCCAGAAGATCAGTTTGTGTTTCGAAGAAAGTCCCTCATCCGGACTATCAGTTACTAAAATCGTATCTCACTGATAGGCATTTCACTGTAAAACAAGGCGATGAACATACCGAATTACATCCAATACATGCAGTAGTTCCGTAAAGTAGTGTACTGGGTCCAATACTATCGATCTACCCACCACAAAAATAATTACTGTGGCAACATACGCAAACGACACAGCAATCTTAGCATGTCGTGAGTATGTATTTAGAAGTATCTTGGTATGCATTTAGATCGACGCCTAACCTGGAAGAAGCACTTACTCTCTGAACGGAAACAAGTTGGACACAAAATTATATCAAATGTATTGGCTCATCGAGCGCAAATCCAAGTTATCATTAGAGAACAAGCTATTGTTGAGTGCTACTGTATGATCTATACTGAAGCCTATTTGGTCATATGGAATTCAACTATGGGGTACCGCTAGTAAATCTAATATATCCATCGTTCAACGGTTCCAAAATAAAGTGTTGCGTGCCATTGTTGATGCTCCGTACGATATTTCAAATAAAGTGATACAACTCGATATTCCTCTAGAACATATAACGAGTGTAATTCAACATGTTTGTGTGATGTACTTCGAAAGAGTGTCAGTAGATCCTAGTGTGTTCGCTAATCAACTAATTATGCAACGTGACAGTGAAGTGGGTGGACTAAAACGTTTAACACCATCTGATCTGATCATTGGACATATATAGTCTTTATAATAAGCTTTAAAATAAGACTAATTAATTAAGATAGCATTTTATACAGAATATTATTTATTGAAGTGATTTTCTACATGCCATGTATATGTTGAGCAGATTGTGGAACCAGTAAGAGTAATCAAAAAATACACATACAGTTTTCGTAGCTTCGGGCGATTTAACATTTATCCATATATTTTACGGGAGGTAGCCCGTATTTTTATTATATCCACCATTGGAAAATGACCATGGACCATGAACTTATCATGGAGAATTGTTGTATTTTCTTGTGATATTTTATCAAATAATACACCGTTATTTCCGCGTATTTTGACTCGTGATTTCTACGACACCTATGAAAATGCATTTCGTTCGAAATACTTTGTAAATTTTTCCCACAATCCATATATAGATGATAACACACGAAATCGTAAAAGTTGTTTTACTAGTAACTTTGCTATATTTTCGGTATTCGTAAACGTTATGACACATAATAGAAGATGATAAATTACGAGATAGTGCCAAACTGAAACTGTTCTCTATAAATTTCAAACGCTCGCTTTCGTAATAAAAAAGATATATTTTTCAGAACAGTGCTTTTTACTAAGTAAGTTAAACAATTTCATGAGCCGTATATGTTTATCCGTCGTAAACATTTCGTTTAGTCGGTAAAATTTGCGTTTGAAACCGACTAATACTAATAATAAAGAATGCGCTTTGGTGTAATTTATTTTAGTTATGACTCTAACATAAACGGATATAGGATATCAAAAAACATTGATATAAAAAAGTTTCATCGTATAAGGATAAGTTATTTATTCCGAGTTTAATATATGAACAAGTAACTGTTAAATTTAGAACACTGGCAGAGTAGTAAAACTTTTGATATAAAATGTAATTAGGTTACATATTTTCTCCATTCTGTTAACCGACTTCGAAGGAGGAGGAGGTTCTATGTTCGGCTGTATATATATTTTTTTAATGAATGTTTTTAGTGAAATGTTCGCCAAGTGGAGAAATCCTCCATCAATTATGGATCGATTTCAAAATTCTTTCTTTATTAGAAAGAGTGCGCGTTTATAACGTTATTTCTGAGCTGATGTGACGAAAAATCGGAAGTAACTTAGTGTAAACACTATTCAGTTCACTTTTTAAACACTAACCTTCTGATATAAGATGCCGTTGAAACACAAAACTGGCGTTTTGAATGGTGTATCAATTAGATTGTTATGCTGACAAGCGGAGGTCGCGGTCTCGATTCTCGACAGGGACACCAACTTTTTTTGTTCTAGTTTGGTAGGAAATTTTGTCAAAACACCTAGACTAGGTAGCGGACGCCGGGTTCTGAAGCGTTCCTTATTTTTAACCGATTTCGGAAAAGCAGGAGGTTCTATGTAGGGCTCTATATATTTTTTAAGGTATATTCACCGATTTCTCCGTCAATTGTGGGCCGATTTCAAAATTCTTTCTCTATTAGAAAGAGTGCGCGTTTATAACGTTATTTCTGAGCTGATGTGACGAAAAATCGGAAGTAACTTAGTGTGAACACTATTCAGTTCACTTTTTAAGCACTAACCTTCTGATATAAGATGCCGTTGAAACACAAAACTGGCGTTTTGAATGGTGTATCAATTAGACTGTTATGCTGACAAGCGGAGGTCGCGGTCTCGATTCTCGACAGGGATACCAACTTTTTTTGTTCTAGTTTGGTAGGAAATTTTGTCAGAACACCTAGACTAGGTAGCGGACGCCGGGTCCTAAAGCGTTCCTTATTCTTAACCGATTTCGGAAAAGCAGGAGGTTCTATGTACGGCTGTATATATTTTTTAATGTATATTCACCGATTTCTCCGTCAATTGTGGGCCGATTTCAAAATTCTTTTTTTGTTCGAAAGAGTGCCCTTCCGAGGTAGTCCCATTGAAATCAAATCAAGATCTGTTGGCGACAGGGGTAGAAATCTAAGGAAACGCCCAAATTTCAAAGGAACATACAAAGTTTTCAAATATTTTTATCTAAAATAATCAGATATTTGTGTATAATGTTATCGCTGAGCTGATGCACCGGAAAATCCATTCAGGTTGCTTTTTAATCACTAACTCTAGCATATAAGACCTCATAGAAATACTGTACTACTGCCTCTATTTTGTAAAGGTTAAAGCGATTAACTTCCAAACGGAGGTCCTGGATTCGACCCCCAGCATGAAGAACAGTTTTTTGCTGTTTAGTTAGAACATTTGTCGAATCACCTAGGCTAGGCAGGTGACCCCATGGCCTGAAGCGTTCCTTATTTTCAATCATTGTTAATACATAATTCAAATAAGTTTTTTGTTTACATTTATTTAGTTATGACAACAAAAACTGTGGACATATTTTATTTTAAAACGTTTTTTTGTGTTAAAAATGTAAGTTTGATTTTTTTTAATGAGTTCTTTATATATTTTTTGAATTTGGATCATCTTTTTTTTGTTAAAAATCGAATCGTATTTTGGAAGGACCTTTTAAGTCTTCTACGGAGCGATGTTTACAGTTGTCGACACTTTGGTTTGTTGAGCATTCATAATGAAACTGTATATATGTAACCGCATATAATCGAATATGTGATTTAGCAACCTTATTTCATTCATTTGAATACGAGGTCATCGTGAAGCTCTTCGTTGGTTACGTAACGATAAACATTGGTAATTAATCGTAGAGCTTTGTTTTGGGTGCGTCGGATTACTGGCTGGTTTGCTGTTTTAGTGCCATAGGTCCAAATTGGCATTATGAATACCTGATAAACCAATCTTCACACTAACCAGTACACTTTCTTGACTTTGAGTCTAATCTGTTCCGCTTTTTTTCTAACATGCTATTTCTAATTTAACCCACCATCGAAATGTTAAGGAATCGTACATCCGTCAAGTTATTTAATTAGGTTTTAGTCATTTCGCCGCAATGCATATATAAGCTGTATTTTCCAGTCTCTAGCCGACTTGTAGATCTTGTTGACGGACACTTGGATTTTTTTACAGCCTTAAACAGTTAGTTACATCTTTTGACATAATAACTGTGTCGTTGTCAATTGTTCCAAGTACTGTTTCTTTTGCTGTTGGGATATCAACAGTATAAATCAAATATAGCAGTGGTCCTAACATTCTACCTTGTGGAACTCCAGCCGAAATAGGTTAAAGTGTTGAGAATTCCCCTACATGCGAGACTCTTTCGAAAAGATATGATTCTAAAAGTCGCGAATACAATTTGCTCATTTTGTAGATTAATCCCAAGTGCCATTTGATGAAAATGAAGAACATTTAGATTACGTATAAAAATTCAATGAAGATTTTTGAACAGGCATTCGGAAAAAATGAATGCTGTCCTGCAATATTCCTGGACATGTCACAAGCTTTGGATTAGGTATGCTATTTGGGATTAATTTACAAAATGAACACTTTACTCATACCTTATCATCAGTAATGGAAATTCCACTCCAAATGTTATCACTTATTGTTATTAGAACAGCTTTTTGGGCTTGTATATTATCCAGTCAGACGTGTGTTTACCTTTGTCCGAATAAAAAATAATTAGGTTTCGTTTATTCCGGTACATATACCCGACAACAGTTCCCCAATTCTCGACTCCCTCCTACACCGATAACGTTTCCGAATAAGAAAAAAACCTCTTGAAATATGCAAAAGGCGTATTTTTACGAGCACTCGAACTTCTTGGTTTCAATTTTCCAGCGACTCGGCGCGAAATAATTTAATTTGCATGAAAATTATACGTCGTCTAATAGGTTATGTGTCTGCTGAATATTTAAGCGAATGTTATTGTATATCTGCGGTACGCATGCAAACAAGGAACGTCGCTAACCAACCCCACCGTTCCCCGTCGCCGCACCGTCCCCTCAACCACTCGTGTTGACGTGACAATAAGAACATACCCATCCGATGCTGTTCTAATCATTTCGAGTAGCGTCATGTAACGTACATTCTCTATCGGTTAGATTGGGAATTCGTAATTAACCAGTGACGTGGTGGCGTGGATTTTCATGTAATTTACCTGTTAAATAATTTAAATTTTATTAGAGTTAATTAGCGAGGTTCATAAAGTATTCATAAACGCAACACGAACATCTTGTTGAATTAATTCAATATCCACTTGATATCCACAGAAACAAAATATTTTTTATATTTATGTTTTTATTCTTACAATGTAGATTAAATATTTATAACCTATACAAATGTGGTCTAGTAAAATAAATCCATTATTTGTCGAGTGTATGGCGCCAAATATCATAAAATTATAAATACATTTCCAGAGACAAGCTACCTTACGCATTTATTCTTAAAAATAACGAAGAAAATTTTAACTCAGTTACAACTTCTGTAAATAATATTTTAACAGCAAAGTATAAAATATACAATATATTATTATTTAGCTTCAAACAAAGAAGCTTTCCTACGCACTAATTTTTTAAAAAATGTTTTGAACATATTTGTCAATCTTTATTAAGGTCATTTTTTTATAACTTATGATAAAAAAAGAACAAAAATAAGAAGTTCTATAGAAACATCAAGCAAATTTGTTTCACTAAATCGATACATCAAGGAAAGTTGATTTATGCAAAATTATATAGTAATATAATGTGATAATATAATAGAATAATAAATTAACAATTATCCAAATATATATTTCTGAACTGTTTGATCAATTTCTTAAATAACTAGTGACCTAGTTATAACAGATCAATTGAAATGTCCCCGGCGTATCATAGTAAAATATATTTTTTTGGCAAAATTAGTTTTTTTATTCGACAGAATTTCCTTTAAGGGTGATACACAGATTATAGCAACGCTCCAACTTTTCGATACCGTTTTTGTAGTACGGTTTGTCCTTTGCTTCAAAATAGGCTTCAGTTTTGTAAATTAAAATTGAATCAAATAGCAGACACTGTAAAGATATCACTGAATGTGTACATCATATCATTCACGAAGAAAGCTCTGTGCAAAGTGGGTGCCGCGCGAGCTCACTTTTGACCAGAAACAACGACGAGTTGATGATTCGGAGCAGAGTTAAAGATTATCAAGCGTAATAAACCCGAGTTTTTGCGTCGATATGTGACAATGGATGAAATATGACTCCATCAATCAAAAGTCATCCGTGTGGTCTGTACGCGATAAACCCGCTCCAAAGCGTGGGAAAACGCAACAGTCGGCTGGCAAGGTTAAGGCGTCTGTTTTCAGATGCGCATGGAATAATTTTCATTGTCTACCTCGGAAAAGGAAGGACCATCAACATTGACTATTGAGTAGCGTCATTGGAGAGTTTGAAGAACGAAATTACCTAAAAATGGCCGCATTTGAAGAAAACCAAAGTACTGCTTCATCAAGATAGTGCATCGTGTCATAAGTCAGTGAAAACGATGGCAAAAATCTATGAATTGGGCTTCGAATTGCTTCCTCATCCACGGTATTTTCTAGATCTGCCCCCTAGCGACTATTTCCTGTTCTCAGATCTCATAAGAATGCTCGCTGGGAAAAAAATTTTGTCGAATGAAGAGGTGATCGCCGAAACTGAGGCCTATTTTCAAGCAGAGGACAAATTGTCCTACAAAAATGGTATCGAAAAGTTGGACGGTCACTATAGTCAGTGTATCACCCTTGAAGGGAATTATGTTAAATAAAAAAAAACTAATTTTGCAAAAAAAATGTGTTTTACAATGGTAGGACGGGGACTTTTCAACTGACCTGTTATTATAGTATTACTATTACCTTATTCATTTCAAAAAGCCGTAGGAGTATTGTTGTAAATTTTGTTTTGATTTTGTTTGTATTTTTGATGGTCCATAAAATAAGTTACGCCAGTAACCAGGCTGGGTAAATCCGGATGACCAGTCGGTAGACATAATGCTGAGGATAGTGGTTCGGAGCCCAGTTGTTTCAGTCTAGATAATAGGGAACTCTTCTACTTATCATGACTTTTTCTACTTATTTCGAAGCATTTATTTTGTTAATTTACTCATTTTTTTATAAATTATTACAACATTTAACGATTAATAATAATTAAAACGATCTACTTCCTAAGGAGTCCTTTCTTTATGTACATAAATATAGATAAATTTAATAATTATAAAAGTGTACCGTCATATTTCCCTAACCGTATGGGACTCCGAATTCATGGCGAAACAGAAAAGGAACCGTTACTGATTTTTGTTCCCTTTCACTGAAATTTCGTTCTTTCCTGCGTCTGTAAACAAAAGTCGAAAAAGGTTGTTTATTCGAGTCAAACAATTCTGCGCTTGCCTTAAAAGGCAACAAGTTTTTCGGTAAACATTTTGGGGGACGCTTTCGGGCATGTGGGCCAACAAAACTTATTGAATCGACTTTTTTCCGGGGTGTTTTTTTTATTAATATGTCGTGCGTCCTGCTGCTTTATGTCAGCGTTGCTGATTTCAGGTATACGATGCAGAATTTCTAATAGATGGGACACTTTTATATTGTAAAAACAAATATTTTAATATCTCCTTTTTACCAACGAGGGGTTTATCTGAATTGGACCTACAGTTTAACATGGCTTCTGAACCACGGTTCTCGGCAAAAAGCCTACCGACTGGCGAGTGACCAACTTAGAAACCATCCCAGAAGACATACCATACCCAGTCTCGTTACTGGCGTGATTGGGATCATTTTCCTTGTCGGATTTTGCACTCATGCCTAAGGCAATCACAAACATAAAATTACGACCATGCTCCAGCAGGATCGAACCCGCGATTATCATAGCAACCTATGAAGAGTTGTGTACCTGAATGCACAGATATCAAAAAATTACTTTTTTAATTTTAGAAATTAATCCGCTTCTGAAAGAAGCTATGCTAACGGTTATATACTTTTTGATTGAATCGATAGTTGCAGCTGCAATAAAATACTAGCTCTTGAATACAAATTTGTTAAGAGAGGATTAACCGAAATTCAATACATGAAGAATTTATGTGCAAAATTTATTATCCAAGCAAAAACCAATTTTGTTAAAGTGTCATCAATTTAATTACTCCTTTGAGAGGTTCATTTCATTGAAAAAAAAAAAGCGTAATTATCCAAATACATTAACAAAGACAGTTTTTTTTGGACGTATGTTTTAGAAATTGGTCTCATTGGTCTTTAGAAGTGTCTTTAGAATTGTGAAGAGGATGAAAATGAGGGCTCTTTAAATAATTTACATTCTGTACTAATGGGAGATGACTCTATGAATTCAATTCCCGATGTCCCTCAGAAAATTGTTTTATTATCCTATCAGCATATCTCTTTATTTTACAATCCTTTGTTTTATCCTGCGATATTGCCACATCTATAATATAAACAATTTTTGTCAAATATCTTTAAAAAATGTAAATTTAAACCTTTTTAATTGTACACTACATAATGATTTTGCAGAACAAATATTAGAAATAATAAGGAGTACTATATAATTTTGGATAAACCCATAATATATCTCTAATAGATCAAATTGATGGCACTAAACAAATATAGAAAAGGGAAATGTTTGAAAAAGGAATTTTTATTTGTTCCAAAGTTCCTACATGGCAAACTTTATTGAAGAACCAATCAAATGTCTTTACAGCGAAAGGTTTTTTACAGGTCCCTATAGTGTGGATTTGAATTGGCCAATCATATTACTTGAATAGCCGATATAACCCTATCTGGATCTTGGGCAAAGCAAAACTTTTCGCTAGAGATCCCTATTGAGCTGACTCTATTGCTCTATGCAATAAACGCACCATAGGAAGGAAGTGAGGCAATCGGATATTGCGCGACTATTAACATTAAATTAATCTCGATTAAAGCAAGTAATAAGTTAAAAGTAGCCACTTTTAGGTGTTAGGTGTTGCCAAACATTTCCTCAAAATTTCCTATAAATTATAATAATAACTTATAACTCCCTATTATTCTCTCTTTCTCTCTATTATAAAACTTATAATGCTCTATTTCTCTGTGGGTATCTTTCCCTTATTATTTGTGTCATGTTGACTAACACATGACACTTGTCAAAATTACAAACATATAAAAGACATAACAGTAGAGTAATATATAGAGAGTTAACTTAATACATTTAATTTCAGAATTATTTTGCTTGGTCTCAGCAGGAAGGCTGGTTAGTTAGTTTAAATGATTAGTTAAAATTACCATTACAGGCACCTGTAACGAAAATACTTTATAAGGCAGCATTTCATTGGTCGAAAATTTAAAGCGCATTACGTGACTATCCTCTGGCGTCACACTCTACTGACCAATTAAATTTAAAATAAAACCAAAATGTAATTTTTCAAAACGATTTATTAATATAAAATTTTATATAAATACAAATATTATACGATATCCAAAAGCTAAAACTTAAGAATATATATATATATATATATATATATATATATATATATATATATATATATATATATATATATATATATATATATAAATTCCAATAAGATATATGTATTAAAGTTTCTATATTTTTTACTAAACTGTTACTAAAAGCAAAGCACCACAGCTGAAAGTCTGTATTTGTTAATATTTTACTTACTTTTTCAACACAAAAATGAGGCAAATTAGTTCCCGCGCAAATTCCTTCCAAAAATAGTAGTGAGTGTTCTGATAAATAATCGCAGCGGCAGCCACACATTTCGACCGATTGACCAAACCGACCAACATTCCTACAATATAGATCAGAATGGAGAAAGCACATCAAAAAGCAATGCTTTAAAGAAGAGCAACAAAAAATTGAAACATATGATATATTTCAAAATTACTACTGTGTTCTTATTATGATAAAATCGAGGAGTTAAAAAGACAGCTTAAGCATCTATTTACAATATAATAAAAATAAGCATGATAATCTCTTGTCTATAAAATCAAGCTCATCTTGTTGGTTTGCAAATTATAATATATTATTTTGTATTAATGTATTTTATTAACGTCCTTGTTGAACAGGTTATCTCGGTTAAGGAGCCTAAAGCCGAAAGTTAATTATAAATATCTTAACCAATATACATTTGTTTCAAGTAAATGAACACGATTAAAACAATTAAGCTTTAAATTGATGCCACTGTACAAGCTTTTTAAAGGATAACAAAACTTTTCATGTAGTATAATGACATTTATTTATTACACTACAGAAAAAATATGAACGTTGTATATAAAAACATAGCGGCCCGCTCCGACTTTGCACGGGCATAAAATATATATGCCTATGTCACTCAATGAAAACATGATTAAAATCGATCCAGTATTTTTGGTTCATTCATTACTGCCCTTGGCCTGCACGCATTAAATTTGGAGTAAAACAATTCCTCTTCCCCTATACTTACTATGAAGATTTCCTGCTATCTTTGGAATATCTAAATTCATACAATTTTTATTACATTACACATTTTTAAACGCAAATTTTAAATTTGTAATATCTCCGAAAATATTTGTTTAATTTACATGCTGTAAGGAACCATATTGATCTATATTGCGCACTGTATTTAAGGTACTTAATTCGATAAGGATTAATGCCGTATTGCTTAAAATAGCTTCGTATAATAAGTCATTTTCTCACGTAAAAAGTAAACAATAAAAATGGTTAATGTGGGTTATCCCTAAAAGATAAACATATACCATCGCGGACTTTTTTGTAGACCTTTTTATGGTGTACAATACTGTAGTACATTAATTTGATCTAACTCGTAGGGTTAGGCAGCGTTTTTGCTAATTGCTAAATAAGCCTAAAAAAATAGGTTAATTTACGACATCACGTTAGAAACCTCTAAAATTAGCAATGTTGCCTTAGTATATTATGCATGTATTATACATATAAACCATCCTCTTGAATCACTCTATCTATTGAAAAAAACATACACATAGGGATATAGGGACAGAAAAGGCGACTTTGTTTTATACTATGTAGTGAAGTAATTTTATCCTTGCCTCACTAGGACACATCGTGATTTTAAAGTTTGGGTAATATTTTCATGATTTCTTAGTACCAGACAAAAGCAATGCTAAGTCACACATATCCTTAATCTAGCTAACTTGGGGTGTTTCTTCCAAGGAAAACTACGTCTGGTTTTTTATTTCCGCACATACACTGGATACACAACACTTTTGAGAAGGAAGATACATTAAAATAAAATAATAGTAATTATATTTCAGACACAAGAATTCTGATAGTACTTTATGTCAGATTGAAACAAAAAATCGCGTTGTAGAAATGAACCAATCAAATGCCTTGTAGGCCAATTCAAATGAACCAATCAAAAAGTGGTCTCAGTACCACCATTGAATAAACAACGCAAAACATTTCCTCGATTTCGCCTGTTTAAGTAAAACCTTTTTATATACTCTATGGACATAACATATTTCAAACTTATGCAAAATACCGAATATATGTTGTTTAAATTTAACTATTAACGTAAATGGTAATAAAATCTTGTAATATCGGAGTTAAATAATGCTCTATATCACTCACTCCATTAATTACAAAACTTTTATACGTAAATAGTAATTTCGTAATGGCGTCTTTTACCACTACGCTCCAATGAACTGAAATCCGGCCAGAGCTATAAACCAAATAGGCGCATAGACTAAAGCTAAACTTTTACAGTGTTGTCTAGCACAACAGCATTAAAAGTAAAGACCCAATTTAAGGAAACTGTTTCATTTAAGGCATATTGCTCTATAGTTTGTGCTTCCGTTGTTATATGTGTTTTTGTTGTGCTATTGAATATCTCCTACGATTTATTGAATTAGAACGAAATTAGTTAAACTAAATTATGAATTAATTGTGTCAATTTAAAATATTTCTGGTGGTTTATGAACTATACTAACCAAATCTAAACCAAAATAAGCTCCAAGGGCCTGTACAGATTGGCGTAAGTAGTAACATTAACATGATACATTTCTCCACAACATCTTCAGTTCTTCCGCATGCGTATACTGGCTTTTATTTTAAACACAGAGAATAATCTGAGTTTGGCGCATGCGTATATGCAGCTTAATTTTAATCATTTTTTTAGCCGACTTCGAAGAAAGAAGAGGTTCTATGTTCCGCTGTATACTTTTTTTTATCGTGATTATTAGATTTACTGTCGAATATATCAAGCAGGTAAATAGGTTCAGGAGATAAATAAAAATGGTGAACTTTTTTGAAAAACACATTTTTATATTTTTAAATGCCTTTCTGTTTTTATAAAAACATCATATTTGAACAATTAACAAGAACTATAACAACCATATAAATAAATATTACCACGAAAAGGCCAAAATCGTTTAGATTAAACGCAGCCAATATAGTTAAAACCAAACGAAAAAGCCACTACTATATATGAAAGCAGTAAAATTTCCTAAAAACATTCCAAATATTATCGCCACTATTATTACCTCGAGCTTTCGATTAATATATTGTACATTTACTAGCTAAAAATATCTCAGCCAACAAAACAATAATTTATTTAGCTATACTCTTAAATAATAATGCATTGTGTTTTCCTTGTCATTAGATCATTAGGATGTCGTTGATAGTTTTATATTTTCTTTGTTTGATCCAGGTCTGCTATTGTTAACAAATTTCATTATTTCAAAATATCAATGTACACTGCTCTTACATATTAGCAAAATGCGTTCTAATTTCTTCTTCTCTGATTCTCTGAATTCTACATCCTTCGACTTTTACTTCCAACAAATTCTAGCTACATCTTAGCTCTAAAATAAGATTTAAATCATTACTAAAATATATTACGTTTAAAATAAATGTCTAATTATTTCGAGTTACTGCAGTTTTTGCTACTATTCTTAATGGACAAACTTTATTAATGACTTGACTACTTCCAACACGATAGGAATCATTTTCTTCTCTGTTCTTGTTATCAAGTTGTTGTTATCCAGGTCGTTGAAAATGTTGTGTTGTAAATTTAGTAGCTAAAATTCCCACTATAAATATAATCGATGCTGTTTGGATTTTACATCTTTTAAAAATTTAACCTTACATTCTGCCATTATTATATTAGATAAAATGATTTTTAGCATTGATAATATAAACTCTTAAATGAATAAGCAGCATAGTGACATAGAACAGATGAAGAACGGACCCAAATATTCCAAATATAAATATTAATACTAAAATTTTGAATTATTAGAAGGAAAGAATAGGCCATAACACGAACAAATAGAAAATAAACGAGAGGAAGGACGAATTATGGAAAGGAATAACATTTTGTAGTATTAATAAACTTTTGAGACGCCAAAATTTAATTCGTTAATTGACCATGTATATTTAAGAACCAAAAATCTAATTTAAAAGGTTTATGAAAAATATAAAGTGGCAGAGAAGGAAAATATATATATTTGGAGTTTTTTTTCCTTTATTAATATCTTATTTCATTGATCACATGCTTTTGTCCAAAGCTGGCCATTAAGATAGCGCAAACGATATGCTATGTCTCGTTGGTAGACTTCGTGCTCAAGGAAAACATAAAATATCAATCCCCCTTTTTGTGACTATGGCTCGGCTGCAATCCCTAATTTCTCTAAAAGCCACTCCTTAATTAAGAGACACTCTCTGGTGAAAGAAGGTCCGCTTATCGTAAGGATTTTCTCCGCTTCATAGATTAATGCCTAGATTGACGTGCGGTGGTATTATTTGGCAGGAAAGTAATTTTTACGAGTGAGGCTTATTAAGGGCCGGGAAATTAGACGGACTACAGCTCCGAAATTCTAAATGAAAATGGTTACATTATGCTTTCTATTAGGAGTCATTTTATTGATGTGTAAATATATGTTTTCGAAATATCAGTTGTTTTTTAGTTTTTGTGTTAAATTTAACTACTACGGCTCCTGAGAACATAAATAATAATCTGGTTGAACTCAGAGTGTCAAAGATCGGGAGTTAAGAACTCAAACCGAATCAAGTAATCAGTGTGCAAACAAAAAATCGACAAAATTATAACTCTTATTTTAATTTCTTTTGAACTTCTAATAATTAATTTTCTATTGCATTGTGCACAAAATGATACCAAAACATTAGTAAAAACGTCAAATATAACTAAAAGTTTATCAAATTGTGTAGAAACGTGAAATCGTATGTAATATAAATATAAAAATCGACTGATAATAGATAAGAGGTTGATTATAATTCAAGAATTAAAATTGTGAGGAAAGAATTTACAGGGAATCAGAGAGGGGTAAAGGGGGTACAGGGAAGAGGAAAAAATGGCAGAAATATAGTCCATCAACTTTAAGGAGTTTTTAAGGTCAAATCATATAAATAATAAATAAAATAATAAAATAAGTATATCTAAATTTTGATGGCAGTTATATAGATTCCGATAGACTATTTTTTTGAATAAAAACCTACCGTCATCAGGAATACTAATACTTTTGAATAATCTCTTAGTGTTTTTATTGCAGAAATATAGCTCCAGATTATGTTCAGCTGGTATCTGAACTATTGGAATACCCTAGAATCGATTAACGTATGTTTACAGTAAGTTTTTCACCACATCTTGACAAGATACCAGGAGTTTCCTTTTTAGAATATGTTCATAAGTCAGCTTAAAGTATCCCAGTCTTAAGCGACTAAGCCATGGTGTTGCTCTTGTGATATTTTCTTAATATACTAGAGCATATTCTTTCTTTAAATTTCAGTTTAAGATTATCTTTGATATACATGTATTCGGTCTCTGTTTTTAATCCATCCACTTGTTGATTCTGTCATATATCGATGTGAGAAGCGATCAGTCCCTTCAATTTGCTTCAATGAGCCCAGTTTTTACTTGTTGATCCAATACCAACATTTTGAATTATTTGAAGGTAAAGAAATATACGATAATAAATGAAATATTAACGATCCAAGAGGATATAAGAAAGGCGAAGGACGAAGTAGAGAAAGGGAACGAAATCAAAGGAATAAAAAAGGAAGAAGATCATCTAAGGGAGAAAAATGTGGAGAAAACTCTATGAACAACTCAATAACCGAAAAACCCAGAGTACATTAGTTTCCTATTAAAACGTACCTCTAACTCTTATGGTTTTTAAATTGATAGGGATTATGGGAAATTAAAATCTAAGACTCATATTAATTTGTAACATTATTTTAGATAAAATATTTGAAATACTTTAATTACAGTTTATGTTGTGCAGCTAAGTGGCAAAGAAACTTAACTTCATCAAGGTAGACCAACCTACCAGGCAGTAGAACCTGATGCGAACTTTGCAGGAGGAAAATTCCAACGGTTTCGACCTTCTTATCCCGCATATTTTGATAAAGTATTCGAGCGTATATGCAAAGTTGTCGGCCGTATCACATTTTCAAGTTTGTTCGTTGCTATCTGTCCCCCCTGGTCGTCCTAATTAGGACCCACGGCCCAAAGGGAAAGCGAGAGTCTTCCCATTTGGCGTCTTTACAAACATTGTTGTTGTTTGTTCGCTGTATTTAATCTTGTATATGTACGTATCGCGTATTAAAATATAATATTATATTTCGAGCTTGTCATGTTTTATATTCATACGATTGTAAGTAATATGTTTTATGTTATATATAAACTTTAAGAAATTTCGAAAGGCTTTGAAATATCAGGATCTTGTGGAGAATGTTCAGTTAAGGTATTTAGAAAATTATTTTTAAATAGAGTTAGTGTAAACACGATTATACGTTAATATGATTAAAACATTACGGGTAAATTTTGCGTATTTCAAATAAAGTGTGGTAAAGAGTGCACAATTGAGAGACTAATTCCCCGCAGTATTTGGAAGCAAAACTGTTTCAATCGATGGAAGATGCAGGATATTGATTAAGTGTATGAAGATCCATTTGAAAAGTTGACGAGCAAGATTTTCCAGCCACTGGGTCGGGTCAGTGTTGACGAATATACACTATGATGATGGATAAGTAGATTTGAATTAAATAACAAGTGTGTCTGTAATTGATAATGCTTCTCTGTTTTCTGTCTTTTCGCTAAAGGTAACATGTTATTTAAAACGGATGTCTAAAATGTATTCTTGAAAACAATGGCCTTTTATTTTTATATATATGGCTCATCTGTCAGCCCTTAAATGGATATCATGCCCAAAGACCAATTTCTCATTTGAGCTAAAGTATTTATCGACCTATTTTTAACATGTTCGAGACCGGCCCAGGGTTGTTCTCAAGCTCGTGCCCCATCGGCGCGAATAGGTGATAGTCGGATGAAACCGGGTCTGGATAGTATGATAAAACTTACCACCCAAGTGATTTTAACACTTCGTTGATCTGTTTCGCTCTATGGGACTCTATGTATGTTGTCATGCTAAAAAATAACCGCATCATGTCTTTGAGCTATTGTGAACATTTTTCGATCAATTCACCACAGTTCACTCTGAACACTTAGGGCTTTGTCTAAGATTCATCAGTTCAGAATATGCGACACCAACTTAGTCTTACCAGACCAATAGCGTAATCTTGGGACCATGACTGGTTTTTCATTGTACTCAAGAACTTTCAATGTGTCATATTATTATATCAAACAGGAAAAGGAAAGATGTCTAAGAAGTGGTGTTTGCTAGCAGATTTACATTTTATCAGGGTGCAGGTTTATGTTTCGAGCTATGAGAAACTATTAACGAAAATTATAATAAATTATCAATCAAGTTGATAAAAGCTCAGTAAAGTAAATGTCTAAGAAACATGTATGTATGTCTAAATGTACATGTATTAGTGACATTTTAAATGTTATTTTTCTAAAAATACTGTTACATGTACTCTATTTAGAACTTAATAGTACCTGGAAAAAGTTTCTTTTTGAGATACGAATAATGTTAGAACACATTTTCAAACCTATACTCATAATTTCATTCTGTAATTTTCTATAAATTCATCGTTTCGTCATCACCTACCCATCATACAACACCATGATCTCATTCTTCTACATCTATTAAAGTCTTATATAATATTGAAATTAATATTAAGTAGCTTATTAAGTTAAACTAATATTAAGTATGCTAAGTTTAGACGGGGTGAAATGAGCATCGAAGACGGTGAACGCAGTAGACGCCCAAAAGAGGTTGTTACCGACGAAAACATTAAAAAATCCACAAAATGATTTTGAAGGACCATAAATTGAAATTGAATGAAATATCAGACACTCTAAAAATATCAACTGCACTTGTACATCATATCATTTACGACTATTTGGGTATGAGAAAGCTTTGTGCAAAGTGTTCACTGCGTTTACTGCGTCTGTATTTTAGGATTCGCATGGTATAATTTTCATTGACTACCTTGAAAAAGGAGGGTCTATCAACAGCGACTATTACATAGGGTTATTGGATCGTTTGAGGACGAAATCGCCAAAAAATGGCCGCATTTGAAGAAAAAGAAAGTGCTGCTTCACTAAGACAATGCACCGTGTCACAAGTCAGTGAAAACGATGGCAAATATCTATGATTTGGGCTTCGAATTGCTTCCTCATCTACCATATTCTCCAGATCTGGCCACCAGCAACTCTTTCCTGTTCTCAGATCTCAAAAGTATGCTCGCTGGGAAGACATTTTCGTTGAATGAAGAGATAATCGCCAAAACTGAGGCCTATTTTGAAGCAAAGAACAAATCGTACTACAAAAATAGTATCGAAAAGTTGGAGTGGCGCTATAATCAGTGTATCACACTTGTAGGGAATTACGTTGAATAAAAAAAAACTAATTTTGCCAAAAAGATATATTTTACTATGGTAGGTCGGGGACTTTCAATTGACCTATTATGTTCTAAATTTGAATAATTGGGCTTGTTTGGTGCAACGGTCAAGGCTACAGGTTTTCTACTTTTGTGATAGTGACGATTACGAATCCTGATGGGTCATGGTTGTAAATTTATAGTTCACAAGGCAAGAGTGTAAAATCTGACCAAGAAAATTATCCAAATCACGCCAGTAACTTGAGCAAGACCGAATATTTCTGGGATGTTGTTAAATATCTAAGGAAATATGGTAAAATAAATGCTCCTATCGTGCTTCAAACGCTAATACAAGAAAACAGTTTAAATATTCGTAAATATAAAATAATACTGCCTTAAAGAGGAAATATGTAGTATTTTACAAGTTTTTATTCATCGGAATTTAGTACTTTTTCTTAACTTTCAAAAATTATACGATGATTTTAGAAAAACCCTTTCCCCATACTTGTATCATCACTATTTTCTGAGAGTAGATAATTAAAAATAAGAAAATTAGAGAACAATACAATATCAAATTGTATCACAATACTTTTTTTTCCTTAACACGATATTTTACGAGATATTTACCAGTTAATAAATCTTTTCTTGAATTACAACCATAAAAATTAATTGTAAAGTGCGGGGACCGACAGGACCCAACACTATAAAAAAATACATCTAATACATCTTAATTTTACTCGTATATATTTTTATATATATATATCCAGAAGCAGCAAGAGAGCAGTTGCTGCTTATCGTTTAATAAATTCTTGTTTGTTCCGCAACATTTTTCTCTCTTAATGCCTGGAAATCTCCGTCCAGATTTATATTTCTAAAAGAAAATGGGAATCTGGGCTAATACATTTTATATTAATGAACCTTTATACACTGCGTTCCTTTGCTTTATACACGAAATGAAATAAAAGGTTTAGTTGGACTGTGCGCAGAATACTATACTAAATGATTTAAGACCTTTTATAGAAATTGCTCCGCTTGTAGATCGGGCGACAATAGCGTTTGTTACCGATCTGCAGTTCTTTTAAGGGAAGAATT
The DNA here is from genome assembly GCF_030347505.1 of Rhynchophorus ferrugineus. Taxonomy (NCBI): domain Eukaryota; kingdom Metazoa; phylum Arthropoda; class Insecta; order Coleoptera; family Curculionidae; genus Rhynchophorus; species Rhynchophorus ferrugineus. The sequence continues at coordinate 58,005,360 of NW_027472583.1, read as the reverse complement.
ATTTCTTATTCAGAAAGATGATAATTAATAAACTTGTTGAGGATTTATTAACTTCTGCCTAGATTTTAACCTTTTAACCTATCATTTTTATAGTTTTTGTTTTTTTGTTTCTAATGTTACTTATAAACTATAATAGATCTATTCTATAGGTCTATATTCTAGTACAGCACTTGTACAGAAGTTTTATATTTTAAGATTATGTTGGCACTAATATTATAACAACAGCAAGGTTAATACCTTTCACAGTACAATCTATTTTGGTTTTAACATAAAATAAAGCTTTAATTATCTTTTAATTTGACTGAAATTGACTATCGAGTGTTTAGTAATTGACTACTTTTTGATATCGATTGTTTCACTGGCTATTTTTATTGATTTTTTGATTTTATTAATTTTTACTAATGACTCTTTCAGTCACTATTCTCGGTCCGACATATCTTATTGCTATTTGCTATTGACTGTTCCATTCGTATACTTTTAGTTACTATTTTCGGTTCTGGTAGCTTCATTCGACTGATTTTTAACATTCTGGCTCTGTCTTTCTAGCCGTGACCTTAATAAAAAAGGATTTATATATAATATATACAGTTTAAAAAAATTTTTGGTAATTTGGTTATAAATAACAATATATTGTATATTATAGCAGCATTTTGGAACATATTTATTAATATTTTTCAAAATATAAATAGTAAATAACTTTTAATTAATATTCAATTATTTATTTTCTTGGTTTTTGAAAAATATAAGAAAATAATGATGGTCGCGACGCTTTTTGCTTTAGATGTATTTTATCAGCATGTAAGGCAGAGAGATCTATTTTATAATCTGTTTTCATTATTTTATAATTTTTAGTAGAATCATGCATTCTGGTTATCTATTCTAGTTATCTGCAATTAGATGTCATCACGAAAAGAATATCGATATTTTTAGATTCTCGTTTTAAAAACCAGTATTTGGCATTACAAATAATGCTGACGCGATACAAGAAATTATCACAAAAGAGATAAAAATACAGTTCTGCAACTTGAAATTTGGGATAGAAATACTGATGAAGAATATATTACATCTGAAGATATTTAGCAAAAATCTAGCTGGAATGAAATAAATAATTACAGCAGGTCTTACAACAAGTTTACAAATTAAGCAGTATTTGGAATGACCAGTTATTGGGCGTTTAGAAAACACATTAGATTTTTGGCAAGTTCATAAAATGATATTACTTGAATTATGTCAGATTCGTTTAAAATATTCTGCTAGAGCTGCAACATCTATCCCATCGGAACGAATTTTTGTTCAAATCTGGCCAAATTATTAATAATCCAAGAAATCGCATCACGGGAGAAAAGCTGAACATGTATATTATATTTTTGAATAGTGATTAAAAATATGTACGTTCAATAATAAATGAGTATTTTTTAAGGCTTTGGTAGTTATTGTTAGTTCAATAAAATATTTGGGCTGTCATTATTTCATTCAATTTTACAGATTCACAGAAGATTCTAATATACAAAAGTAATACTACTTTCTTTAAAATGTAATTATTCTATTAATTCTCTTAACTATTTTGTTATCTTTTTTAAATTTAGTACAATAATATGTATATTTCCGTCTCGCTTATACTACAATTGGAAAATAAGCACGTTTAACTCCTTGCTTTCCTCTCTTATAATTTTAACAAGTACGAATTTGTACATATTCGTCTGCTATCACGAATAGAAAAATACAGTCGGACCGTGCATTTGACAGAAAATAATAATTGCAATTTTCAGTCGCTAATTTTTTGACTATCGACTGTTTCAACTATTTTGCGACAATCGACTGTTTCGACTATTTTCAGTCAATAGTTCCCAACGCTAGCTGAAATATAATTATGACTAGCATTCATTCATAGTTACAAGGTTGATATAGGGGAATCAATGAACGTTAAATATGGTTCATTACCAAAACACGGTCACTTTAAAAACTTGTGATTATTTGTGAACTTAATATGCACTAATTTGCAGTCGTTAGTTGTTATTCTCCATGTCTGAATGTAGTTATTTATATTGTCACTCGCGTATTGTAATTTTCTAGTTGGTTCTTCGCTATTGTCCCCAACAACAAGTATCGCAGTTCAAAGTGTCGTATCAGAAAATGTAGCCATGGCAGTTTTTTCCATTTGTAGTATACCACAAGTTTGAATTCGGTGAGAAATTTTAGCTATAAAGATAATAGTTAATTTTGCAGTTCCTACTTCTTTTTATAAGATATTTGGGATTAAAGTTCTGATTGTTGAAAGAACAGATTAATTTTAAAAAAGCCTTTCGTTAAATTCACTTTACTCTTAAAAAATATTTTGTATTTTCATAACCATGACATGTCGTTTTATTATGGACAAAAAAAACTAAATAAAAAAATGATAATTCTGCGAATAAATATTTATTTCCACCGGGACCGTAAGGAGAAACGTGGTTCAGTGCACGATATTCGGTTCTTCGAGGTGGACTTTTCAAAACCCCATTCCGGGTAAATAACCTCAATTACTGTTGAGATAAAAACACGGGCTACCGATTCGGGCGTGGTCAGTAAGATGTCCTTTCTGGGACGTCTCGTTCGTTTCCAGTCGGATTCGGAAAGATAATTAAAAGGGCTTCTTCCAGCACCCCCGACCACCCCCCGCCACCGAAAATAAATGGACAAAGGGGAACAGGAGATAAGGCCCAATATTGGTCGTATAATTCTGGAAATTGCGGAAGAATAAATGACGTCCTTTCGGCGGGAAGATCTCTGTCTCCCCTTTCGCTCGTCCTCGGTCCTTACGTGTGACAGAACGACATTTAGATGTGTGACCCTTAAAATATGCCATTATATTCGGATTATGTGTCTCAACGTTTCCAGCGGCCCGACAACAATATGTTTTTGTTTTGTTTTCGGCGAAATAAATAGAAAATTCCAATTATTTTCGGAATCAAGGTATATATAGCCTTGCGGAAAAAGTAATTTCGATTTTTTTTTGAATTTATTTGATTGATTGTAATCGAAAAAGGAACACATTATTAAGAAAAATGAGACAGGTTGACGTAGGATGGGCAATCCATTCGCAATTACTCGAAGCACTTCATGGCATATTTAAGTTCGGTTTGGACAAAGGAATCGCAGATGAAGCAGTAAGGTAACAAAAGGCGGATTGAAGGTTATCAGGGTTCCCCAAACATAAACTGTCACAATTATACTATCAACCAAGAATAGTTATCAGATTAGTGACATCAAATATATAAGCCTTAGGCTCTGGCCAATGTGCTGTCAGCTCCAACTGTTTTCTGGTGGATTATTCGTCATTTCTGTTGTGCGTAAATCAATCGAAGACGCGTAATTTTTAAAATCAAAACATGGCAGGGTTGTACTTCAAAATGCCAGTAGGCAATTTGGAATCGAAAGATGAGTTATTTGATATTACGCAGTGTTATATAAGATTTTGTGTTATTTTGAGTTATTAACGTACTGTCGGAATAATTAAAGGTTTATGGCAATTTTCGATAAAAAAACGATTAAGAATAGTGCGATAATGTAAAGTTGTATTTTACAATTTGTCGTAGAAACAATAAATTAATGTGTTCGCTTTGTTTGAAGGTGTATACGGCGGTGAAAGAAAAACTTGATTTTTGGAAATACTTCATCCAATCATAGATTAACAAAAAAAATCGAGAATAAGAATTTCTGTCCTCTTTGTTTCAAGATATTTACATTTTTAAAATCAACATTTCATTTAATTTAATCTCTAGTGCACACAGAAGACTTAAGAAAAATTGTTCTTGCGTAAAGACTTATAGTAATCTATCAATCAAGTAATTATCAATGATCTATATCTGGTTCTGGATATAATATCATATTACTAGATGCAATTCTAAAGTCTATTAAGATTTTTCTCTAAGTTTTAGTGGTATTAATGTCTGAGTCATTCGAAGTTATATTAGTGAACGCATTTATAACAAAGCACTAACCGAATATTGCAGGCAAAACGTTAATTTATACATCAAATGTTAATATGAAAGTTGGAAATAATAATAATAATTATAAAATAGCATCATAGAATTCTTATTCCTCATTTATTTGATGACTTGTTAGTTCTCACGTGGGATATAAGACAGAGTACAAAGGAGCAACGAAGTTCCTTTTTTAATCGCTTAAATTTTTAAGCCTCTCCTATTTATTTTTTATGTAATATATATTTTAGTTGAAGGTATATTGCAAAATATTAACAAAATATGAAAACTATATGAATGCTTAAATAAGGTAATGAAAATATGCAGCAGTTAAAGTGAAAATAACTGCAGAATTTGTAATGATGGAACCCATAGGACAAATTGAGAAAATTGTCAATTATTAACAGATTACAGTCGACAATTAAAGTGTCAAGATTATATGGTTCTTTATTGTTTAATCAATGCTTTAATTAAATAGCTCTTTATTTTTTAACTTTTATATCAGCTATTTCAATGACTTGCTTTAGATACCAAAATTTTACAAAATCAGTAGTTAATTCAGTGAATGTAAATACACTTCTTTATACATATGCATATATAGATTATTTATGCAATATTTATAAATATATATTTATGTCTATAACATAAAACAAAGAAAGAGCGCCACAAGTACGAGCAGAAATAATGACAATATATATTGAAAGTAATCGTTCCATTATTGCCACTCGGCGGAAATTGCCTCAATGGTAGTGGGACTATTGTCCCACCCTATATTTGACACTTTGAAGTTGTTAGTTCTTAAAATAATTGTACCTTTGATACTTTATTCTAATGTTAAGTAAGTAATTTCAATTTATCCATACTTTGTTGATTATTGTAAATTAATGGGCATTATATTTTATTAAATTCCATTTAACAATATTAGTAAGTCCTAGCTCTTGAGGTGGTTATTTTAATCTGCTGTATTATACTAAAACTTATTATTTTAATTGATGTTATATATCATAAATATATCTGATCTGATATTGGAACTACTATACAAAAAGTAAGTTTTAGTAACATATTGTTTTTAAATTATTCCCTTTACTTTCTTATCGACTGTTTAGTAATTGACTACTTTTTACTATCGACTGTTTCAGTCGCTGTCTTTGGTTCGACTGATTTTCCTACTTTTTACCAGTGACTATTTCAGTCGCTATTTTCGGCTCCGACTGATTTTGTTACTATCTACTATCGATTGCTTTAGTCGTGTAGTTTTAGTTACTATTTTTGGTTCTACTAGTTTCATTTGACTGATGTTTAACGTTCTGGCTCTGTCGTCCTAGCCTTGACCTTGACAAAAATTTACCCAATTTATGCTTACGTAGATTTATATGTAGTATATACAGTTTCATGATTTTTTGGTGGTTTGCTTGTAAAAAAAATACATTGTATATTAATATAGCAGCATTTTGGAACGATATTTTTCAAGATTGTTAATGTAATATGGTAAAAATATTAAAATTGTGAATGATAAATAGTAAAATACTTTTGACTGTTTTTATAGCAATAATAGCAATATTTCGATTACTCTCTCGATTGTTGTTAACAGATATTTCCCTTCCGTAATAAATATATCATTTACTTAATTTTAAAAAGCTCCAGTATGTCATGGATTAGTTTATCTTTTCTATGATTATATGTTGTTTTTTTAATTTAGTATTTATGGTTATTGTACATCTTCAGTTCTTAGTTCTATTCTATTGTTTATATTTATTATAGTATATTATAAAATATTTGTTGGGTATTGCTGCGTTCCATAGAAAAATTCCATTCCTTTTTACAGATCCACAGAACATTCAAATATAAAAGTAATTCTACTTCGTTTAAAATGAAATTATTAATTGCATGTTAATAGTATTCAGTAATTGTTTTTTTTTCCTTTTCTTTTTTAAAGTTAGTACGTGAGGAATATGTACATCTCCATCTCGCTTATACTACCGTTTGAAAATATAAGTACATATAAAATTAACTGCTCCGACCAATTATCTCCGTCCTTTCCTCTCTCGCAATTTAAAAAGGGAAGGGTTCGTACATCTTCGTCTGACATCACGAATTGAAAAAAATACTCGAACAGTACATTTGACGCTAGGTTTTTGACTATCGACTGTTTCGACTGTTTTGCTACTATCGACTGTTTTCAGACGATAGTTCCCTATTTGTTATTAATATAAAAACGTATAAATCTTACATGGAATGATGACAGTTTAAAACCTACAATTCCATTGTATGATCGATTCCGACATCTAATTAAGAAAACTAATGCAGGTTGACTGATGTATCGGTCTATACCATGCATCAATCAACGGTACAGAACCGACGGCTTATGCAATTTTTCCTGCTGTTATTGACATCAAAGCCGACTCTCAATACAGGAGCGATTTTGCTTCTGTTAACAAACCGTTCCCATTGTGTGTCGCTCGTGATGCCGTTCCGTGTTCGGTATTCATTTAATAATGACGCTTTAAAAGGGAACAGATTTCGCATGTTTTCGTGGGTGGATGTTAAAAATGGAGCCGCAGAGTGACATATTTGTTTACGCGAGTAAATTGGCGGTTCGCGAATGAATAATAAATATCATTCAGATACGCGTTTGAAGATATTTGTTATTTTTGGGGAGGCGTTTATGTCTACCCCTCATTTACCTCCTCCGTCCGGTTATTTTTACGTTTCTGCCCGTAAATGTTTTTACGGAAGGTAATTAAAAAATAATAAAGGTTTTTATGCAAAAAAACATTGTTCTTTAATGTTAAATATTAAGGCAATTTAATTAACAAATATGAATATACACATTCTTTTATTTATTTATTTATTTCTTTATGAAAGCATAATTTGAGTTATTGAAATTATCCAAGTGTTTCAAAAATTGATTCGTTTTTTTTGTTAATGCAATATATACTATGTTTACTCTCTGTATCTCGCAACCTATCCTACAGACATTATCTTCAAAACTATAGTCTAGTCAAAATAACAGTGAACTCACGTTATCAAGATGTCGATTGTCTTACCTATCGCAATTTGTAAATTTATATTAAAATGAGACAATATTTTCTTGTACATTTTAATCTAGTTAAAAAAAATACAATGCTGTCTGATACGTTCGAACATATAGTCAATCCTAAACAGTAGAGACACCTGTGTCAATATGTGTCAATAAATTGCAAATTCGTTTTACAGTCAGACAATATTATCCTTCTCATTTTATACTATTTAAAAAGAGTTAGAATGCTGTTCGCCGCGGTTTTTATTGAATATATTTTTTTGGGCGTTGCAACTGCACTGAATGGACACGGTCACTAAAACATCTCAAAAATTAAAAAACAATTAACCCCAAAATCACCAAAAAGAAACAGTATTTATGCGAAACAGGTGAGGAATCAAAATCAGCTTGATGTTTCAGTGGTCAAGTATACGAAATGTATAAAAGCAATAAGTAATTTTATTTAATCGAAACATAATTTAATACAATTATTTCAGAGAAAATTGTTAGTCTGAAAAGTATCCATAGAAACCAAAAGATATACAAGCTATTTGAGGGATGTGGAACATACCTTCATACACTTGGGTAATATAGTATTTAAGAGGTGTAAAGATAACCTATGAAGGGGTTTAATGGAATTTCTAGAGATTGCTTTTAAAAGAATACAATAACAAAAATTTTTGTTTTTATTTTTAAAAACATATAAGAAATTTAAGGAAGAATTACTATATAAATTTATATATTTAAATGAGACATAAATATTTCAGAATGGTACATTGGGTTGCTTATGGGAAGATTATAATAAATATAGTGTAAAGCAACAAAAGTTGATGGAAAAAGGTAAACGTTGAAATAACTATAGACTAGTTTTTGTTAGTCATAACATTTATTAATAATTCATTGCAGACATATAGTTCTTCATGCTTCCTCTAAGTCCAAGGGTGACTACCATGGAGAAATGAACCATAACTTGTCTTTGCAGTAGTTTGAAAATCAGCATTTAAAGAACTTGTAGGAACCATCAGTTATTGTTTGGTACCATATCTACCATATATATATAGTACACTGGTGGAGCAAATCCCAACAAGTGCTTCAAAAAAGGCTGCAATTAAGGAATGGCTTATAGTACATAAAATAAGTTTCGAGGAAACCATGTTAAAGAAAGAACTATTTGAAATTGTTACTCGGTAAATACAAATTAAATCTGTAATTGCATTTTATGTAATTTACTTTTTTATAAATAAGCAGGATATTCAAACCAGAAGTATCTGGATTTATGGAAAGAGACATTGTCGAAAATAACACCTTGGGTTTGTGTGCGCTCGACCAGACACATTGAAGAAGAGATTGGCAAATGGTAGCATCTTGAGCAAGTTTTTGATAGATTGGAAGTAAACAGGTTGGTTATTGACTTGATTAGTGTTTCTGAAAGTGGCAGTGATTGAATAACACTTTGTGAATGTTGGTTTATGGTTCAATGCTGACAATTACTAAAATATGGTGATGAAAAAGGAAACAACTAAAGTTCAGTATACAATTAATAGTATACTGTTAATATTGTGTTTTATTTGTAGGAAATTGTATTATAGAGTGTGAAATCTTTATGAGCATGTATGTTATTGTTCAGAATATACATGTACGTTTGGGTAAATTTTATGAGGAGAGAGATAATACTGTTTTCCAGATACGGCAAATGTCTTAAAAAGAATGCAGTTATTTTAATAAAAAAGAAGTTGAACGTGAGCCATTAGAAGCAAAAAACACAAAAAATGTTTCAAAATAAAATAAGTACATAATAATCGTTGTAATAACTAAATAAAAATAAACAAAACCTTATTTAATCTATTTACTACATGTATTTTATATTCTACTATATACACACAGTTTAGCTTAATACCTACCCAAATTTATTTATCTATTTACAATATAATTTTAACTACTTCTAACTGATCACTTTGATATCGGTACTAGCAACGAATTAGATTTGTTTTCTTCGTAATTTAATTTTGTGTATATGTCACAGTATTATATTATATATACAGGTATTATTATATACAGGTCCATAATTTAACTTTCTTATATAACTTTCTATAAAACACCTTTGGTCAGGAGGTAGTAATTTATGAATGAATGTATCAACAATATAATGAATTTTAAATCATTATGTGGTTTTATCACAGTTTTATTAACTACTTTAAAATTATCAGATGTATTAATAAAAGAAACTTATAGTTATATAGATTTGAGAATGAACTGATATAGGTAGCATTCATAGAAGTATTTCCGGAAAAGAAACGATGCGGCTCATCCGTTAATTCAGAACGGTGGACGATACAGTCTCAGTGGAATTTCGCTTGTCTGTCACACAAAATCATTAATTATGTTACACGACATTGAGATTGATTAGTTCCGTAAGGTCGGAATGACTTGTACGCAGGCAGCTTTGGCGATGAGCTGGATCCTTCCACATGACTTAAGGATTTTCAGTTGTTTTTTTACATGCTCAATGTAATGTTCTTTGATTAAATTGTAGTAATGGTAATATCACTTAAATACAATTATAGGAAATTTTTCGTATAAAATACAAAATGAAACGTCCTAATTGCTAGAGTAAAATAATTTAATCATTCTAAAAGTTGTGTATATAATTTCCATAGAAACTATAATATACAAAAGTAGTATAACGCATCAATAAGTCTTACATTTAGTTTACAAGTTAAAGCAGTGTCAGAAAGTTAATTTTTGTAGTACTCAAAACAATATAGATTAAAATAAGTCCATGTGTTGAATAAATAATGTCTTTGGATCGACAGAAGATCTGTTAAATCAAAACAGTGTCATGTTAGAAGCTTACCGAAATACAATCATTTACACCAATGATACTGATAGATTTTATTAAATTATAAAAATCGTCTACGAGAATATGTTGTCGAATAGTTACGAATTATATTTTCATACATTGTTTTTGGCCACCAAGTAGGTTTATGTCTAACATAACGATAAGTTTAACAACTTTTGGATCTGTCACATATTTCAAATATATTGTTATCAATTTTTGCAAAAGTTATCAAGGTTCTTTAAATATTATTCGATAATAGAAACAATTATAACATAAGCTTCCAATCGAAGCAGGAAGAATTAGGTAAAACGGCGCACACTTAACGAGAATAAGGACTCTTTCATAATACCACCTGATAGAGGAAACGATATACTGTTCCTCTATATATCTATTTGATTATTCCCTGTAAACTAGCGGAAATTCATTATTCTTCTGAGAATTTTACTCTGAAAGGCTTGAAGACGTTCCACCAAAGGTAGTTCACTAGGTGAGACATATCAAAGATTGACACTGGAGCCGTATATAACGACTGATCGAACCAGCATTTATGCAGGAGATATTTTATGGAAAGAGGAAACCTGTTGGTCTTCTTCTGATGCATTTTTTCTCAGTGTCTCCTTCCATAAGTCGAGCTTTTATTACATCATCATATTTTTTACTATCATCATTGTCATCACATTCAAAGCAGATTGCGGGATGGTTGATGGCTGTTGATGACCCTTATTTTTTCAAGGTAATTATAATTATTCCATGCGCATCCCAAAATACAGATGCCATAACCTTGCCAACCGACTGTTGGTTATTCCCACGCTTTGGAGCTTGTTCATCGTGTGCAGTTCACTTGGATGACTGTAGATTCGACTTCGGAGTGAAATAGTGGAGCCAAGTTTCATCCGTTGTCATATATCGATGCAAAAATTCGGGTTTATTACGCTTGATCATCTTCAAACACTGCTCCGAATTATCAACTCTTCTTTGTTTTTGGTCAAAAGTGAGCTCATGAGGCCCTCACTTTGCAAATATTCGTAAATGATATGATATACACGTTCAGTTGATATCTTTAGAGTGTCTGATATTTCATTCAATTTCAGTTTACGGACATTCAAAATTATTTTGTGGATTTTTTAAATGTTTTTGTCGTAACAACCTCTTTTGGGCATCCACTGCGTTCGCCATCTTCAGTGCTCATTTCACCACGTCTAAACTTAGAATCCTTGATGGTTGATTTTCCTGTGGCAGTGGCCGGAAACTCGGCATCAAGCCAAGTTTTTACTTCAACTGTATTTTTTCCTTTCATAAAGCAATATTTTATCAACTCGCGAAATTCCTTTTTATCCATTTATTTTTCGCAATAACAAAAGTTGCTTCAGTCAAAATTCCATAATTCACAAACTAATAATTCGACTGTCAAATTTATACATGCATCTTTCGAGGATTAGGGCTAACTAAAAAACATATGGATTTAATTCTAGTAGTGGCATCTATGTGTTAGTATCCTGCATATCATCTTCCCGATTTGTTAATTATTCATGAGCTTCCAGGATTTACTAGTTGTAGCATAAGGTTGACTAAATTATATTTAATTACGTATACACTTTCATTAGTAACCCAACCCATATAAATTTAATTGCTGTCTCATAATATAGCTAGAAAATATATATTTTTAATGCAAGCTCCGTTAAATATTTTAGTCGCCCCACTAATGGAAATTTCGCAAAGTCTGCAAACGACGTTTATCTTGTAAATACCCTCAATTAAATGCTCTCTAGCCAAATCCAAAAAAATATTGGTTTAATGCCAAGTAAGCCTCCTATATGCCCATGAAAAGGAAAAGGAAAAAGTGGTCAAGTAATTACTGAGACTGGAAATGAAAATATTTACAACTAATGGTACATTTTACTGAATAGAAGTTATTGTAATTAAAAGATAATCATTATAGTAATTAACAAATTTACCACCAGTAAAACATTAGATAAAAATTGGGACGCATTAAATCATCGGTCAACTTCAAAACGTCCCGCGCAGCTTTGTTTTTGACAAATTAAGAGTTTAACCCCCCAATTCCCAATTTGTCATGCCCCGGGTACAAAAGGTGAAATTTATGAAGTTTCGGCAATAAATCGATGACCCGCTTACCCAAAAAAATAACCGTTCACTTAATGGTCCGAATGTTTTATATACCCTGTAATGACATAATGATTAACACGCAGACGCGCACACACATGTATCAAATAAATAAAATCATTATAAAATATTTCCAAGATATTAATGTCAGCGGCGATTCCCATGTTTATAAATTCAATTTTTGTTGATCGATATTATGAAAAAGCCGGCTTGGTTGGCGCAGTGGCAGAGGCGACAGGACAGTCCACTTACTGTAGCGATTCTTGCGGGTTCGAATCGTCGTAAATTTATGTTTGTGATTTTTTAATACCTGTGATCGTCCTAGGCAAGACTGTAAAATTGGACATGGAAAATTATACCAGTAACGTCAGTAACCAGACTGGGTAAGACCGGATGTTTTCTGGAATGGTCTCTAAGTCGGTAGGTTTAATGCCGAGTATCATGGTTCGGAGCCCACGTTAGGCAGTAGGTCCAGTCCAGATAAAACTTCGTTGTTAAAAAAGATACTTAAATTTATACTCTATCTTAGTTAGTTCAGTAATTATGAAGTAGGAAACATTGAATTTGTAAAACCGAATTTTCTTGATATGCCAAGGAGAAGGGAAAAAAGCAAAACGAGAGCAAATGATACAAAATAAAAAATTAAGAAGACATATATTCTATCATAAATTCTTGTACTATTGCTAGCATAGTTTCATATATAAAACGTAGACACAGAGAGTCACCATAGGACGCGAAGTAAGAAATTAAAAAAAGAATTTTATTCAAACATTTCATTTAAATATTAGATAGCCACCACATTCTCCTATCCACATTTCATCACTTATTGCTTTGAGCATAAAATCTTTCCAGACAATTATGTCAATTTCGTTAAATTAATTATTGTACATAATTTTGATACGTCATTATTCTAATAATACCACATGTATTCATAATTTTTGAATAATACTAATTTTGATATACAAACAAATACAAACAAATTAAGTGCTAAATCAAAATCCTTTGGAGTATAACTCATACTGTTTAAGTTCCACATGTATGGAAAACATCCAAGAGGTCTACATAAATTAGGACTACGAATAAATCTGTTCTTTTTTAAATGATGATATAATTGGTGTTTCAATTCACTTCAATAATAACAATTTCTTGAAAATTGTTTTAATCGCCAACGTAGCTTAGCAATTTTTGGTATTTTAATATGTTATAAAATACTACATAGACAGGATATATGTTTTCGCTCCAAGTAATTGGTAATCAGATTGATCATATTCTAGATAACATGGCAGGTAGATTTAAGCGTTTTTTTTTTTAATTAAAACACAACTCAATGGTATTAAATGATTTTACCAATTTTATGTTACAACTTTAAACTTTGTCACGGTAGATGGCGTATTTATCGAAACATGACGGTGTCTTGACGTCTTGAAAGTTGTTAATGAAAAAACAGAAACAACTTTATCCTTAGTCTAATATTTTAATATGATTTATCAGTTCTTTGATTCATTAAACGTGCATAACTTCTTTATATAACAAATACGAAGCAAACTATAGTATATCCTGTACGGAAACATCCGTAATGGAAATAAACTAACGGAGGACAAGCTTTAGCTCTAACACTACCCTTATCAAGATAACTTTGGAATGATTTGGTCGAAAGGAAAATTAAGTTGGTACATTCCGCAACGTCCCTCAGGGTCATTGCCTGTGTCAGGTCAGGGCGTGAACATTCTGTTAAGGGCCATTCAACCTATTAACGGAAAAATTCCCCTTCAAAGGGTCCGAGCTTAAATAGCGTATTTTATGTTTTTAACAATGAGGAGTCGAGAGGGACGTTCTCCAGTAAACATTTTGTTCTTGTTAAGCCATGCTCAATGGGGGCATCAAATAAATTGGTGCTATTTTTAGTTAAGTATCTTACATAATTTTAGAATCTTAACAACATTTTTAATAGTTTATAACTAATTTGATTTTAATGGTATTATTTGGAAAATATGAAGGTAATATGATAATAAAATTGTTATTTTTTAGTTTATGTGTTATTTTTGAAAGTGCATCAGTAATGTTCATTTAAAACAGATAAATATTCTATTGTTAAACTTAAATGAGGTTTATTAGAATGATTTATGTTGGGTCTTGTTGAACATCTGTTGAACATTTGTTATGTTGTGTCCAGCTAAAAAGCACTAACAGTAGAAGATATAAAAATATAGAGGATTGAACTGATATTATGATTAGGTTTTATGTTATTATGAATAAATATTATTTTAAATCAACACAAGTGTAGTGTAGTGTAGTGTGTATTCGGAATTTCGACCCTAGAGTGTGTTAGGGTCTAGAAGGGCTAGTTGTTTGAAATAAAAAAGGATTTTTTCTGAGACTGTTAATGTATTCCTCTGGATTAGCTGAGTGTAAAGTCTGACAAAATTTTTTTATCAACATAATATATTATTTTTAGGTTTCATTGACATTAACATAAAAACTACCACTTTGGAATCATTGAAACCAAACCCAATAATTATAAATGTCTTATAGGCTTCAGAAGTATACATTAATACAATTAGAACTACAAAAGTAATGCATTTTGAAAGATTTTTTTGTTTATGATATTTGGTATTTTCAACAGTAGATATAACTGATCGAAATACGTACGTATTCTAATTCATCGTGAATTGCAAAATGTTATATATACAATATGATACATATTGCCTGTTGTTTTAAGCGGATGTCATAATTATTGAAAAATATTATTATTTTTATTTATTTTACGTTGAGTATCGTTAGCGATAAAAAGGTGGGAAGAAAATTAAACATAATATTGAAAACTAGTAGCAATCATTGGCTTTTCTTATAATTGGAAGGAGTTTAGAAGAGAGGTTAAAAGAAAAAAAGGAAATGGGACAAATGTATATTAAAAGACAATTTTTACCTATAGTGAAAAGGAATTATTGATTGCCTTTATATAACTCCATACATGTAATAAAAAGAATCTGTAAACAATAGACACTGAGATTGAAGGATAATCTGCAGTATTAGACAATTCATAGCTATAGCCTATCCGAAATAAATATAAATCTCACGTCATTTAAATTTGTAAAGTCAAAATGTCGCAATTTTGGATATTAGTTTATTATGGTTTTGATATATACCAAAATTCTAATCTATATAATGTAATTGAACGAAAAATGTTATAAAATATAATTTAATTTAGCATTATATTATACTAATGCATATATTATAGACCTAACCTATAAAGTATAGACTTAACCTATAGTTAATTAAATAAACCCAATATTTTGTAGGTTAGAGTTATTATATTACATTTACATTATTACTTATTTTATTACATTTTCACTATGAACTACTGACACTAATTCACTATTTCTGCACTTGTCAACTTCTTCTTCTGTGTGTATGATGGAGTTCATCTAAACTGAGAGGTGTAGAAAATCCTTTCCACACATCCAAACAGTTCTTGTAAGTATGTTTCACACATTTTGTGTTGTTTGTTCTTGGATGTAACAATGATGTAAGCCATTCTTTAATTACAGCATTTGCCAATCCACTTATTGCGACCTTTTTCGCTATGGCATGCAATAACTGAAAGTTCCGCAACAGTTGATTTTCAAACCAGAGAAAAAGGTATGTCCATTTCTATATGTATGTTGCCGAGGGTAGCATGGTGTTGTATTTCTTTTAAAATCAATCTCTGGAAGCTTCGTTAGAAATCATCGTGGGTT
Source organism: Rhynchophorus ferrugineus (assembly GCF_030347505.1). Lineage (NCBI taxonomy): Eukaryota > Metazoa > Arthropoda > Insecta > Coleoptera > Curculionidae > Rhynchophorus > Rhynchophorus ferrugineus. Next base: position 57,989,679 of record NW_027472583.1, on the reverse strand, counting down.
ATTTTTGCATTATTTAAATACTACGTTTCTTAATAAGGTGTGAAGGGATGCCTTACGTCCCTAAAAGAATACCTTCTAGGCTAACAATTATCTCCGCTATGATTTGATTAAATTATTTTTATATTGAAGAAATTTCTTAATATTTTCATACATTTTATAAATTTAAACTCAAGTAGAACTAACATCAAGGTAGTCTTGATTCGTCACCCGCTTCGTACGTAAAAGCTTTCTTTACGGCGAATCCAACATTATGTTGCTTTTCTTCTTTTTTCAGAGATCTTATTTACAGCGCCCATATTAACATTCCGTGCAGCTGCAATATGCTAAAATTATTTCCAATAAAAACCTCAGCAACTTGATATTTAATAGTATCAATATTTACCTCTCCAACGCATTTTACCCATAATAAAAATGAGTTAGAATCCCCATTACGTCGCTCATGGTCGAAGTTTTTGTTTAGTGACGTAATGTGTTTCTGATGTAATGGTATTTTCAATCAGAGTAATCGTATATATTAAGCAGCAATTTGAAATTAATCTAAACAAGCAAAGCCCCATAATAATGTTTGTCAGTTTATAACCTCTTATTATCACTAATATTTTGAAGAATTTTACGGACAATTGATAACGAACGGAATGTTTTAGGTTGATTCGGTTGTATGTTCGGACGCGTCAGACTGCACTGTGTCTCTTTTTAGCTAAAAAAAATACGAAATAAAGAAGATATTGTTTGATATTGAAATGGCTTTACAACTTGCGATTCGCAATATATTGGACATCTTGATGACGTGAGTTCATCGGTTATTTCGGATACACTATAGTTAAGGGTGTGCCATGTTAGGGAACTACATAGGCTAATTTATTTACCGCCATACGGCTTGTTTAATAGTCACATAAAATAGTCACTAGAATAAAATAGAATAAGACTTAAAACATTAGTCGCCAATAACGCGCTAGTGCGTATTGTATTGAATTATGCTCCAGCGCGTTATATGTGGTCTTTCTGAGCTTTGTATTTAGTTCGATATTAGCAGTGTACCCGTGCAGTCGTATATCGACATTATTTGAAGGCTATAGTTGGGTTATTTACGTACTTGGTTTCGATTTTTCCTTTTTGGTCTATATGTATTACAGAATTGCGGGAAGAAACATCGATATGTTAGGGCTCTCTTATCCTAAAAGTGGAAAAATATTCCAATTTACGACTTTTCGCCATAAAAAGGTTACTAAAGGCTCCGTCCAAACCTACTTACAGAGCGATTATCAGCGAACATGTTTTGAAAATACGAGAGGAGAAGAAAGCAGGTAACGTAATGAAATAGCAATGTAAAAATTGTTATTTACAAAAAAAAGACACTATTTATGTATGCACTGCATGTCCTGGATATCCTGGTTACTGTTTAAACTGCGCAAAAACTAGTATGCGTGATATTTTATGATTTATCTGAATAAGGTTTTTTGTGAGTTTTAGTGAAAATTTGTATTAGCTTATGATCGTTCATTTATTTCTAATGACGTCTCACTTTACTTAGTTAATTTTTTCTCGTTTTTCTACTAAATGTTTGCTCTCTTATTTACTAGGCTGGATAGACGTTAAAAACGTTATTAGGAATATTTTACTATTGTAATCAGAAAAAAAACGTAGTTGGATTCTAGGGTAAGTGTTTGATCGCCAGCGAACGTATTAAGTTCAAATTTCTAAGTTTTGTTCAGGAGATAACTTAGCATTTTCTTCGGTCTTTTAATTTTATTATTAGATATTCCAAGACAATTAAAGATACTGGATTAATGCATATCATTTCAACCAATAACAGATTTAGGATGCCAATTAAAATATTGTAATTTTTACGATAAACTCCGTCGGCTGGTCCATCAATCGAATCCCCCTATCCAAACAAAATCCGAGCCTGTTCGAGTCGATAAATTGTTTGGAATCGCGAGCGAGTATCGGAAAGAAACGCTCGGGGTTCGTAACTTGAACGGTATCTCGTCCAAACGTCGCGCGACGGATGTGTTTGCATTCGTTTTGCGGCCGTTATTGCTTTCCGAATTTATATTGTCGCTTTATTGCCTATTGAAATCTGCCGAATTAAATGAACGGTTATTTATATAAGTTTTTGTTGCGGAGCCCGCCCGTCCTGTTTAATATTGATCAGGAAACTGTCGGGTTCGCGATACCGGATTTTGTTTCTGAATAGAACTTATTGTAATTAAATAATAATCATTATAGTAATTAACAAATTTACCACTAAAACATTAGATAAAAATTGGGACGCATTAAATCATCGGTCAACTTCAAAACGTCCCGCGCAGCTTTGTTTTTGACAAATTAAGAGTTTAACCCCCCAATTCCCAATTTGTTATGCCCCGGGTACAAAAGGTGAAATTTATGAAGTTTCGGCAATAAATCGATGACCCGCTTACCCAAAAAAATAACCGTTCACTTAATGGTCCGAATGTTTTATATACCCTGTAATGACATAATGATTAACACGCAGACGCGCACACACATGTATCAAATAAATAAAATCATTATAAAATATTTCCAAGATATTAATGTCAGCGGCGATTCCCATGTTTATAAATTCAATTTTTGTTGATTGATATTATGAAAAAGTCGGCTTGGTTGGCGCAGTGATAAAGGCGACAGGACAATCCAGCTACTGTAGCGATACTTGCGGGTTCGAATCGTCGTAAACTTATGTTTGTGATTGTTTAATACTTGTGATCGTCCTAGGCAAGAGTGTAAAATCCGATATGGAAAATGATACCAGTTATGCCAGAAACTAGGCTGGGTAAGACCGGATATTTTCTGGGATGGTCTCTAAGTTGGTTACTGGTTAGTCGGTAGGTTTAATGCCGAGGATCATGGTTGGGAGCCCACGTTAGGCAATAGGTCCAGTCCAGATAAAATATCATTGCTAAAAAAGAGACTTACATTTATACTCTATCGTAGTTACTTCAGTAATTATAAGTAGGAAACATTGAATTTCTACAACCGCAAATTTCCACCAAATTTTCTTGATATGCCAAAGAGAAGGGAAAACGAGAGCAAATGATACAAGATTTTTTTTCTCTTACGGGTATCGTATACGTTTGTTTTTTCCTTTGTTTGCTTTTTTTGTTTCTTTAACGTAAACATTGTCTACAAACCACAGAACAAATAGGGTAGATATCTATATTAAATAATAAAAGCTTTTTTTCTAAGTTTCTTTTTATCAACGAACTGATTGAAATATTATGCGAGTCGTTCTGTAAAGAAAGCCGTCCTATTTATTAACCGTCCTCGAGGAGGAGGAGGAGGTTCTATGTTCGGCTGTATATATTTTTTTAATGTATATTCGTCGATTTCTCCGCCAATTACGGACCGATATTCGTGTCGGTTCAATTTTTGTCGATAACATCATGTGAGATGAAAATTTGATATAACAGTAATATTATAAGAAAAATTTGGACTCAGGTGCTGCAAATATAGAACCGTGCTAAAAAACAAAACCTACTAGTAATACAACAAATTAATTATAGTATCAGATATGAAGATATTCTAAGTGTGAGGGTTGTTTTTTAATATCTACAAAACAGTTAGTATTATTCCTTTCCTCATAAATTTTAACCAAATGTTCATATATATTCTGAACAAGAACACACATGTTCATAAATACAATTTCCCACAAATAAAGTATATTAAAAATATGCTGACCTTCAGTTGTCTCCTCTTTCATCACCTTGTCTTGGTAATTGTCAGCATTGAATCATAAACCAACATTCACAAAGATTTATTCAATTATTACCACTTTCAGAAATACTAATCAAGTGAATAACTAAGCTGTTTATTTCCAGTATATCAAAAACTTGCTCAAGATTCTACCATTTGTCAATTTCTTCTTCAATGTGTGATCGACCTGACACAAACCGAAGGTGTTATTTTCGACTATGCCTCTTTCCTTAAAAACAGACAGTTCTTGTTTCAATATCCTCCTCGACCTGATTCTGTCTATTGTAATAATTCCTTGCAATACCCCATATCAACTTAATTAAATTAAATATGCAGTGATAGGGAGGAAGACTTAGGGGCTTATTTCTAAAAAAGTAAATTACATAAAATGCAATTAAATTTTTCATTTATAATTACGGAGTAACAATTTCAAATAGTTTATTCTTTATCATGGCTTCCTAGAAACTTATTTTATGTACTTTTTGCAGATTTTTTATATATATATTTGAAAGTGTCCTTTTACCAACTATGGGTTTATCTGGACTGGGCCTAAAGTTTAATGTGGGCTCCGAAGCACGGTCCTCAGCCTCATCCCAGAAGATATCCGGTCTTACCCAGCCTGGTTACTGGCGTGACTGGGATCATTTTCCTTGTCGGATTTTACACTCTTGTCTAGAACATTCACAAATTTTAAACAACCACAAACCTAAATTTACGACCATGCCCCAGCAGGATTCTGACCCGCGGCTATCGCAACAGTAGGAGGACCGTCCCATCTCTTTTCCCACTGCGCCACCAAGCCGGCTTTTTGCAGATTTGTTGATGCACTTGTTGGAATTTTCTCCACCAGTATACTATATATATGGTAGATATGGTGCATGGTACATAACAATAACTGATCGTTCATCCTTGATCTTTTAAAGCTGATTTTCAAACTACTGCAAACAAAAATTATGGTTCATTTCTCCATGGTAGTTACCTTTGGACTTTTCTGTGAAATAATTGTATTAAATTATCTCTCGATTGAAAAAACTACTTGCTGTTTTTAAACATTTCGTATATTTGATCTCTGAAACACCAAGATTAATCTTGATTCGTCACCTGTTTCGCATAAACACGGTTTGTTTTTGGTGAATTTAAGGTAATATTGTTTATTATTTTTTGAGATATTTTAGTGACCGTGTCCATACTAATATTCAGTGCAGCTGCAACGCGCAAAAAAATATATTCAATAAAAACCGCGGCGACTGGAAATTTATTAAAACAAAGCGTTAAAACGTTTGACGTTTTATAACCCGCAATTATAATATTTTGAATAGTTTTTCAGGCTCTTTCTGTTACATGTTCAAACTTCTCCAACAGCATTCAATCTCTTTTTAAATAGAATAAAATGAGAGGGAAAATATTGTCTGACTGTAAAACTAATTTTCAACTTTCGACAGACACATATTGGTCACTTGTCCCACTACTGTTTTGAATAGACTCTACATAACATTTATTCTTCTGAATGCTCAGTATATATCATACAACCCCCGTAGAATATCAGAAATTCATCTATATCTGTCAGCGATCCATCCGTCATACCAGATTCATTGCAATTGTTTCTCGGTTTCGATTTTCCACTACAGCAGATAGGGCGTATTAGTTGGTATTTGCTTAATGTTTATTGGTGTTTGTCATTACTGGTTACCGACGCTGTTTGCTCGATGGTTTAAACTTCGGGGGGGATTCGACGACACCGATATATCGGATGATTAACGATGACAGTGCAAGTCGGAGAACGTAAATGCGATTTATATAAATAATGGTTGAAAACTGTAATTAATAAAGTCAACCGTGATGGAGTGGAGGCACAGTATCAGTTACTTCGCCGGTATCGATATTGTAACGTTCGCTGTTCGTTACGTTTGAGAAAATCTATATTTTAACGTCAAATTATAAGCATTTATTTTAATATTTTATCAGTAGTGTCTGTGAATTAACGCTGAAGGTTTTATTTTATAAATTCAAAGGTTTAATGAAAATGAAATCAATTAAAAGAAATTCCGGTAGAATTTGAATTCCTCTTGGTAAATATGATCGAAGTTCTTTATTACATTTCGGGCTTTTTTATACATATTTTATATTTTCCTTTTTACCAATAAGGGTACCGAACGTGGGCTCCAAACCACCGTCCTCGGTGTTAAGCCAAACCAACTCAGAAATCATCCCAGAAGATAACCGGTTTTACCCAGCCTGGTTACTGGCGTGACTGGGATCAATTTCCTGGTCGGATTATACATTCTTTACTAGGACAACAACACATTTTAAACAATTGCAAACATAAATTTACGACCATGTCTGTCGCCTTTACCATTGCATCAACCAAGCAGGTATTTTCGGATTTAAATTTATATTATTAATTGTAGTGTAAGTTATCGAAATATACTGAGTGTGATAGTTGTTTTTTTTATGTTCAGAGTTTAAAAAAGTTATTGTCAAAATGTTCTAAATATGAAGGTTATTTTTTATATTTATGGCTTTGAAACAGGATGCATTAAAAATCATCGTGGCCCGACAGTTTGACTATACTGCCCTGGCGTGCGCGTCCCCAGTGTTAGAAATATTTGAATATTCTCAGCATTGCTTGAGACGTAATGAGTAGGACTGTGTTATCTATAACCAAACTTCTGATATTGGAATAGGTGTTAGGCAAACTTGAAGGCGTAACATATAATATGTATTAGTTACTAAAATAAAGGGTAATGTTCATAAGTTTTATATTAACCTATATATACCATAAATATGTATATGTAGTAATATCATAAATAGTTTAATATCAATAATAAAGAACGGCCTGTAGGATTAAATAAATTCGCCGCCAATGAATTTCAAAACTTTGTATAGGAATAGCTGGCAACCACGAGACGTTTATCTGGGATATTATTGAAGGATATTTCCGATCATTCAGTAACTGAGAGTCGTTTGGTTTAGACGTGCCACCATCGACTGTCCAAGCCTCGTTACCAGGTAACACCGCTACCATCCGTTTTATATATTTTGTATTTATTGTGTCACATAATATAAACACCACTGTTTAATTTCGTTTTACCTCCATTCACCGAGCCATATTAACTTACCCTAAAACTTATTGGGCAAAATAAATCTATTTCAAACTTGCAGTGAACCTTCAGACATCTTAGTAGTTGATGAATCGACTGTTTCCAGATGTATAGAATGAGAAAACTACGATGTCACGACATGTTATGGAAAACTCTTTTTATTGGCCAGTAGGCAAAAAAAAATATCTGGGCCCTCTAGAGGCATCAGACGATATCGCTGATCAAAATAAATTCAAGAACCTAACGGTATAGAAATTACTATTTGAACTTGAAACCTAGAAATTATCACTCACTTAAACTAATTTGGTTACACTCCACAATATTATAATAAGTAGCCACAAAAGTTATGATATTGATGGGGTTTGGTATATTATCAATAATGGTCTCTATTTGAAACTTTAGATGGAGGTTTTACGAAGAAAAATCCTAATTTACAGCTTCAACAATATGCTAGTGTTGAAATTTTCGAGTTTTGAAGAACATCAATCTAATAAAAACGCTAAAGAATATGAAACGTTTTGAGTCAATGACACATTAAGAACACATCAAAACCATTGCGCACTAATGAACACTTTTCAAAGACAAAAATAGATTATCTTTATCGAATATAACCAACTCTAGTTTATAAAAGTCAGTCAGCAAGAGTTTTTCTTAGAAGCTATCTAACATATTAAATAATTTAAATTTAATTTTGTGCTCTGACTTGGCTGTGTAAAAAAATTTTATTACGAAAATGATTTCCATAGTGCAGGGAGGGTATATTGTACATTTAATATACTTCTTAGTTAATTTCAAACTTCCTTTACTGAGCGACAAAATTTATTGAACAACCTAATAAAAACGTTTTCTGTATGCGGAAACAAATTTATCCCTTTTTGTGTATAATAAAAATACCATTAGTATGATCGTAAATTGGAAAAGTATTTTCTTTTCTAACGGGACGACACTGACTGACAGTGGGAGATATAGGAATTTAGGGAACAGATTGCTGTAGAAAGAAATGTCAGGGCGAAATTGCAAAAACACGCAATCGTAAGATAGGAAGGATTATCTTGCTTTCGTCCTTTATATTAACATTTTAATATTAACTTTGATCCCTTTAGAAACAATGTTTATGTAAACAGCTAGTTGATACGAGTATTTAGGTTATACTACATTATTTTATAGCAATGATATAACGTGGAAAAGTAGGTGTTCATTTCAGCAAGGATATCTAGACCCCTTCTTGTCGAGTCTTTTATTGTCATATGTGTAAGTAGACAATAATCGATACATGCTAAATTTGGTAAGTAGGATATTTTGTTTTTATAATCATCAGTGCTAAAAATGTTTAATAAAGCTAGTTGCTCCAAATCTCTAATATCTACTTGAAAAAAGTCTATTGAGAAAATGGTGGATAGAAACATATTAAAAATATTATCTAAAAAATTAAAAATTTTATTTTAACCTTAAATATATGATGTTAGAAGAAGTATTTATTGATTGAAGTAATATTATTTTTCATTATTCCTTTACAAGCTATAAGAGAAGGAACACAACATAAAGGGCAAAAATATATAAATAAAAGAACAAAATAATGAATAAGCTTTACAAGGTTTTTACATAAATGAGAAAAGGAAAAGAAACGAGAGGGATTTTATCTTCAAATATCTTCAAATCAATTTCGCTGCATTCCATAATGTATTATTGAATTTATTCCTAAGCAGTGCAGTATTTTTCCTGGGTACAGATTCGCCTCTTTCAAATTGTTGGGTTAATATTTCTGCATATTTTTGCTTATAATTTAATTCTGTAGCTTATAAGCTCTTACAATTTCCAACTATGTACTTTTAGTGGTTGAATATTTTTATTGCGTAAACTCATTGACTTCTCTTGTTATCAGTATTGATAAGTAGATATCACTCTAGTTCTACTCTACATCTCACTTATCTCCTCTATATCCATATATTTTCTCCTGTTGCCACTTTCTACCTATTATATTGTATATCGTATATTGTATATTGTATATATAAATTATACTGCAATTAATGTATACATCCAAATAGTCCTAATATATATTCCAAACCCGTTATGAATAATAGTAATAACAATTCCTCAGCAGATAAGCCCCAGACAATTTCCTCCGAAATCCTCAGAGATATGTCGTAAATTTCGCCACAAAAAGAAAAATAGTATTTTATCAGGCGATGTATATTTTCCCGTCCAATAAAAAGACCGCGAAAACATATTTCGTTTTCATTTTTTCTTTATTGTTTCTTGTAACGGGTCAAAGATCGCAAACCGGCAAAAGTTACTACTTAGATATCGTATCAGAAAATATTAATGCATGATTAATACATGAAAAAATATTATCGGAAGAGTTTGAGACTTGAGTAATCTCGTAAGAGGACGAGGCAAAAGCGGCGAAAAACCCCAGAAACTGCAAAGAGCGGTTCGTAAAAATCGAGTAAAAAGAAACCAGCGTCGAGAACTTGGCCAACCTACCCCCTCCCCCAGCCGTATGCGGTAACTATTTTCTGATTCAGCAACATTGAATAATAGGCCGCTGGCTTGCCGAAACCGCAGCCCGACTGGAAACTTCCGAACGACAGATGTTGACGCAGATAAGTCGCCGGAAAATCGAGGGAAAAGTTACGGTTGGCGGCGCAAACTAGTTTTAAAATCGGCCCAGGGAAAAGTCGACTGCCGGCCGGTGCCATCGTTCAGCGATCGGTCGTATCTCTTTTCTAGGAGGCGAAAAGTATTGCGGAAAAAGGGACGAGACCTTTTCGAGGGTTGAAATTCTAATTCTATTTTTCGCTGTGAATATTTTCGGCCCAATTTTGATGTAAATTCCAGAGCATTCGTAAAAGGATTGGCATTTCAGTTCATTCTGCACAGTCTTAATTTGGGTCCTTTTTGATTTTTTTAAATATTGCAGACGCTCTTTCAAACCGTTGTTTACATTATCGAAATACTTAAATCATACATATCATATATTTAATATACATCATATACATAATATGATATGTTGTATATGTATATATATCACATGTATCATATATATATCACATATATCATATATATCATATATATCATATATATATCACATATATCATATATATGATATATATCATATATATCATATATCATATATATATCATATATATCATATGTATCATATATATCACATATATCATATATATCATATATATCATATATATCATATATATCATATATATCATATATATCATATATATCATATATATCATATATATCATATATATCATATATATCATATATATCATATATATCATATATATCATATATATCATATATATCATATATATCATATATATCAATTTTTCAAATGCTTTTTAAAATAATCGGAATATATGCAAGAATTTTATAGGTTTAGTATCACGGTATGACACTAAATATCGTCCTGATATAGGAAAAAGGAACTCGTACATTATGCTGAAGAATCATCATACAAAAATGGCAAGTATACCTTTTTCAAGGTTTTCCAATATTCACAAGAAAGGTTCCCATTAGCAATATTTTAAAACTTAGAGCTTAAACTAATTCTTAAACCAAATTCTAGTTTGAATCCATCAAAACTATACAAAACTTTATACGTATATCCTTTACAGTTATATAGTCCTTCTAACCGAATGTAGATATCAACTTAATGTTTCAAAATTTAAGGTTATGAACAAGGCTAATCAAGGAAGGAAGAACAAGAAAGGTTCGCATTAGCAATATTTTAAAACTTAGAGCTTAAACTAATTCTTAAACCAAATTCCAGTTTAAATCCATCAAAACAATACAAAACTTTATACTTATATCCTTTACAATTACATAGTCCTTCTAACCGAATGTAGATATCAACTTAATGTTTCAAAATTTAAGGTTATGAACAAGGCTAATCTTTTCAATTACCCGATATTTTTCTCTTACTCATACTTCAACATAACCTACATTCCAACAAAATTAACGATCTAAACTACACAATGATATCGTTACCAATAGTTATTTTAATATATGGCTGCTTTACACATATAATTTTTTTGTTGATGCTTGTTTTTGATATAATGAGCATTCCGCTAACATTCCGGCTTATATTAACCATTATCATATGTAATTGGTGTTGTAATTTAGGGTAGGCCGTACATTATTTATTGACGGGTCGCTCTATAAGCCTTCTGGCGATCACGTTTGCCGGAAAACCGTAACCGACAAAAAATTATCCCATCCGAAATAATTCATATGGTAAATAAAATAAATTTATTTATATCTGGAACATATTGGTTGCGTGGTTTAAAACAACTATTGTTTATTAATGATTTTATTTATATAATTACATGTTTATTTTAAACCGTCGATTACATATCATAGTTATTAGTATAAATATATCTATTAAAAATCTTTATAGACTATTTTTCGTTTTAGTTTGTGTCTCATGGCCTCCCGAGAATACTAAAACGAAACAGTGTTTCTAAAGAGTTCTTGAAATCACCAAATTTAAAAAACAAGTTTCATATTTCGAATACATCATAGTGCAATTAATAATTTAGACCTTAATACCGAAATATAAAATACATATAATATTTTGAGTACCGATTAGATTTCAATTCTTGAAATAAAAGAATAGTTTTCATGCATAAAATACTTCAGAGTCAGTTTTCAACTTTCGAAATATAAAGAACAACTCTCACCCTCAGAAGGCTATCTCGTATTGTGATCAATAATTTAGCAGTAAATCCTGAAATATATGAAAAGGCTTCATACTAATAATATTTTGCAGAATAATAGAATTACAAATTATAAATTAAAAAAAAAACCTTTATAATTATAATACTTTGCCTTTTAAGCCTCAAATCACGAAGGAACTGTTGGGGCAAAACTCCCGCTACCATTTTGATTGCTCGCCATCTGGGTCACGTGACGTTTAGCTCAGTTTTACTTTAACCAATGTGTTGTGTAGATGTTAAAATTTTATTGTAGGTAAATATACGCCACAAGAACGAGCACAAATAGTGACAATATTTATTTAAAATAATCATTCCATTATTGTCACTTGGTGGAAATTGCGTCAGAAATAACCTAATCGTTCAGTGACTCACAAAACCACAATTTATCGTTTACAGTACGTACGAATTTTCGACAGTACGGTACGACAGCAGACAGGCTTCGTTCTGGAAGACAAAGGACGTCTCGTAACGTTGAAAATATTGCTCTTGTGCGCGATAGGGTTGCAGAGTCTCCAAAAACATCAATTCGGAGACGTGGTTCCCAGTTCACATTTCTGCACGCAGTTTAAGGTGAATTTTGACAACTGATTTGAAAATATTCAAAATTCAATTAGTCCAAAAATTGATACCGAGAGATCCTTATCTGATGAGTTGAGAACCGTAATGCGATCCTAAGGATCAAACTGGTAGCAGGACTTTTACCCCACGCTGCCCAAAAAAATCCGTCAAACTTTGAACAGTTCGATACTTAGCGAACCAAAATTTCCACTTTATATTCTGAAATATAATAATCAACATTTCTAATAATTATGTTTGAGTAGTAATACGATTTCAAATTCCGAAATATTAGACTAATAGACACATAGAGTGAGATTTAATAATCTCTAGAATAAGTTAGAATAGTCTTTAGAATAAGTTAGGATAGACTTTATTGTTAGTTATAATAGTATCTAAAATAAGATTTAGATTATAAGTTGTACAGCAGATCACTTAATGAAGTGATCTTCTACATGATAGGATGATTATATTATATAACGGAAACCATACAATAATACTTATTGCCCACGTTCTGTTCGTTGACGTTCTAAGAGATTAATAAAAAAACTATAATTAATAAATCTTGATATTTATAATAAAATGTATTCAAAACGCCATCTATTTTTTTTGATAGTCTTCGTCTAAATAGCTCTAAATAAAGCTGGACCGTACCGGTCTTATTACAACATATTTGCTCTAATAAAAAGAGCAGATACAAAGTCAAAACGATATATTTGATGGAAATGCCGATTTATAGTCTGGAACAAACAGCGTTAATGTACTGACATTAGTCGGGAACTTTGGTACAGGCGAAGTGCAGCTGGTTGATGACCAAAGTTTCAGCGCATTAATTACCCGACTATTAAGGAAATAGTGCTGGAGTGAACTAGGAGCCAGTAAAAACGGCGAGAACGACAAAACGCCCTGCAATTATTCGAGCTCTTAAGATTTTCCTCGCACGTCATTCGTCTTAATTATTGCCGATTTTTACGCCAAATGAATACGTAAATATTTGTGACATCAATTAGTTTTTAATTGATGTCTTAATGACCGTACATTCGTCCATATTATCACTAAATCATTAGAAATAATCCTCCTCAAAATTTTTAATAAATAATACTGTTTATTATAAATTTACTACATCAAAGTCTAATGTAGAAAATTAATAGAGTTTACAGAGATGTGACTAATTTTTTAACAAACCAATTGCATCCCACAGTATTGTTCATTGAAGCTCGATTAATTGATGCAAAAAATACGTTGACCGACCGTTGACCGTAAATCTACTCGTGGTTATTTTAGCGTGCGATTCGCGTGCTTTTCAGAGCACCAGTTGATTTTTTGCTCAAAAGCAACGAAAAGAAATAAAAAACAACGTTAGTGGTAACATTCCAGAAACTACAAAAATATTCGAAAAATGTGTATTTGCAAATTGATACGTTTTTGTACAACAAACTGTTTATCACGATTCTAGCTTATGTTTGTTGTCAGTAAAGACTATTTTTATTTTATTTAACAAAACAATTCTGTTTTCTCGAACAAATTCTAATGCTTTTTTATTTTAATAAATTTATAATTATATATAATATAATTAAAAATAAATCCAAATAATATCTCAAACTATAATAAGTATAAGGGTTGTTTCTTATATTTCAGGATTTCAAAATAATTGCTAAGTAGGAAGCTTACTTTTTATATTTCGGGATTTGAAATCCAAATAATATCTCAAACTATAATAAGTATAAGGGTTGTTTCTTATATTTCAGGATTTCAAAATAATTGCTAAGTAGGAAGCTTACTTTTTATATTTCGGGATTTGAAATCCAAATATTATTTCAAACTATAATAAGTATGAGGGTTGTTTCTTATATATCAGGATTTAAAAATAATTGCTAAGTAGGAAGCTTACTTTTTATATTTCGGGATTTGAAATTCAAATGTTATTTCAGACTATAATAAGTATGAGGGTTGTTTCTTATATTTCAGGATTTCAAAATAATTGCTAAGTAGGAAGCTTACTTTTTATATTTCGGGATTTGAAATCCAAATAATATGTCAAACTATAATAAGTTTGATGGTTGTTTCTTATATTTCAGGATTTTAAAGTAATTGCTAAGTAGGAAGCTTACTTTTTATATTTCGGGATTTCAAAACCAAATAGTATGCCAAACTATAATAAGTATGAGGGTTGTTTCTTATATTTCAGGATTTTAAAGTAATTGCTAAGTAGGAAGCTTACTTTTTATATTTCGGGATTTGAAATCCAAATAATATGTCAAACTATAATAAGTATGAGGGTTGTTTCTTATATTTCAGGATTTTAAAGTAATTGCTAAGTAGGAAGCTTACTTTTTATATTTCGGGATTTCAAAACCAAATAATATGCCAAACTATAATAAGTATGAGGGTTGTTTCTTATATTTCAGGAATTGAAATTAATTCTTGTGGTGATGGTTGGTTTTTATGTTTCGGAATTCGAAATCTTAATATTATTTCAAACTGTAATTAGTGTTAAGGTTGTTTCTTATATTTCAGGATCTCAAAATAATATCTAAGTATGATGGCTATTTTTTGTATTCCGGGATTGGAACACTTTTTATGTTCCAGGCTTCAAAACTAGAATATTATGAACAAAACTATTACAATTAAGAGTGTCTTTCATGTAGATTTGGGATTGGGAATAGAATTATTTAAATAAATATAATATTAACATATCTATGGCTTACTATATACGTTACTGTATTAATTAATTAAATCAAATGTCGGGAAAAATTTTTAGTTTCAGGAACAGGAAAAAATATATTGCCTATTATTAGCCATTGTTATGATAAATCCATAATTTAGACTACACAATTGACTGTAAATAATGTTTAAGAACTACAGTTAATATAACAAAGAAGTGTTATAATGTTAACTTAACGGTAATTAGGAAATGTTTCATGATATGATTACCTTATAAACATAATGGTTTGGACAATAGGCTTACGCTGGCTGTGCTCTGCTTCAAACAAGCAAAATATCAGTATTGCTCCTAATCAAGTCAACAATTTAGCTTTGGGCCTGGCGTTTGTGATATAATATTCAGAAATGCATTGTAATAGTCAGGAGGTATATGGTATGGTATTAAGCTGTAACGGATTTGAGTTAATAGCATTTATTGATAACTAATAATGTATGAATTATGTGAACGTATTTACATTACAGTTCTGAAACCTTTAAGGACATCTTAGGTTATATTTGATTTTTCGCTAATTTTATGTATAATTTTAAGAAAATTGTAACTAATTCTTTAAATGTAATAACAGAAGCTTTTTGTGCATGGCTGTGAATGTTATGAAAGTTCATATGGTATGAACGGATTGTACTCCATTGCAGAATATGTTATGATAACTTCTACATCAAGGTTCTAGATACAAAAGCTTGTTTTTAGCATCTCAGGCCATGTGATTCTGCACTCAAATGTAATAAAACATTGCTTAACTAACATAAAATTCCTAATATAAGTTGTAAGAGTTTCATTAAATCCTATATCGGAAATTGAATGAAAATACATAATATATGTGTATTCACAGATCCTTTGTCTTAACCTATTTAAAAGAAAAAGTAGCTGTAAGTTAAATGTTTGATCAGCACTACTTCAGCTCACACAAACTATAACCTACAGAAATAATAACAAGTTAGAACGAACATATTGTTCATTTCAATTTAACATGTGTTTCTCCGCAGATTCTTTTGAAATAGAGAATCTGTAGCGTCGAATTCATATATGTGAGCATACGCTATTTATTAGCCGCAAGTAGTTGGGATCAAGCCTCTTTTGGATATTCCAAGAAATACGGACAACGTTCCATACACCTAATAACAGTGAAGCGACAGCAAAATCAGGGCTGTCTTGGCATGATTGTGGCCTGATGAAGAAGGAAGAATTCGAGGACAATTGTATGAGCTTCTGAGCATAGTAGAATCCAGTAGTTTTATTATAAAACCACCTGCCCGTCCTCCATTCTCACATACACATAAGAAACAGGGAGTAAAACACCAGAAATACTAAGAATATAGTGAATATGTGCTAATATTTGAAGTACGATTTGTTAGATATATTTTTATTATTCTGCTATTATGGCTTTGTTCTATTATCTAAATGTGATCAGAAACCTATTTTAATTCTTTAGTGAACAATGCTATATCTTGATATCACTTAATTTGACATATATTTATTGCAATAGGAAAATAACAATTAAGCCTATTCTTGATTTGTAAGATGTCAATATAATTTTAAAAGGCCATTTTAGGTATATTTTCATTTTAAATATCTAATGTTCATTAAAGTTTACGTTATCGGGTGAATTATTTTTTGTGCTTTGAAAATCTTTCGAGTGTTTAGGAGAAAATCAGGATCCTACTTTTTAATGAAGTACTTGAATTTAAGGAGTTGCTTAAGTCTGCCTCCTAACACAGTGTTGTCCAAAAGTTGCAGAACTACGGTGATTATATGGGAACGGAGATATCCTTCTAAATAATCAATATATTTTGTATTTCAATTCGTTTTGATATATTAGTTCATTGTAACTGTAAGGGATAATAGTATTATTCATGTATATGTATATATATATATATATATATATATATATATATATATATATATATATATTTCAGCGTAAATTAACCTCGACGAAACAGTATCTAAAAGAGATAAAAAACTGTAAATAAAAGAAACATAATTCTTTAACCGTGAGATATCATTTTCGCCTACGAGACGAAATGTTTTCGGCAGATATAGTAAGCATAAATACGAAACGAAAATATTTCTATGGAGAAGTGTCTGTCAGTGCCGCCAGTAATGACCTTAAAGTAACGTTTTTCCTTTTTCGCCCTTTGTATTATCGCGCAATTTATATATACAACTTCAAACGAGCGGACGGGAAAAAAGGGGCGACTTCAGCTATTAGGTTTCTGTTTTTGTATTGTTGCAGAAATTGGAAGGTTCAATTTATTTACTCCGGTCGGGGCGGAGAGAGAAAGAGAGCGAGAGAGAGAGAGAGAGAGAGAGGTCGGAAAGGAAAATTGTTGTGAGTGACGATTATTTGAGGAAAACTGCAAATAAATGAGGTCGAGACGCTTTGTGCGAGTATGTTTTTTGATCTTTGGGTGACGCGAAAGGAATTTTTATATAAAAAGGTATTTAAATTTCAGATTAAACTAATGTGTTGTTAGATTAGTAGCACTACTAGGAGGCCCCATAGAGAAATAGTTGCTACTTTCGACTTATCACTTGTTTCAATAGCTATGTTATGAAACGCGATGGGATCCGATTGGTTCACTTTGTCTCAATAGCGCTTTTATTGTTTATTTATTTTGGGGGCCATTTTCAGGCTACCCAACCTAAGGAGCATTATCATAAGTATACTGAATGCTCGATCTAGAAAGTGTTGTGTACCCGGGTACACTGATAGTAAAGAACTGCAGAATGGTTTTACTTCGGATAAGTAATTAGCTGTCTTTAAAAAGTGGCTGATAATATATAAAATTCCAAACTGACAGGATTAACCATCAAAGAAATTTATAATCATTACAGTGTGTTTTGTGTGTTTATTTGTGAACTTTTTTATTTTATCTCACGATATTGCCACGTCGATAATATAACATATATTTTGTCAAACTTCTTTTAAAAAATGTAAATTTAAAACCTTTTAATTGTACACTTTTTAATGATCTTTGAGATAGAATGTTAAATATAATATGAACCATATACTTTTGTATAAAACAGGTAAACAGAATTTTAACAGAGAAAGACTCAAAGTTTGCTTTCAGTATAAGAAAATAAAAAGCCAGAACTTTAATAGATCCCTTTAAATTGATGGAATTGATATAAAAAAATATGATAAAAGGGGGAAAACAGAAGAGATAATTTTGATTTGTTCCAAAGTTCTTTGTTTATGATAATATTTATATTTTATAGGTATATTTATTTCTATACTATATTTATATTTATAATTAATTTGCAGTTTTTAGATTATATTTATTTGATTCATTGAATTTTATTTAATAAATTTATTTCTAAACGTGATCTGGAGGGACCATCAGTTATTATTTCAAACAGTGCACTATATCATAGCACACTAGTGGAAATAATCTCAACAATGATATAAATAGGTTTTCAAAACATGAATTGAGTTTTGAAGAGACTGTACTAAAAACTGAACTATTTCAAATTGTTGCTAGGTAAATATAAATGAAATGTACCCTTGCGTTTTTTTGCAATTTAATTTTTTTTAGAAATAAGCCCGAAAAAATATATATAGTAGATGATATGGCTGAACAATATGGTCACATAGTATTACGACTTCCTCCCTATCACTGTATATTCAATAATATCGAGATGTTATGAGAGTAGCAAGGGTTTATTATAATAAACATGCTGATCGAGAAGAATATATCAAGAAGTGTTTGGATATGTGGAAGGAAGCATTGTCGATCATAACACCTTCAGTTTGGATGAACTCGATGAGCCATATAGAGGATGTAATTGATAAATGGTGGAGCGTGGACATGTTTTAGACAGATTGGAAATTAACAGTTTAGTGATTGAGTTGGACAGTGACTCAGAAGATGAAAGTGATTAAAGGAAACTTTCAGGATATGTGATAATGTTCAATGCTGGAAATTCCTAATGGAGAGTGATGAGAAAGGAAACAACTAAAGGTATGCACATAATTAATGTGTGCATCAATATGATTGTAAATGTTCAGAATTAAACATGAGCATTAGGTTAGAATGTATGTGGGAGAATGAATACTAACTGTTTTGTAGATATGGTAAATGCATTAGGCAGAATTCAGTGATTAATTTTATCTAGAATGGTGTACATAGGTAGTAACAGAAGAAATAAAACATATAATTATATCAGCATGTCTTGATAAGTAAACATACAATCGAAGGAAACCAGAACTAAACGTAAAAAGGTAAATATGCTCTCGAATGAAAGTAAAGTAGATTACTTTAATATATAATTGTTAATTAGGTGGATTAGGCTTCCAGGGGGATACCGCTACTTAAAAAGATGTGCCTAGAACTCTACCTCATGGGTGGTGTGGGAAAGAGTTCAATGTAAATATAATAAATCAACTCTAACCTACAAACCATTATACTTGAGTCCTTAATTGTAGTTTTAAATCCTTCGATAGTATATGCATTAGATGTACTATAACGTTAAAAGAAATTATATTTGGTAACAGTAATTTTGTCTATTTATTTTATTTAGATTAGAATTTTGTTGTATGTCAAAGCCAAACTGAACTAAAACTTTATTGTTGATGTTGCAACATTGCGACGTTTTGACGTCACAACTTTCAATGACGTTTATACAAACAAATTTTGAATTCTTTTAAATCTTTTTTTGTTTAAAGTAGGCGGTCATGATATCAATGGTATGCAGAAGGTTTTAATCAAAATTTTCCAACTAAAAGTAGCGAACATAATCTAACGCCCGCCATAATTATTCGGATAGTCTAATCTCACCGACTAAGACCGAGACGACGGTCTCTTTATAAATGACGAGAACATCCGAAATTCAATCGAAACTAAATCTTCTATCAGGAACAATATAATCTAATAGAGGGCAACTGAATGCTATTCCGTCGCGGCATATTAAGATCGTCCCAGTAAATCTTGGCTCTTTTCGCTCGCTATCGGAGTTTTTCGTAATTAATGCGTTATTAAGACGACTGCTTTTGGCAAAATGCACCATGATTCACCCAATTGCCGAATAATGTCTTTCTTCGGTCGCCATTTGTTCTCCGGTTCTCGAACGCGACCAGACACAGAGATTTATAAGAAGGTCGTTTACGAGACGTCTAGAAAAACGACCACGTAGACAATGAGGCTCATTAATTTTATCGAAAATACTCATTGTTTTCGACGTTTTTTGTTCGGCAACGTTATACGTGCAGTATCTTTTAGCTTGTGGGTTGATATTTTCGCAAAAGTATTATATCATGCTATTGATATTGGCATATTCGTACGAAAATTCGACTTAGAAGTGTAGGAATGTTCGTCTGGTCGGTCGGAATGTGTGGCTGTCTATGCGATTGTTTGTCCGAACACTCACTACTATCTTGTGGAAGGAATTCAATAACTTAAGGAATAAAAAGGAATAAAACTGAAGGAATAAAAACTTGTTTATTTCGATGTTAAATGATACATGTTGTCGACGGAAGAATAGAAAGAATATTAGGTTAGATAAAGGAAGTACGGTAGCGCTGTGGAAGTGGTACTGTTACAAGGGGATAGAGAAAAGAACAGAGAGCGAGACGTCGCCGTGGTGGCCTTTTATAGCCCGGAACCGCATGATACCAATACACCTAAAAGTTGTTGCCTACCTCCATGTGGTGCAGGTTCCTGACTGCACTCACAATCACGCAATCAAACGCCCAGGGACTGCTTATGAGATGGGGATCCCAACCTTATTCAGGAGTTTTACGGGATCAGTTGCCATCGAAGGTGTAGCAGGATGTCCTTCGTCTTCGGGCGTTCCAATTTGTTTTAGGGTACATATAACTGTGGTGCCTTACGTGTCTCGTTTCCTGCTGCGAGGGTGTTCATGCGTTGATGTCATGCATGATAGGTTTCTGTGGTCTTCGTCCATCGCGTTAGTCTCGTTGGATAACGTCGATTATGTGATGTTAATGTGTTTCTCGTGCTATCCTTCCATGAACGTGTCGAGTGGCTTATGTTGAGATGGTTTATTTGTTAGGCACCTCGATTACGTCGAGGTCGCCAATTGTAGGAATGTTCGTCTTGTCGGTCGGAATGTGTGGCTGTCGATGCGGTCGTTTATCGGAACGCTCTCCACTATTTTGTGGAAGGAATTCGCACGGAAACTGAAAACACTGATTGAATAAAAACGCGTTTATTTCGGTATTGAATGATACATGTGATCGATGGGGGAATAGACAGGATATTAGGTTAAGTAAAGGACGTACGGTAGCGCTGTGGAAGTGGTACTGTTACAAGGGGATAGAGAAAAGGAAAGAGAGCGGGAGATGGTAGTGGTAGTCTTTAATAGCCGGGAACCGCATGGTACCAATCCACCACCATTAGCAACCTTTGACTTTGATGTAGGTAAATGCGTAAATATATAAACAAATAAATAACGTAAGTAAACAGCGTTTTGTACCTAAGCAATTAAAAGCCCTTTTCAAAGTAACCTCCAAGTTACCAACTCCAAATCAACAGTCCGTTTTCTAAAATTCGTTCTAATTTTCGAAATGTTCAATTAATTCATATTTTACTGTTTTTTAATATTTTCACTATTTTTTTAAATTCCTGTATTTTTTTAATATATATATTTATATATATATATATATATATATTATAGTTTCCTTTTACCACCTATGGGTATATCTGCACTCGATCTAAAGTTTAACGTGGGCTCCGAACCACGATCCTCAGCATTAAGCCTACCGATTGGCAAATGACCAATTTAGAAATCATCCCAGAAGGTATCCGGTCTTACCCAGCCTGGTTACTGGCGTGACTGGGACCATTTTCGTTGTCGGATGTTACACTTTTGTTTGGAACAATCACAAATTTTAAACAATCACAAACATAAATTCACGACCATGCCGCAGCAGGATTTGAACCCGCGGCTATCGCAACAGTAGGAGGACCGTCCTATCGCCTTTATCACTGCGCCACCAAGCCGGCAAATTTCTGTTAAGGGTTATACAACGATCATATACATTAAGATTGTGGAGAAATTAACTTAAACTTTTCACCACATGAGTTATTTCAATCCCAGTCATTACAAGCCCAGACAGTTATTTGCCGTTTTTTTGAATGCCAACTAATGAATAATAACCGCTTTATTGTTCACTAAATATGACCACAGTTAGAAATCGACCGCGACTGTTCTGGGCCCGAAGCTGTTCTTTGCACCTTCCACCCAAAATATAGATAGAACCATAAAATTCTATGACGATTTTGCTCAGCGTTCATTAGAAAGACTTGTGTAAACATTTATAAAGTAACCCTGTATTCTGCCTTCCTGACTTTGATAATCAACTGTGCACTGATTATCCTGTTCTAATCTAATTACTTCATGTGTTAAACAATATCAGGGAAAAATATGTAGTACTTGCATTACGCATTATATTTTCCTGAATTTTTGATTAATTAAAATAACCGCAACTAAAACATATTAGTTACTGTAACATTAGGTGCTATTCATTTAGTTATAAAACGTGGGGTAAAAGATTCCTATTCTTTTGATTTCCTATAACTTTGCTCAAAGAAAATATAAGTAGGTCTGGTTGTCACAATAAGTTTATTTGTTAGAATTTTTTTGCTATGATTGAAAAATTATATCGGCCAAATGGTCATCGCGATTCGCTATGCAAATTTCAGCTTTTTCTAAAGCATTTTTCATGACATCCTGCAACATCTGAAGCTGAATTTTTTCAATTTCGTGACGAATATTGTCTTATTCATGTAAATTTTTGATTTTAAAAGTTCCATAAGAAAAAGTCTGATGTTGTTATATTCGGAGATCTGGCTGGCTATTCTAAATCGTCACTTCGCCAAATAAGTCTTTGTGGAAAAACGTCATCCAATAATTGAATTGTTGAACGAGCCGTGTCTGCTGTGGCCCCATTTTCTAAAACCACATGTCCTCCATTTCAAGCACAAGAAAATTTCGAATCATATTTTGGTACCATTCAGCAGTAACAGTAACTGTAACACCTTGGTCATTTTCAAAAACATAGGGATCAATGATGTTTCCAGCAAAAATACCACATACAGTTGTTTTTAGTGGATGCAATGATGTTTCATAAATTAATTGAGGTAAATGTTACATAACCAAGATGGCACGCAATCCAAATGGTTGTGGGACTTTTGTCCCATATGTTACTTAAATAAAAACATTATATATTTATGAATTTTGAAATATTTTATATTAATTTAGACATTTAATACACACATAAATTAGACATTTTTTAAAACTTGATCACTTGTGTCATATTAAAGGACGTATTTGAATAATTAACGAAGCAGAATTAAATTGGCAGCATCTAAGGCTTAAGATTGTTGTTTAAGGTAGTTCTATTGCAGTAATGATGGGATGACTTGTTTTTTTTATCAATAATAAAGGAAGTTGAAAATGTTTTACTCTTAATAACAATTTATATTGTATAAAACACTAGTTTTTCATCCTAATTCTCACACGATTATTTATTTCACAGAACTAATAAATTAGCTTTGATTGTATTTCAGCTATTTTCTTTATTCAGTAAAGTTATCGCTAAGCTGCAAGATGATATTACCTACTGTGTTTTGAGAGCTTTTACTCTTTTAAGTCCAAAACTTGATGAAACTGCACATTAATTATTTTTTCGTAAACAATTGACTTTATCAGTTGCCCATATAAAATATAATGTTATACTTTTGGTAACAATCTATGATATATAATAGGTATAATTGTTTTTACTGGTGCTATTTGAAATAAATAGAAATTTTAAGGGGATTTACTCTCGGAAATTGTTCGACAAATAAAAATCCCCGTGCTCGATGCCGGCGTTAATATTAAAAGTTTAAAGAACCCATATAGGTAGAAAGGGCTCATAAATCATTCTGACAGACTTATTAAAAGTTTCCAGTAAAAATGCGAAGCTAAATGCATAGTTTTCGTTGAACTTATCGATTCTGATGTGTGTCAAAGTTCGTTTTGGGGCGTCTTAGTTCGGAATTTATGTAAATTTGACGGGCGAACACTCTAATCGATTCATCAAAAATCACTGCTATAATTTATATTGTGGAATTTCCAACGTCAAGGAAATTTGAAATGCACAATATGCGAAGAAAAACGAACGAACGCTGTAGCTTTGCGGTTTGATATATTGGATGTTCGACTAGGTTTAATATAATATATTTGAAATAAGTGTCGTTTAAAATCGTATTAGGGATGTCTTGTATATGGTTAAGATTAATAATATCTCTATCAACTATTTATATGCGGAAATTGGGTTTCAAACAGTTTTAGTAATACGTTATGACGCATTGTCATACTAAAGATCAATTATCCATGTTATGTAACTCATTAAGTCTGTATTATAATCAAATAGCGACTTAGTCTGTATATAATATATAACATTATCTTCATTCCATAGACAATATTTGGTCTTGCCTTTTTCGGATTTTCGAAACCCCGAAAACCAACAGCAATTTCTATATACCATCAATTATAATATTGGAACAAGAGAAATGAGCAAATAAACTCAAAAGAAAGATATATCTAGCTTTTATTGATTTGCAAAAGGCAGTTGACAGGACAAGGAGAGAAAAACACTTGTAAGAATAATTATATCAATATAAACATAAATATCAGGGCCCTCATTGCAGATAACATGAAATGGAAAATATAGATGGAATAATAGACAAAACAGAACTATATAATGGGTTTAAAAATATTGAAGAAATATCTGATATCTTTAAAAAGCTAGACTATATCTACAAAACAAGATAAACAGATCGGATATAGAGATAAAAGTAAGATACATGCAACAGAAATTAATTATATTGTATCAGCAACATACAAAAAGAAAACAACTCAGTTGATAGGAATACTTATAGTACATGGGCAACCCAAGACTATTAAGTTCGGATACATTACTTAACAAATGTTACCGGATTTGGCGCATGCGCACTATCATGCATAAAAACTATAGAAAAGAATAAACTATACTGCCTTCCTTTTCTAATGGCGGAACATTCGTTTTGAGTGGATTCATACAGTCGATCAAATCTAAACAACAACAAAATCTAGAATATTTAGATTTTGTGTTACATAATTCTATAGTAAAAATATTTTAAATTGTTGTGTTAATCTTGATGGTTTAACATACTTTGGTTTTAAAATATGGAAGAACAAGGGCAAGTGCAGAATGTAAAGCTAAATTTTTAAAAATAATAAAATACAAACAGCATCAATTTTATTTATGGTGGCAATGTTAGCCAAATTTATAAACATCATGTTCAATGACATCGAATAGGTATCAACATATGCAAAAATTTAATGATAACAATAACAGAGAAGAAAATGATTTTTATTGTGTTGGAAATAGTCAATTCATTAATGAGGTTTATTCATCAAGAATAGTAGCAAAGACTGGATAATCTGGTAATAATTAGACATTTGTTTTAAACATGATATGTTTTAGTAATGATTTTATTTTTATTTATATTTTATTTTTTTATTTAATGTCGAAGAATGTGAAATTCAGAGAAGAAGACATTAGACAGGATTTTGCTAGGATGCAAGAACAGTGGAGAGTGATGCTATGAAATAATTAAATTTGCTAAAAAGTAGACCTGGATCAAATAAAAAAAAAATACTAACAACGAGACTCTAATGATCTAATGAGGAACAAGGAAACAACAACGCATTATTATATAAGAGTATAGCTGAATAAATTATTGTTTTGTAAAAATAACGATGTATTGACTGGAGATTTCTTTCAGTTTTCGGCTAGTAAATGTACATTATGTTAGGGAAAGCTCCAGGTAGTGAATTCATTGATGGGGTTTGAGGACGAAGAATAGTAGAAAAATTACAGTGGCGATCATAGTTCATAGCTTTCATATATAGTGGTGACTTTTTCGTTTGGTTTTAACTCTACTGGCTGGATTTGATCTAAACGATTTTGGTCTTGTTCGTGTTAATGTTTATGGTTCTTGGAGTTCATGTTAATTGTCCAAATAAGTAAATTGATTTAAATTTGATGTTATTATAAAAATAGAAAGGCTGGACATATAGTAATTATATTTTTATTATTTCATTTTATTCAATAATTTTTTAAATACATTGTGTTATTTCAAAAAAATTTCAATATTTATTTCTCACATATATAGTATCAACATTGAATCAAATATTAATCAAATTTCTGTATATTTATTTATAAAATATAATTTATATATCAAGAAAAGGTAAGAAAATGAAGCTGTATATCGCAAGCCTGTTCCGTGAAAAATGGAAAAGAGTCGTAGCTAATGGCGGATAATATTTAGAATGAAGTATATTGTACCAATTTCACTGAAGAAACATTAAAAATTACAAAAATACGTAAATTACAATTGTGTAAAAGTAAAGTTTATAATTCAAAATCAGTAATTTTTAGCTCTAATGATTGCCCTGACGCTTTTAATTGCTCATTGTAAAGTTCCATCAATGCAGACAAGTTAATTTCGGAAGATTACATTGTTTAGAACTGGGGTGATCGATATATTAATTAGGAATTACAAATTGATAATCGGAATGTCGGAATATACAACAAGCCAGACGCTGGACAATATTAAATTAAATTGCAGTTCAGCTTCATCATTCAAAATTAGTTCCAAACTGGTAACTATCTAAATTCTACACTGCATACATGTAGGTTTATGTTTTAAGCTAGTTTGGTACAACTTATGGTTAAGATAAATATTAGTTCATAGGAACATTAATATTTATAATCATCTAGAAAAATAATATATAACCGATCAATTAAAAAGTCGCCAGCCTACCATAGTAAAACACATTTTTTGGTAAAATTAGTTTTTCTTATTCAACATAACTCCCTTCAAGGGTGATACAGTGACTATAGCGATCCTCCAACTCCTCGATAGCATTTTTGAAGAACGATTTGTCGTTTGGTTCAAAACAGGCCTCAGTCTCGACAATCACCTCTTCATGCGACGAAAATTTCTTCCCAGCGAGCATTCTTTTGAGATGCTTCTTTTTCTTCTTGAGATCTGAGAACAGGAAATTTCAGCGACTATATAGTCGCTGGAGGCCAGATGTGGAGAATACGGTGAATGAAGAAGTAATTCGAAGCCCAACTCATGGATGTTTGCCATCGTTTTCACTGACTTATGACACGGTGCATTGTCTTGGTGAAGGTCCTTCCTTTTTCAAGGTAGTTAATAAAAATTATTCCATGCGCATCCCATACTGCTGCCGACTGTTGCGTTTTCCCACGCTTTGGAACGGGTTCATCGTGTGCAGGGCAGTAGGATGACTTGGGTTTATTAGACCTGCTCTCTGGACTGCTCCGAATCATCAACTCGTTGCTGTTTTTGGTCAAAAGTGAGCTCGCGCGGCACCCACTTTGGACAGAGCTTTGTCATATCCAAATATACATGAATGATATGATGTACACATTTAGTTGATATCTTTAGAGTATCCTCTATTGCACTCAGTTTCAATTTACGGTCATTCAAAGTCATTTTGTGGATTTTTTAAATGATTTCTTCGAAATGGGCGTCCACTGCATTCGCCGTCTTCGGTGCTCATTTCACCACGTCTGAACTTAGCATACCAATCGTTGATGGTTGATTTTCCTGGGGCAGTGTCCGGAAACTTGGCATCAAGCCAAGTTTTTGCTTCACCTGTATTTTTTCCCTTCAAAAAGCAATATTTTATCAGCACGCGAAATTCCTTTTTATCCATTTTTTCTGCAATAACAAAAGTTGCTTCATTCATAATACTATAATTCACAAATTAATAATCTGAAACCTGACAATTGCATCTCAATAGCTGGTATATGATGGTGTGACATCACCGTAGGACCCTAACAGTGTTTGGGGAGATTCGACATGAAATTTCTTCAAATAGAGCCACACAAGTATTGAATTTTAAAATTGCAATTTTGAGTAATCCATGAGTAGCGTTTGTATACCGATATAATAGCTGAACGGCAACCTGTTATTTTATATATAGAAGTGTCAAAGCCATATAAACCATAAAAATCCTAGTGTCCCAACTCAAGCAATGAGAACCAAGGAGTTCTTATTAACAAACAACAATCTTAAATATTCGGATTTGTAACTGTTACATAATTTTAACCAACTCAAATATGTATTCGCTTTAAAGCACTTAAAGTGCTAATAACTCGCTCGACTGCAACGTACATGCCAAATTTAGTGCCTATAAATATTAAATTGCACGATAAGTGAGCGTAGGAGTTACATCGATCAATATCCGTCATACTTCGGTGGTTCTACCAGAGTTAACCAAATAACTAACCCGAGCCAGACACGGTAAGAGTAAAATATTGTAACGGCAATACGATGGATTATTTGTTCCTGCTGGAATCTGGTGCACGAAGTATCTCAATGAAAAACGCTACCGATATATCATCGCCCGAGCGTTAGAAAGATTTATGCGGCCCGTTAAAAATCCAAGAAGAGGAAAAAAACGCGATATTTTCGCACTTCTGTTGGGCGGAGGAGGTTGCTGAAATTATTTCAGTTAAATTTGATAAAGCTGGTTTTTAATTTGATTTAAAGTTAAATATATCATTGGTCTCAGATTCAAAGTGGTTCTTATTTATATTCTTTATCAAATGAAAATAGAACATTTAGAAAATGCCTGCAGGGACAAAGGAATTCCTTTTGCTTGAACTGTTGAAATGAATACACTAAACTTGAAACAGCAGAATGTTAGTTGCTTGCATACATTTTGTTCAGCGAAATCTATTGATGGAAAACCGGAATTATCATTGTAAACAAGTGTTAAACAATCTAATCTAGCTGTTAGATTCGATGAACTTGATAATTCTCTACATGAAAAACAGTTTTCTATTTAGTATTCATTACTTTATTTGTATGATGTGAGTATATGTGCACTGAAGGCCGTCAAACACATTTAGGAACGTATGTTCATGCTTCTTTATGATATATAATTTATTAGTTTTGATTTCAACGAATAAATTATTGCATATGATCGTGAAGATTCACAAGAAAAAAAACTAAGGTTTTGAAGAAGTTTGCGGACATTTAGTAACACACAACAGACATCTCCACACGTACAGAGGATATAAAGAAAAGAAAAAGTACGAACTGCTATTGCCCCCATATTTGAAGTCATATACGTCGTGCATTGGCTGTTTTATTGGACGTGCTATTTTGATCACAATATTTTATAAGATTCTTCTTAAGGTCTGAAGTAAAATTCCTTCATGTTTTTTTTTAAATATAATATGTTTTGTGTTTAATATACTAGCAAAAAAAAATGTTAAAAAATAATAAAAAATAATTACAGTGAAATATTGAAGTTAAATATTATATTGACTATTAATTCTTTTATGTTATGAGATGTCTAGATACTATTATAAATAACTATATTTAGTTTTAGGGTAGTTTTGTTTAAGATTTTATATTACAAGAAAAGGATTATAATGGACAACAAATAAATGTGTCCGTTTGATCGGAGGGTATATTCAGGCACGAAAGAAAGACATAACAAATGCGAAAATTCCATACTAATATAAATTAACAAAATTCCAGAATAATAAAAATCGTTTATGATCTGTTTGGAAGCGAAGCATATTTTTGATAATATAGACATCAATCAATCAAATTCAGAACAGCTAAGAAATTGTTGTTGCAAGAACTGGTAGTATTTCATAGGGTGCTGGAAACGTAACGTATCATCGTATGAGAGGTCATTGTAACATTTATTAAGATTTTTCTGTAAATTTGATGTTAACTACTAATCCACTTCAGGTTTCCTTAGTAACAAAGCTGTAATCAAATATTGCAGGTAGTAAATACATTAATTTGTGTAACAAGGTAAAGTAGAAAACATAGAAAGATTCCAAAATATTACATAAATTGATAGTTTGAAATAAATAAACTTACTGACAAGAAAAAATATGACACACTAGGTGTTTTAAAGCTTGAATAGTGGAATAAATAATTACAGAATTATTTTTAGTTCGGCCTAGTTTTTTATTCAAATATTTTTTAACATGTATTTAGGCAAAAAATATGTATTAAACATAAAAAAAATATTACTACATAAATGAAATAATGAAAATATGTTGATAAAGTGAACGAAACTAAATAATTTGCTAGACGGAAGGCACAACTATAAAACAAGTGGAAGAAATTATGAATAGGTAAGACTAATTTGGTAAATATTTTAAAAAACTGATAAATATTAAGATGTTTCACCATTAATACATTAACATTTCTAACTATATGCAATTTATTTTTTGAACCTTTTATCAATTTATTTAGTTACTTACTTTCTAGTCCTAAGTTGTGAGAAGCCAGTAGTTCATTTAATGATTATACATATATTACTTTAATATAATTTTCATATTGTAAAACATAAAATGCCTAAATGCTTATAATTATATATTGTACTGTATTGACAATGTCTAGTAAAATATTGTGGTGAAAATAGCACGTCCAATAAAACAGTCAATGCACGTCATATATGACTTGAAGTATGGGGGCAATAGTAGTTTGTATTTTGCCTTCTCATTTTAAATGCCTAAATGCCTATAATTATATATATACATATATACATATATATATATATATGTATATATATATATGTATATATATATATATATATATATATATAAATATATATATATAATATATAATTATATATTGTACTGTATTGACAATGTCTAGTGAAATATTGTGGTGAAAATAGCACGTCCAATAAAACAGTCAATGCACGTCATATATGACTTGAAGTATGGGGGCAATAGTACTTTGTATTTTGCCTTCTCATTTTATCCTATTTAAAAAAAAATCTGATTGATGCGTTCGTGCGGAGATGCCTGTTGTTTGTTCCCAAATGTTTTCAAACTTCTTCAAAACCTTAGTCTTTTTCTTGTGAATCTTCACAATCATATGCAATAATTTATTCATTAACTGGTAGGCTAAAATCACAGCTTTTTTAAGAGTTTGATCTAAGTCTTCGTCCAATTAACTTTGAAAACAGTTATTGTCGAATTTTTTAAATCCTCCAGGTCATTCTTTCACATTTACATTATAATCATGACTATTAAAATCGTTCTTAAATATGTTTGACGGCCCCTCAGTGCACATATACTCAAATGAGACAAATAAAGCAATGAATACATACATTATACATATGAATACATAATTAGATGGGAATAATGAAATTAAATTTAAGGTTCATTGTTCCAGCACTAAAATAAAATTGAATGAGGAACAAATGTTCGAAAGAATGTAATACTGAAGCAACAAAAGTAAAATCGAAAAGAATTGTATTAAAAATATTGAAAGTGTTGAAAAAATATATATAACGGCTACATAAAATACACCATGCTGCAGGTACCCTCTACTCACGAAGTCCAAACCCAATTTTGCGAAAGATCACGTCGGGGTCACCAATCTAGGGTTTCTATGAATGGAGGTAATACGAACGGTGTTGATACAGTGTTTACATTATGTGACTGTTATTTATTGACGATATAAAATAATATGTGGAAAATACAAGTGATAAAAGAATCGGCACTGGGTTTACCTGTTAACGAAGCTTGGGCAGTCGATGGTCGGTTACTTAGTGATCCAAAATACCCTTCAATAATCTCCCAGGTAAACGTCTCGGGGTTGCCAGCTATTCGTTATCGTGTTCTAGTTGGCGCTGCTGGCACCCCGCCCGTGTTCAACAACCAGGATTATATTTCTGGGTTTTTTGTAGACAGTTATTCCACGATGTAAATGTAACGTATAATGTAATGAAATATGGTATTTTTATAAAATTAACTAATTAATGTGTAAATGTGATTGTATGTATTGTATTAACTATGGTCGAAAATTTGATAAGACTTGATCAACCAGCATCACTGCCAACGAAGGACTTATCTCCGCTGATATTTCGTCCTCCGTTAACAACCGTCAGGAGCAAAACAATAACGCATATCAACATTCGAACACGGCCTTAATGGGCTTACCTTGAACCGTTTATATATCAGCGAAAAGATAATTTCACTCGAC
Organism: Rhynchophorus ferrugineus; assembly: GCF_030347505.1. Lineage (NCBI taxonomy): Eukaryota > Metazoa > Arthropoda > Insecta > Coleoptera > Curculionidae > Rhynchophorus > Rhynchophorus ferrugineus. The sequence goes on along the minus strand of NW_027472583.1, from coordinate 57,957,797 downwards.
TGGTAGAGTTATTTATAGAGCACCCCTTTGTAAATCAGATAATATCGGTCCTCTTTCGCTATCGTCTCTGGATTCGATTTTGTAAAGTTAGTATTTGGAACTTCGTGTGTCGTCAGCGTTATTGTAAGGTTCGGGATTTCGATAAACAATTGTTATTGCTATTGTGATGTCATTAAATAGGATTATATTAATCCAGTGGTTTAAAGTTCATTGCTTGGATACAGAAACTTTATCAAGGGTATAAGTTAAGAGAAGAATGGAAACAATATTATACTGTTATTAATAGTAGTATATCAACTGAAGTAAGTGGCGTGTTTATTAAATATTATTCGAACTCTTAAATAACTTAACCTAAGTGATTGACCTTAGCCTAAGTGTTCTATACTTTAAATTCTATAGTTTTTATATTTTGGTTTTGATCAACAACACAGTAGAATCAACAATTTCTAAATGTTTTCAAAGCAACGACAGGTACTGACTCAGTCTCCATTTATTTCCGTTAAAATAAAATTGTTTTATAGTAAATTATATAATATTCTGTCTATGATCAGTTTTCTTGCTACAGCCGGGGTTGTCCTCTCATCTGAATTATTTTTCTGATATATTTATCCCATAGTCGCTTAATACAAAGAGTGTATCTCTGGTTTTTCTCGCCTCCATACTTGCTCCTCGTATTCTCTTTAACTCTCTCTGTGCCCATCAGTTTTCAGTTGACTATTCATTCAGATAGTAGAACGCATCTGGGTCGACGTTTAACTTGGAGGAATCATATACTAATAAAGCATAGACAACTTTACCTTAAAATTAATTACATATATTGTCAGTCCAAACTACCTCCGTATAACAAAGTATTCTTTTATAAGTCAATTATTAAACCCATATGAATTATGGGGTACGACCAGCAAATCCAACATAGCCATACTTCAGATGGTCCAAAAGCGGAGAGTCATTTTCAACTACCGTCCCAGCTAGTCTGTTTTCACTGCTGAACTACTAGCAATATACAAAACCTTATTGTCTATTTAAAATAACCCATATAGTAGACCTGCGGTTATTATCACAAACTCCAAGAGCTTCCTGGAGAACTTCAGATCATTCATAGGTCATCAGGGAACTTCCGACTACCACAACACAGATATCCTTTACTTGTGGGTTCCCTCTCATAGGGGAATCGGGATATGAACGATATGAGAGAGTCGACTACACTGAGGTAAAGGAAGAGGATTAAGCTCCATTGAGTTCCCTTTTTAGAAGTGTGATATAAAGTCCCATTGTAAAACCCTTTTTAGAAATCTTGACCAATTACATTTGGACCTACTGACTAACAATAAATTATGGGAAACCAAGAAAGCCTTTTATCAAAATCCCAATATTCGAGATATAGGAAGACGTAAAATGAGCATCATTTCTCCACTAAGAATCGGGCACTGCAGACCGCTAGAAGGTGAAAAACCTCCTATGTGTAACGAGTGTCAAACTTTATTGAGTGTAAGACATTTACTACTTAAATGCTGTAAGTACAGAACCCTCAGACAACTACTTTGAATGGCGGACACCATTTAACATTTGGTCTAACTGAAAAATCTGAATCAACTAATCAAGTACCCTGTAGCTGCGGATATACTTCAGCTTGTCTCGCCTTATCGAAATTATGTTAAGTATATTTATAAGTCATTCTATGTAATCATGTAAATTGCATTGTCTGCTTACATAATTTCGCCTTTGTTTATTTATATATTTTATTTATACTCTCTATGTCTATGCATCTTGCCTTGTGTTATTAATTGTAAACATTTGCATAGACTGATATATATTATCATTCTTATTAATTTTAATTAAATTTGTACTCGGCCCTAAATTGCCCAAGAGGCTGATGGACCATAAATTAAAAATAAATAAAAGAACCTCCAAAGCTCCAAAATAAAGTGCTACGTACCATTGTTGATGCCCTATCCAAATCTAATTCACCCCCAAGTTGGATTCCTATAGTCATTATTTTGCTTAACCGGTTTCCTGCCAAGGGTGGATGATTTGACGAAAACAAATAATTTTTCTTTGATCCTGTTCTAATTACTCTTAATATACGATAATTCTGTCATTTTGAAAAGGTATCTATTGAAAACACTTGGTAAAATATATTTTAATCAACATGTTTTCTATCATTTTCTGCAACTATTCTCAACAATTCTAAGATCAATTTCTGGCAGTTCTTCAGCATTTTGATACGGTGTCCCAAGTCACGTATATTCATGAACACAACAGACATGATTAACAAAGAAGAGATTTTAAAAACCGTTCAAGAAACCCTAGCTGATTGTAAGTTTCAGATGATTAATGAAGAAATGAAGACCAAATACTATATAGTGAGCTAACTGCAATTCTGTTAAACAGCAGGTAGATGTACTATCGGAAAAATATACTGGTCAAATAAACAAAAGATTAGAACACAAATACAACAATAATAAAATAGGATGGACAGAAAATTGGAGCAAGCTATTCAGATATCTGATGGTATGATATCAACTTAACAAAGGATATAAAAGAGTTTGAAAATTAGCTTGTAATCAAATTAGAGGAAATCACGGTACTGAAGAATTAGTTAGACTTATTGGAAACCATATAATTATTTTAAAATATTCTAACAGGGATTATTAAAATAACGTCTTTGAGCTGAAGTAGAGACATGAGAAAATATCACAATGCTTACGTAAAGATGTCTACAGTAGTTTTTCGCACAACGTTACTGAAGATAAAATTGGAAAGTTGGAGATGCTCATAGAAAGAACTTATTGAGGACAATATCAATATGTCACAAGACAAAAAATTGATGTTAGAAACCAGAAATAATTATGTATTAATGGAACTCATTGTTGTCTTCACTGCCCGCAATGAAAAAGCAATGGAAAATCAACATTCCGGACAACTGAAGGCATTGAAGATGCCTAAATAATTAGAAGACGAAATATTCGAAGATAAAAATATCATCAAGAGATTGAAGATGAAGCTGAAGTAGCAGTAACAGTAACAGCAAAACCTTCGTCATTTTCCAAAAAAAAAGACCAATGATGTTTCCAGCATGAATACCACACCATACAGTTGTTTTTAGTAGATGCAATGATGTTTCATGAATTAATTGAGAATTCTGTGTTCCCCAAAACCGACTGTTCTATTCATTGACGTGGCAACTGAGAAGAAGATAATCTTCATAGCTCAATTTGGACGAAAAAGAATCTTGTATATCTCTCGAATCTAAATCTCCGATAGTCCTTTGAGGCTTCATTGCCTTTGAAGATTTTCGTTCAATAATTTAATATTCAAAATAATTTGAACCAATACCGATAATTGAGATATAAGAGAGCAGTATCACCAAAAGTTTCTTATATCATTTGATAGGCTCCGGAAGCATATTGCTTAAAATCAAACAACGAATTTTACAAAAGCTGAAAGGGTAATTTTGAAGGAATTGGAATTTAACAGTTAAGTTTACAATCTAAGTTAAACACCACCAGTATTTTCCAAAAGCAATGGAAAATCAACATTTCGGACAACTGAAGGCATTGAAGATGCCTAAATAATTAGAAGACGAAATATTAGAAGATAAAAATATCATCAAGAGATTGAAGATGAAGCTGAAGAAGTCCCATGATAAGAGCAAATTAAAATTTCGGCTAATAGTGCTCTAAACGGAAAATTAAAGAACCAAGTCCTGATGGTAGAAGCCCCTAAAAACTGATTTTGAATCAGTATTGGAACTATTAAATTTTGTCTTTCTCGCCGTCAAAGAGAGTATTTTAAATGCCTTTGATTAATTGCCTGTATTGCAAGTAGTGCATAATGAGTAGTGTACTTATATTTGCTAAATGCCAGAGCAAATCTATAGGAAACCTATTGTGGTGCATACTGAATTAATTTTGCGGATTTAATTGGGATGTAGATGAATTCAGAGCATAGAAACAGAACGGAGTCCGACTCAAAATATCTGGAATATCCCGAAAACTATAAGAGATTATATAGATTTAAATGTTATGAACAGTTGAAGAAAGATAATAAATAATCCCCGAAAGTAGTGCTTACCATCAAATTTAAATAGAACATAAAGAAAAATGGTGGAGTGTAAAACTATTGTAGTCTGTATGCCAACCTACCACACACCCAAGTCAAAGAGGACTGTGTGAATATGGGGTCGAAATTCTGCGACAGCAGGGGATAAATGTAGCGGGATTAGAGAGTCTTAACATTCCGTCGCGCGGCAAATCTTAAAGGAGACGCCGAACAGAGCCGTCCCGTTATCAAACTGGTCGCAATCCGACGAAATTGAACCTTCCTCCGGCAACGATATCTTTCCCATTCATGCCGAAATGACGATCAGCCGGCATTGTCACGCTTCAGTTACGTTTTAACGTTAATTACTCCGGGACCGTGTCGGTTTTGTTAATAGATGAGTGTGCGAGTGTGGAGAGTATTATCGAAGACCCGACAAGAATGGGTTTAATCAGACTCGCGATCCAGCGTCTTTTGGTATTAAAATTAATTGTGGAGGCTTTCGAGTGTGCGGCGGTTAAAACGACGCCGAAAACAAGCGAAGGTCGGCCGAGATGTACGTCAGCCAGCCCTCTTGAGCTTTTTGTCGGCATTGACATTGTTGTTCTGCATGATTAAGTGAACGTTACCAATGTTGGATTGAGTCTTCGCTTCAACACCGCTCCCAAGTTGGATTTCTATAGTCATTATCTTGCTTAACCCGTTTCCTGCCGAGGGTGAATGATTTGACGTAAACAAATAATTTTTCTTTGATCCTGTTCTAATTACTCCGATAATTCTTTCATTTTGAATAGGTATCTGGTAAAGTATATTTTAATCAACATGTTTTCTATCATTTACTGCAAATTTTCTCAATATATCTAGTCGATTTGGTAGAGATCCATTTCCGGCAGTTCTTCGGCATTTTGACACCGTGTCCCAAGTCAGTATATACGTATATTCATGAAGACAAGAGATATGCTTAACAAGGAAGATACTTTGAAAACCAATCGAGAAACCCTAGTTGCGGAAGTTTCAGTTGATTAATGAAGGAATGAAGACCAAATACTATATACTAAGCTAACCACGATTTATTTAAACAGCAAGTAGATGTACTCTCGGAAAAATATAATGATCAAATAGACACAATGTTAGAACAAGAATAAAACAATATTAAAGCAGAATGAACAGTAAAATTGGAACAAGCAATTCAGATGTACGATTATTAGATCACTACCTTAACGAAGGAGATAAACTATTTTCAAAAAGAAGCATTCCAAGCTGATTAGGAGAAAACATGATAGTGAAGAATGAGATACATTTATTGAGAAACTATATGGTTGATTTTGCAACATACATACTACAACAACAGTGATAATCAAAATTACTTTTTTGAGCTGAAGCAGATGCATGAGAAAATATCACAAACTTTATGTAAAGATGTCTTCAGCAGTTTTTGACAGAATCTTACGGAAACTCGATAAGGGATAATATATTGATTTGGAAGGACCTATTCAGGACATTATCAAGATGTTACAGGACGAAAAATTGATGCTAGAGACCAGAAATAATTATCTATTAGAGGAACTCAATGTTGTCTACACTGTCCGCAACGAAAAAACAATGGAAAATCAACTTTCTGGCAAGTGAACGAATTGGATGTGTATATATAATTAGAAAATGAAATATTAGAACATGAAGACATCATCAAGAGATTGAAGATGAAGCTGAAGTAGCAGTAACAGTAACAGCAAAACCTTCGTCATTTTCCAAAAAAAAAAGACCAATGATGTTTCCAGCATGAATACCACACCATACAGTTGTTTTTAGTAGATGCAATGATGTTTCATGAATTAATTGAGAATTCTGTGTTCCCCAAAACCGACTGTTCTATTCATTGACGTGGCAACTGAGAAGAATATAGGCTTCATAGCTCAATTTGGACGAAAAAGAATCTTGTATATCTCTCGAATCTAAATCTCCGATAGTCCTTTGAGGCTTCATTGCCTTTGAAGATTTTCGTTCAATAATTTAATATTCAAAACAATTTGAACCAAAACCGATAATTGATATATAAGAGAGCAGTATCATCAAAAGTTTCTTATATTATTTGATAGGCTCCGGAAGCATATTGCTTAAAATCAAACAACGAAATTTACAATAGCCGAAAGGGTAATTTTGAAGGAATTGGAATTTAACAGTTAAGTTTACAATCTAAGTTAAACACCACCAGTATTTTCCAAAAGTACGTGAAAGTAGCTAATATATAAATATTTAAGTTTTACTTTATATACAATAACTATTATTATTATTTTATTGTTGAAAAAAATTAGTACAATATTAAATAGAATAGTTGTCGATGGATTTGGAGTTACTCTCTTACCTTTTGCAATCATAAATCTAAATTTACCTCACCAGCAATATTAGAAATCGCGACTATCACAATAAGCCCGTCCTGTCTCCTTGACTACTACGCCAGCCAAATCGGTCAAACAAATTTTATGATGTAGCCAGCAAAGTCAGCGCATAACAACTAATGTTAAATATAACAAAACGTATAAATATAAAATAAAAATCAAAACTCCTTGAGCATTTTTATTAACCTGAAATTTTATATACGCGGAATATCCATTATATCAATTTTTAGCCAAGAATTGTCCAGCTGACGCTTTAATTAAAATAGTTTTTGCCATGTGTGTTTTTAAAACTTAAAACTAGCGTATAATTAATGAGATTTTTTTAGTTTTATTATACAGCAAAAACGAGCATTATGGTTTTAGCACGTAACAGAAAGTTTTTACTTGTTATAACGTTGCATGTAATTAATTTTAAAATATAGTTCTTGTATGTTAAAGCATATATTTGTATCAAGGCTCCGTCATTAAGATTTACTTTATAACATGTGTCAGTTTTATGGCAAGCAACATAAATAATAACTCTATAATCCAAATAATAATATCGTTTGGTCATTTGGTAATATTGAACATTGTTGGAGATCTATCCAACGATAGCCAGTATCTTTTCCCATCTTTTACACAATAATCTCAGGAAATAAACGATGTAGATTTTGAAGTTATCCACGAATCTGTCCATTGGTGTACTCACGAGAAGTGAAGCGCTACATAGGCATGTCATGACTGATTTTTCAGAACAAGTAATAAACAGAAGGTGCAAGGTTTGGAAAATGCGACCAGTGGGGTAATACTTACCATTATAATGTTTCCACATATGTTTTTGCCGATTTTACAACATATGGTTGCGCGACAGAATGAAATCGTTGTGTCTTTGCTCGTGTTCCGATAGTTCTTCGCGCAGTGTTCGCTTCAAAAGCACCAATTCAATTTATTAGGGAACCCTATTAGTTGGTTCATCGAGGAATGCGTTTATGAGCAGAACACTCTTTGCTGTCGCTGTCAAAATCACCACTTTTAAAACGTAGAATCCATCAGTCTCACGTTGAAATTGATGGAGCTTGGTTACCGTAAGTTTCACACTGCATTCGATGGCCTTAAACCGTCTTTTTCTTAACGTAGGAATAAAAAGTAAAACTGCTATTACCTTGTAGTATTTAGTTTTAATATAATACGTCATACAGTAAATACAGTCTATTTAAAGTTTTGTTAGTAATGCGTGATAGATATTTGTGACTTCGAAATATTACAATGTTGCCGCAACAACAAGAGTTTTAATTCAGTTTGGCTTTGACATACAAAAAAATTTCTAATCTAAATAAAATAATTGATCAAAAATGTTACCAAATATAATTTATTTTAAAATTCATTAATTTCACATTGCCAAAAATTTTTATACAAGCACATGGAAGCATTTAAAGAGAATAGTTATCCTACCAATCCTGTTCACCAGATTATACCTGGCAATACTTCCCTGGGAATTCCTTTTAATTTCCACAATTTTCATCCAATATCACAGAGCCTTACTCGACTGTACTTCAAAAATTCAAAACATTGATACAGAGATAAATTATTGTAATTTTTCAATAATTTATATAAATCGTTATACAGCAATGTTTTACAAGAAGGGATAATATTAAAATTTAATTCATATTCGAATGGATTTCAAACTAAACGGCATTAAAATAGTATTTAAAAATATTAATCTACAAGATATGTATTTAATTGAACATGAAATAAAATTACGGAAAATAACATTTAAACTATTAATTATTCAACGATAAATGTGACAGACACACAGGAAAAATAGATCGTAAAAGATAATCCATTAAAGATAATGAAATATACGGCCAACGGTGCGCAATAATTCATCTCGATTTTTTAGTAAAACCCATAAATTAGACACAAAAGCAGTAAATTTTAATGATATATAAAATTTTGAAATTTCCATATCTATTGTGCGTATATTTTACTATTTTTATTGTTCAATATATCTATAAAAATTGTACAGAATAGTCTCTATATATAATACGTATGATCTATATACGTCTATTATATATAATCTATGTGTAATACGTATAATATCGTAAAAATCCGAGAAATCGATTTTCTCCATAGAATCTAGCCTATACTAAGTTTAGTGTTACTGACCAAATAACCATTACAACTTCGGTATGATGTGTGATGGGTGCTGATGTATGCTGTCTGCATAGAACCTCTACTTTGCTATGGCTTCTGTGTTTGTACTTCAGGTTTATATTAGGAATATAAAGAAAAATTCAATAAGCAAGCAGTTTTTATATTTCTTTGATGTTTGAAACTGAATTCTGTATGCTCATATAGGTTGCAATACTTGTTTGTATAATAGTTTGTAGATATCCAGTTGGGTCTTCTAGCGAAGTTTTGCATCAAGATTCATTCGGAGATACTTAACACTGTTGCTATAAGGAACGATAGTATTAATGATTGTGATTGGTGCTTATGCGGTCTAATTATATGTGAACAGCGATTGCACAGATTGATTTTCATAAATTTATATTTTACAGGCTTAGATACAATTATTTGTATTGTCACTTGTCTGTAGTAATTTTCTTGTGGCTTCGTCCTATTCCTTCCAACAACAAGAATTGCAGTATTGTCATCAAATGTAGCTATTGTGATATCTTTCATTTGTGTAAGGTAGGTAAGCAATTGGTCCTAATACAATTCTTTGTGGTATACCTGCTTGAGCCTCTTTTATTGTAGAGTTGGCTTCATTTTGTTTTACTCTAAACATTCTTTTAATGTTTAAGATTTTAATAGTTCAGTGTATTGTTTCGGTAACATTTTTTGTATTTTATGAACAAGGCCTTCATGCCAAACCTTACCGAAGGCTTGTACTATATTAAAGAATATAGCTATAATTTAACTAAATCTAATTTAACTAACTAAAAGTTGTTGCTTATTAGATTATTTACATCTGTTACTAGTTGCAATATTAATTTACTAAAAGACTAATATTAGCATTCACTCCTCATTTATAATTTTTACTCTTATCGGATTTTTAAACCGTTAGAAAAGAGAGATTTTAACTTGTAATACATAATGTAACACAAATTCTTTAAATGACTCCTAATTAAGTATAATTTTTCTCCATACACGTCTTTGATTCGAGCAACTTTAACTACACATTCGTCGACCACTCTTGTTCGTTGATGATAGCGCTATATTCGCTGTTACAGATGTTGCGGCTTCTATCATTATTCATGATATCCTTTGTACCCCTTATCCATATGACATAGTAATGAATCAAGAAATATTAAATATTGACAACTGATTGATCACCTGCTGTTGTAAAACTCAATAGGATCCTTTTGGATCAACAGGAAGTTTGAGTAAAGATTGATGTAGCCTAACTAAACATGTAGCAGTAGCAGAATCTTATTGGGCTATGCGAATTAAATATCGCGAAAGATTGAGATCGCGACCTTATTGTTGGTCTTTAGTTTTTTTTATGGGACATTGGTTTTTGGGCTAATAACAGTTCAATTGAAAAATCCTCGGGCGACCATAGTAAAACACATTTTTTTGTTAAAATTAGCTTTTTTTTCACCTTTTCGATACCATTTTTGTAGTAAGATTTGTCGCTTGCTTCAAAATAGGCCTCAGTGCCGGCGATCGCCTCTTCATTGGACGAAAATTTCTTCCCTGCGAGAATTCTTTTGAGATCTAAAGACAGAAAATCGCTGGTGGAGTTCATGGATTTTTGTAATCGTTTTTACTGACTTGTGACACGATGTAATGTCGATGAAACAGCACATTCTGTATCTTCAAATGGGGCCGTTTTTCGGTGATTTTATTTTTCAAACGGTCCAATAACGCCATGTAATAATCGCTGTTGATGATCCTTCCTTTACTAAGGTAGTCAATGATAATTATTCCATGTGCATCCAAAAATACAGACGCCATAACCTTGCCAGCCGACTGTTGCGTTTTCCCACGCTTTGGAGCAAATCCATCATGTGCAGTCCACTCGGATGACTGTCGATTGGATTTCTGAGTGAAATGATGGAGCCATGTTTTATTCATTCTCGCATATCGACTTAAAAACTCGGGTTTATTACGCTTGATCATCTTCAAACACTGCTCCGAATCATCAACTCGTTGTTGTTTTTGGTCAAAAGTGAGCTCGCGCGGCACCCATTGTGCACAGAGCTTTTTTATATCCAAATATACGTGAATGATAAGACGTACAGGTTCAGTTGATATCTTTAGAGTGTCTGCTATTTCATTCAACTTCAATTTACGGTCATTCAAAATCATAAACTCGGCACCAAGCCAAGTTTTTGCTTCAACTGTATTTTTTCTTTTCAAAAAGCAATATTTTATCAATATGCGAAATTCCTTTTTATCCATTTCTTTCACAACAACAAAATTTGCTTCACTCAAAATGTTATAAATCACAAATTAATGATCTGACAGCCGTCAAATTTATACACACATCTTTAGAGGGTTAGGGCTAACTAAAAATCATATGGATATAATTCTTCTATTCGTATTAAGCCTGAAGGATATAATTACGATGTTTCATTTTAAAATTCTATATTTGTCTATTAATGCCTCGACGTGTAACTTTTATTAACTGCTCTATAAACTGTAATTATAAATCTTGCATTTTATGCCTGAACAATAAAACTGGACATGTTCATTAGCGACCGTCAAAAGGCATGAAAAAGCTGAACAATATAAAACCGTAAAAACTAATGTTATCTATGATTTATTCGTTGATAATGACCGGGTTATAAACGCGATAAAACTTTAAAAAAGTTGTACAAGGTTAATTCGTTTTTTATTGTAAAGTTCAGTCGTGCCCATTAAAAGAAAACTAATGACACGTTATGGTGAATGGGAATTAAAAATCGTTATTAATATGACTTCTATCCACAAAGTTATGATTTATGATGTTTTAACGGAACATATGACTATATTTGGTATTGTTAATTATGAAACTGTCTTGTGTTCAATGGAAAAATATCAAATATTATATAAGTATGGTGATTGTTTTTTTTTCAACCTTATATAGATTTTTCTTAATGGATACATTTTCCGTAACTGTAGTAATCCTTTATCAAAAAGCCGTACTATAATACGTCTGAAATGTATAATGACAACTCTCACTATTTTTATGGAGTACACGTACGTTAAGATGGAGCTTCCAGAATGCTATATTCGTCACATTCTCGCTCTAATACTTCTGAAAAATAGTGTGCAGCTATCACAAGAAATTTTATAGAGTTTATGGTGATTAGTACATAACTGAATGCTATTCCCAGAATTTGCTTTATTGGGTTTCTTTAAGAAATTGAGGTTCAAAAGGTAAGTCACATCTTGCTCGGCCAATTGTTAAAAAAGTCAACAATATTCTTAAATATGTTGAAGTGGACTAGCATATCTTCTCACTATGAGACTAAATATCGGCAATAATATAGTTTCAAGTCAGTTACACAAGATTTCGTACTAAAACAGTTTCGATACTTGGGGTTCGAACTGGAGTCAATGTTACATTTGTAAGTTGCAGATGAAACGATAAGAAATTTGCCATTTTTGAAACAAATACATGCAGAAGCAGTGAAAACAGACTTGAAATGACAACAATGTACAAGAAATATCGAAGTTGAGGTCTATAGAGACTTCACAAAATGATTGCAAGAACCATCAGACAATTTTAATAGAACATTACTAACTAAATTGATAGCAGTAGACCACACAAGTCTTTGGTTACTCAGTAAAACTTAATAGATATTATCTGAATCTACTACTTTTGCATCTATCTACCTACCTATATTACCATATCCAATACGTCGAAATTAAAACTCGTATATTTGCTGATGGAGCGTGTTCCCAAAGCAAGTCTTTAACAGTATTTTATTATTTTCAACAGCAGGGAAAATAAATGTTATCATTAATTATTTAAAATAGCTCACAACAATTTTAGATTTCCCAAATTAATATTCTGGTAAAAATTAACATTCTTTTGGCAACTTTGATTAACTGAAATAATATCTGTAAATTTACTGAGCTGTATAATATCTTCTAGTTTTCTTTTGAAAATGATAATGTCATGTATTTTGATCAGCCTGTAACTTATAAATTCTGTGGCATTGAAGAGTATCTATATAAAATATCAGTTTTATTGATATATTAGTATTATTGAACTGTATATAGAAGCTAATCAGGTCGTATCCCAATTGTTAGTTTTATTAACAAAGCCAAAAATTCTTGAATTGCAAAACTTAATCGACAAAAACTCACTCTCTCTTTCCTTCGTTTTCTAACTTTCCAGCAGCTTAGCAATTATTGATTTAACTGTTTTCAGAGCTTTATATGTGATGAGAAAGACTGAAAATAAGGCAACATTTCTCCACAAGAATCGACTTAAAAAAGTCTTTGAAATAATGTTTATATAACATATGAAATATCCAAGCCATCACAAGAATTAACTGAGAATTCCATTTCGAACCATCTCAATATGGCGCTTCTAGTTTTTCTATTCATATGATGAGATCAACAAAGTGTGGAACATTATGAGCCATTAAAATCGAATAAAACTGTTATTTCAGATATTCATACACGTTATTTGAACAAGTTAAACAACGTGCGGAGGCAAAAATATCACAAACAGCAATTAAAAAACGCAAATTCATTCTCCTGCATATTACTGCGTATACGCCAGACCTAGGACTTTCTTGTGACTACCTGTGTGTATCGATGAAAGATGCCTTAGCTAGCATTCTGTTTCAAAATGCCCATGAAATCTGAAAATGGATTTCACATTAATCTATAAATATGAAATCGAGAGAAAGATGAAAAAGGTTGTGTCGTCAAGAAAAGATAAGGAATAAAAAATACATTTACCCAGAGAGTTATTTTTATGATTTTTTTGACAAATTTTCTTTCTATTTTTTTCACAGGTTGCAATTGTTAATAACATGAACATTCTGTATAACATTTATACAAATGCAAAAGTAAGAAAACGACAAAAACACCTCTCACAACGAGGATATTAATAAAATCACGTCGAATTATCTCTCTCCAAACATTCCGCTTGAGTTGAAAAGGTAATCGTAAAAATTCCAAACCCGCCTCTAAATCCAGTCGGTCTCTCCGCAGTGTATCTCGCTTCTGCAGCCGCCAATTTCCATTTAGATGAAGTTTTGATGCCAAAGCCGATATTCTTTTCGTTCCTTTGATATACCATCTGTGTAGTTTGGAAACTGTTTTAGTATTCTCGAATTTGCGCCTGTATAAAGTTTTTCGTCTCGCTTGCCAACCCCGTCGATCCACCACCGCCTCGGCCGCCTTCGACACACACAGACACACACACCTCAACCGACACCTCTCAGCCCTCCGCTGGTCCGTTGTCGAATCCGTTTTTCATCTCGGCAGGCGAGAGGTATGTTTATTTTCGAATTTAGTGTAGTGCCTGGCATTATCCGTTTCTGTATTTGTCTCACTTTTCAACTTCTATTACCTATAATGGCTGTTTCTGAAGTACTTTTCGTTATGGTATGAGAATAAGATTAATAGGAAAAGTGGTAAAATTTGGCACGTAATGTGGATGTCCTATAATTGTGATTTAGTTATCACCTAGCTAAGTAATGAAAGTTTCCTCTTATATTTAACTGATTTTGAATTATGGTCTATCCAAAATAACAGTGAACTTGCGTGATAAATATATATAACGCATTGCTTATTGTAGTTTGTAAATTCGTTTTAATATCAGAAAATATATTCCTTGTCATTTTATTTTAGTTAAAAGGAGACACGAACATGTGGGGCGAAAGTCCCGCTACCATTTTGATTGCGCGCGCCATCTTGGTTATGTGATGTTTAGCTCTGTTTTGCTTTAACCATTATGTTGTGTAAACGTCCAAGTTTTATTATGGTTAAATATGCTCCAAAAAACTAGCAGAAATAGTAACAATATATATTGAAAATAATTTAGTGCCACAAAACCACAATTTATCGTTTACATGCGAATTTTCGACAGTACGGGACGATAGCCGACAGGCCTCGTTCTTGAAGGACGTCTCGTAATGCTGAAAATGTGACTTTGGTGTGCGATAGCGTTGCAGAGACTCCAGAAACATCAATTCGGAGACGCGGTACCAGTTACATATTTCTGCACGCAGTTTAAAGCGAATTTTGAAAACTGGTTTGAAAATGTAAAAAATTCAATTAGTCCAAAAATTGCTATCGAGAGATCCTGATTAACGAGATGATGTATAGTAATAGAATTCTAAGGCTGTCTGGTGAAATTGAAGATTTTTTGTCTAAATTGATAATGGCTACGGCAACAAAAAGAGCAGTTGGTTTTGGAGAACACAGAACGCCCAATTAATTCATGAAACATCACTACATCCCCTAAAAACATCTGTATGGTGTGGTAATCATGATGGAAACATCATTGGTTGCTATTTTTTTAAAGCAACCAAGTTGTTTTAGTTACTGTTACTGCTGAACGGTAACAAGACATGGTTCGAAATTTTCGTATGCCTGAAATGGAAGAGCAAGGACTAGAGGACATGTGGTTTCAGCAAGATGGGGTTACAGCATACACAGCTCGTTCAACAATTCAATTACTGAATGACGTTTTTCTATAATAGCATGGCCAGCCAAATCTCTGGATATAATAGCATCAGAGTTTTCCTTATGGGGTTTTCTAAATTCAAAAGTTTATGTGAATAAACCCCAAACGATTTAACATCTTAAAGACAATATTCGTCGTGAAATTGAAGAAATACTGCTTCGGATGTTGCAGGACGTCATGAAAAATGCCTTAAAAAGGACCGAAAGTTGCATTGCAAATCCCGCTCACCATTCAGCCGATATAATTTTTCAGTTATAACGAAAAAACATAAACAAAGACAAAATATGCTTTTTATTAAAACCAAATTTTCTTATCTTTTCTTTGAGCAAGGATATAGGGATTCCCATACGTTGTTTAACAGAATCAGCATACAAAAGATTTCCATTTGTCAAATGTCTGCAAAATTTTTCAAAATATTACTGATAATAATTACAGGTTATAAATCGACAAACATTAGAATTTTGACTTTTTGCTTGTTTTTATATATTTTTTATTAATATAATGGTTGTAAATACCGATAAATAGTCAGTCTGAAACATGTTACGTATCTAGTTTAGTAAATATTGGTATTAAAATCATTCAAAAAAAAACAATACAAGGTTGGATTCACTGAAAAGAAAGTGTCGTACCTTGATGTTAGTTCTAGCCAGATTACATTTATGAAATGAATAAAACAGCTAGTAGGTCTTTCAATATAAACATAATTTAATACAATTATCCCAGAGATAACTTATGTTCTAGAATGTATTCACATAATACACCATACCCATAGCAGACTGGTCGAAAAGATCCCAAACAGTGGTTGGACAAAGTCGATAATTAAGTAATGGCTTGCAGTGTGTATATGTATATATCGTAAACATAAATAAAATGTTTAATCGCGTTTTGCATAATTTACTTTCTTAGTAGGTTTAAAATATATACACAGTTGATAAGTTGGCTGAACGATATGGGCGAAAAATGTAACGTCTTTCTCTCTATCGCTATAATTAGATCACTATCACTGTAATTAGAATGAACTGTTATGGGATGTGGTAAAAAATTAATACAATAAATGTGCAGGTCGAGAAAAATATACATACAGGAACTGTTTGGATATGTGGGAAGAAGGATGATATGAGTAGTAACTTAAAATGTGACAGTGGCTGATTGAAACTTTCTGAATGTGGTATTATGAGAAGTATTGTATGGATTTAATTGAAAATGGGAACAATTAAAGATGAGTATATAAGTAATATAGGATAAATGTAGAAAATCGTGTTGTAGGGCGTAAAACATTTCTTTCTTTGGTCTGATGAATGACATACTCAAATACTGGGTCTAACTGAAAAGAAATACTGATAATTGTTGACATTTCCAAATTTACAAGGTAGGAAAAATTAAAATTTGCGTTCTTGTATACGTGACCTTCAACTAAGGGAACCTTTCTAAATTATTTATGCCAGACAGAAGCTCATTGTTCGAAGAGTAATTTCCACTAAAAATAATAAAATATTTAGTTATATAAAAATTTTTTAGTCTAATATTGAAAATGATGGAAAAAATCGATTTTTCAACCATAAATCCGACCACAAATTCTGAACTCTAATTGTAATGATTACGCTTTTTTCGCTGAATTTTAACATTATTAAGTAAGCTATCAAATAAACATAATTCATTTTTTAATAAAAATCCAGACTAATGACCCTTTATACAGCATCGCACCACGTCAATTAAAAATCAATACTTTGTTATCATTTCACAATAAAATTTTCAACATGTTTGCGCGAAGGCCATCCATCAAATTAGCTGTCGGTCAGAATCGTTCATCCCGAAATATTTGTTCAAACCGTTGGAAGTCCCGACTGATTTCTCTCCTGTATCCCTAAAGTGAAATGTATTAAAGCAAATTTGTTTCAGCGTTTATCAGCGTTGCATTTAAATTTCGAGATTGTCCGATATAATAATCAAATGTTTTAAATTAAATTAAATTAAACGAGAATTAATTGTCCCTTAATTCAAGGTTGTTAGGTTATCCAGGCAATAAGCTAAATATTATTTCAGTAAGAATAATTTTTTTTTGTTTTCTATACGTTGTGTCGTAAAATTGAGGGATTTTTTGACGTGATATTCTGTTTTTATAACATGTTTATATGTTTTATTTTCACAATCGACAATACTCGTGTTCCTTCTGGCAGGTAGTATATGTGTACTTCCACAATGGTACAGTTTTTATATATCAATATATGTCCATTGCTTTTGGAAAATGTCAGTAACATATGCACGTACAGAAGAAAACTCATTAATCATGGATTTGTGGAAATCATATTTTGATAATATATTATATATTATGAAGAATATGTTATCTGTCGTTATTGCTAACATATCAGTAAATATAGCATCTGATTATAGAGAGTCTAGATATATATTAGACGTGCATATGTTACTGAAATTTTCCAAAAGCAATGGACAGATATTGATAAAGAAAAACTATATATGTTTGAGTGAGCCTCGGAATTGCTTAGACTCACAATTGAACGCTAAATGACGTGCATTATAAACTACTGGCTGAACCGCTATATAAACAATGAATGAATAATGAATATATGTATGTATGTATATATATATATATATATATATATATATATATAATAAACGTACAAACATTCAATTACTAAAATATATTTTATGAAGAGTTTCATCCCTATTTTCCTCGATTATTACAATCTATTAAACTTCCAATTATACAACAATTTCAATTAATGATAATATATGAATACAAACAAAGCCATATTGGTATATATATCAATGCTTAAGTAGTAATTATTTATTAATTATTTTTAACAGATATTTATTGTCCGAAAAGAAGACAATGTCAGTCAGCATTACACAACAAATGATCAACATTTTCAGTGCTGCTTACACTTATTTCGGTCGAAAATAATCAATCAGTCTCAGAACTACTTTTGTAGGGAATATTGCTATCTCTAATTAACAATAGCTTTGGATGGTCCTTTACAAAAATCAAATTAGGATGCATTAATTGATGCAGTATTGTTAGGCTTATTCTTGAACTGATATAAATACAATAGCTGAAATATGTGTACAGTTATTTTTCGGTTTTAATTGAATGGAATATTTCTAACCCTCTAACATGAAGCATCTGGATGCCCTACTTTTAGTATTGTTTTAATTATACGGACAAATTAAACATTTTTGATATATATAAAGAGATTTTCTGAAGAACGGCTGAAGCTTTGAAACAAGGGTTGAGAATATTATAATAATGATAAATAACAATTCGTTTTAAAAATATTTATTCGATTTAAATTAAAGCATTTCTTTTTGCAATTTTAGTAGTATGTTGCAGGTTATTATACGTTGTTATATCACGAGACATTGGCACAAAAAATTAACATGAAATACTTTGCGGTGCATTTTGCTTAAGTTGAAAATAGTTACAACCCCACACATTAAACAATGTGACGCTTGATTAAAATATCGCTATAAGCTGCCGATAAAATACTTTTCAAGGGTACTAGAACGTAAAACGGCGAGTATTTAAGATTGTCGTTAAGCTTAAAAATCATTCTATTTCACTTTTATTGCTCACATTTTCTCGTACGCCATAATAAAATCGACGTAAAATAACGCTGCACAGTTCGGCTGCAGCTATTGTTTCGTTTCTGTCGCGATAGCGCGAGGTCGAAACTGAAAAGCGAGCGATGCGAAACCTTGTTACAAATGGTACTCCATTCCGCCAATAAAAAAAATCGATCCAAATTTGAATAGCTAATTTCGCCGAGCTTTCAATCTATTCCAGTTGAAAGTGGAGGCTGTCGTTTTCTTTTTCCGCGAATTTAAGAGCAAAATACATGTATTAATGAACAGAATATTTTAAATTGATTTAGTCGAGTTTTCTGAACGATATAAATAACTCCAATACTTGCTAAATATTCTTTAGTGCTGGATAAAATGAATATTATTAATCTTCATCAAATATTATTCAATAAAACGACATTTTGTGAATTATATTATTCTCGAGGGTTTAGGCTAATAGCACTCCTAAATATTTTGGCCCGATTTTGATGGAGTTTCTGTGAGCTCTTTTGGATTCAATAATGGTTTAAATTCACAATCGGACCCCTCAGATAACGGAAAGCTTCCAGGGACGTTTTAATTATTTTTGATTTCAACTGACGCATATCTATGAGAGTATTATACATGCACATGTTACTGAAATTTTCCAACAACAATGGACATATATTGATAAAGAAAAACTGTATATGTTTGAGTGAGTTCCGGAATTGCTTAGACTCACAATTGAATGCTACATGGCATGAATTAGGAACTGCTGCTGGCTGAACCGCTACGTAAACAATGAATGAATATATAAGAGCGAACGTTCAATTACTGATATACATTTTATGAAGAGTTTCATCCCTATTTTCCAAGATTATTCCAAACTTTTGAATTTTCAATTATATAACAATTTCAATTAATGATAAGATATGAATACAAACCAAGCCATATTGGTATATATCAATATTTATGCTCAAGTAGTAATTATTTATTAATTATTTTTGACAGATATTTATTGTCTGAAAAGAAGACAATGTAAATCAGCATTACACAACAAATGATCAACATTTTGTGTAAGTAGCACACTTATTTCGGTCGAAAATAATCAATCAGTCTCAGAATTACTTTTGTAGGGAATATTGCCATCTCTAATTAACAATAGTTTTGGATAGTTCTTTACAAAAATCAAATTAGGATGCATTAGTTGGTGCACTGTTGTTAGGCTTATTCTTGAACTGATATAAATATAATTCAGCTATATGTGTACAGTTATTTTTCGGTTTTAACTGAATGGAATATTTCTACTCCTCTAACATGAAACATCTGGATGCCACACATTTAGTTTTGTTTTAGTTATACGGACAAAATAAAAATTTTTGATATATATAAAGAGATTTACTGAAGAACAGCTGAAGTCTTGAAACATGGGTTGAGAATATTATAATAATGATATATAATAATTCGTTTTAAAAATATCTATTCGATTTAAATTTAAGTATTTATTTTTGTAATTTTAGTAGTATTTTGCAGGTTATTATACGTTGTTATATCACGAGACATTGGCACAAAAAATTAACATGAAATACTTTGCGGTGCATTTTGCTTAAGTTGAAAATAGTTACAACCCCACACATTAAACAATGTGACGCTTGATTAATATATCGCTATAAGCTGCCTATAAAATACTTTTCAAGGGTACTAGAACATAAAACGGCGAGTATTTAAGATTGTCGTTAAGCTTAAAAATCATTCTATTTCACTTTTATTGTTCACATTTTCTCGTACGCCACAATAAAATCGACGTAAAATAACGCTGCACAGTTCGGCTGCAGCTATTGTTTCGTTTCTGTCGCGATAGCGCGAGGTCGAAACTGAAAAGCGAGCGAAATGCCCCGCCGATTCGAGTCCTTGTTACAAATGGTACTCCATTCCGCCAATAAAAAAAATCGATCCAAATTTGAATAGCTAATTTCGCCGAGCTTTCAATCTATTCCAGTTGAAAGTGGAGGCTGTCGTTTTCTTTTTCCGCGAATTTAAGAGCAAAATAAATGTATTAATGAAGTGGATATTTTAAATTGATTTAGTCGAGTTCTCTGAACGATATGAATAACTCCAATACTTGCTAAATATTCTTTAGTGCTGGATAAAATAAAATGAATATTATTAATCTTCATCAAATATTATACAACAAAACGACATTTTGTGAATTATATTATTCTCGAGGGTTTAGGTTAATAGCACTCCTCCTAAACATTTTGGCCCGATTTTGATGGAGTTTGTGTGAGCTTTTTTGGATTCAATAATGGTTTAAATTCACAATCGGACCCCTCAGATGACGGAAAGCTTCCAGGGACGTTTTAATTATTTTTGATTTCAACTGACGCATATCTATGAGAGTATTATACATGCATATGTTACTGAAATTTTCCAACAGCAATGGACATATAATGATAAAGAAAAACTGTATATGTTTGAGATTGTTCCGGAATTGCTTAGACTCACAATTGAATGCTACATGGCATGAATTAGGAACTGCTGGCTGAACCGCTATGTAAACAATGAATGAATATATATGTATATATATATATATATATATATATATATATATATAAGAACGGACGTTCAATTACTGATATACATTTTATGAAGAGTTTCATCCCTATTTTCCAAGATTATGCCAAACTTTCAACTGACGCATATCTGTGAGAGTGGCAACAATAATAGCAGATGAGGGAAGGTCAGTGTGGTTTCTGAGGCTGTGACTGCGAGTCCATCAAATTTATTTTTGGGATACACTTTGCATTCAATGAAACACCTAAGAAGACTGTAGATCAATATTTTTCAGACTTTCAATTCCGAGAAGGAACATTGATGTTGGAAGAACGTTGAACTAAGTGCATTGAAGTCAAAAGAGATTTTGTAGGAATATAAAATAATTTTGCGTTGAAGATTGCATTGAGAATTTAGACACTGATATAAAATTGCAATATAAATATAAATTGTTATTTCGAATATACAATATAATACATTCAGGTGTTCCCAAGGGTGGTGTTTCTGGTCCACTCTTATATCTAATGTATGCACTTGACATACCGACCCCAAAAAACACTACTGTTGCAACATATGCTGACGATACAGCGAGTTTATCATCACACAAAGATCTAATATCAGCCACAATAACCCTCCAACTTCATCTTAACAAAGTCGAATTGTGGTTGAAAACATGGCGTATCAGAGCAAATGAGACAAAATTTACCCAAGTGACATTCACCCTTTGTAGAAGGACCTGTCCTTCAGTAAAAATAAATAATTATAAACTGCCGCAAGCAGACAGCGTTAAATATCTGGGACGAAAGGAAAACAGCTTGGGCTTAAACTAAATCAAATGTATTGGCTGATAGGGCGTAAATCTAAATTATACTTAGATAACAAGTTTTAGTTTGTTGTATAAGTCAATACATAGGCCCATTTTGACCTATGGTATTGAACTGTGGGACACTACTAGCAGATCCAACATAGATATCCTCCAGAGGTTCCAGAATAAAGTGTTGCGAGTCATCGTTGATGCCCCATATTACGTGTCCAATAAACTGATTCAGCGCGATATCCCCTTAGAACTTAGTGCATCCCAATCATACGAATAAATAAAAGGGGTTCTGTTGTAAATAATATGGGAAATAAATGGGTCTAGTAAGAAAATAAAGAAAAGCCTAGTTTGTTTCAAAAATCCAAGAAAGGTATATATAGTGTCAGTACACTGAAGGCACAATATATGGGTAGCTGAAATGGATTATGCATAGCAAAAAATATATAACAATACACTGCGAAATACGATACACTCCAAATATGTTATAAACTTATAATTTTTTATTCGCGTAAATATCTTGGATATTTTAATATCTCGACCTATAGTTTAAGGTGGGCGAACCAGCACAGAAAACATCCGGTCTTATCCAGCCTGGTTACTGGCGTGACAGGAGTAGGTATACCATATCGGATTTTATACTGTTTTCTAGAGACATTTACGATTGGAATCATAAACATAAATTACATCCAAGCTCTGAGGGAATCGAACTCTATTACTATAGCAGAAAGAGGAATCATCCTGTCGCCTTATCCACCAATTTACGGAGTTGGTTAAATATAATGCATAAATAGTTGTAAAATATCTAGACCTATCAAAATATTTTTAAATAATAAAATAAATAAACAAAAATACGAAAAATGATTTTTCTAGCTATTCAGTTCAGATTTAATTTAAGATTTTTATTCAAAATTTGAAAAAGACCCCGGGGCTAATTTGATTTTTGTAGATAAAGAGCTATCCAGGACTATTGTTAATTAGAGATGGCAAGAGTATCTACAAAACTAGTTCTACTAAACAATTGTCGTGTAGTGCTGATTGACATTTTCTTCTTTTAGAACAACAAATATCTGTAAAAAAATTGATAAATATTTACTACTTAAGCATAAATACTGATATGTACCTATATTGCTTGGTTTGTAATCATATATTATCATTTATTGAAGTTGTTTTATAAATTATGAAAGATTGTAATAGAGATGAAACTCTTCATAAAATATATTTTAGTAATTGAACGTCTTTAGGATAAATTGCTTTAATATAAATCAAAATAGAAACTTATCTTATCTTATCTTCAATTAAAATATCATTGTCCTTGTCCTAAATTACATCTAAATAAAAAACTAAAAGGAGAACTTTAATATTACATTATTATTAAGATAGATTTCCTAATCAAGTCCAAGTTGGTTGTTTATTAGAAATGTTGAATAAGTAATTAATAATAGACCATTTAATTTATTAATTTATTTTATGTAGTGGAAAATGCATTTGATGTAATCAGGTAAAAATATTATAAGAGGTGCCTTAATAATTGTAGATAAATAGGGATTGTATTGCATATAGCAAATACATTATTTTTATAAAAAAATTGTTTGATTCTCAAAGTTTCGGGATATGAGTCATGAAAAAGACGTAATTGTTTTTGTTTTTTTAATTTAACAATATGGATTACAAGTCTGAATACTTTCTAAAAGCAATACAACTTCCACTATACATTTTTAATGGAAATATTTTGTGATGTTATTTATAATAATAACAATTTTTGACAAAACATATGAAAAGAATGGGCGCTTGCTTAGTCCAAGAACAAATGGATAGAGGATATCTCTAGAGTTAAGTTTGTCTCAAATCTGAATTTTTAACAAAAGCTTTTAGAAAAGCCTTCCTGGCAATTTAAAAGAGTGTAGCTTACATAAACAAGAATAGTTGTAGCGAGGCCAAGAGAAACTATAATTTTGATGCTTGATGCCGTTTATAGAATTCTGAGCTTTTAAGCTGCTTTTTTTTATCAAGAAACTTACTTATCAAGGAAATAATCAGTATATTGGACAAATAAGACAAGTTGACGTTGGATTGGTAGTTATTCGGCAGTTACCTGATGCATTCCTTGGTATTGTTAGTTCAAGCTGCATGCTCAGCAATGTGATAGAGTCGTGCTTCCTAAAACACATTCATAATATAGAATATCGGTGCAAGTAGCGCAGTTTAGGATATAAAGACACCGAAAAGAACCTGAAGTTGATCTGTGCTAACATAGTCTACTTACTCGTAATTTTTTTTCACAAGACTTCAGAAGAACTTTAAAGAATAGCTGATGCAACAAAATGCAATTTCTGTTTTAAAAAATGGTACAGATGACTGTAATCACTGAGATGACTGGAAATAGGAGTTTCATTTACATTGGAATAGGATTCAACTGACATTTAAAATTAAAAAAAGAACGTTAAAATTAGTGTTGGGAACTATCGACTGAAATTGACTATCGACTGTATAATAATTAACTACTTTTTACTATGGACTGTTTCTGTCACTATTTTTGGTTCGACTGATTTTGTTACTATTTACTATCGACTGTTTCAGTCGTACTTTTAGTTACTATTTTTGGTCCTGCTTGTTTCATTCGACTGATTTTTTTCTGGTTCTGTCGTCCTAGGCGCGACCTTGACAAAAATGTACCCAATTTATGTTTACATAGATTGATATGTAATGTATATGATTTTGTATATTAATATAGCAGCATTTTGGAGCGATATTTTTCAAAATTGTTAATTTGATAGGGTAAAAAGATTAAAATTGGGAATGATAAATAGTAAATTATTTTGACGTTTTTTGAGGTTTTTATGACAATATAAGGTAATATTTCGAATACACTCTCGATTTTTTTGAAAAATATTTCCGTTCAATAATTAGTAAAGCATTTATATCATTTGATTCAGGGCATTTTTATTTATATCAGCTTTTTTTCTATGATTATGTATATGTTTAATATTTATATAGTACTTATGGTAATTATACATCTTTAGTTTTTAGGATTTGCTTAAGTTTTATTGTATTGTGTATATATATTCTAGTATATTATTTAAAAATAATAATTAACACATTAAAATACAATAAAACATTTGTGGGGTAGTATTCCATTCCATAGAAAAATTCCATTGCTTTTTACAGATCCACAGAACATTCAAATAAAAAAGTAATTCTACTTCGTTTAAAATTAAATTATAAATTGCATGATATGTATAATTATTAAAATAGTATTCAGTAATTATTTCTTCTGTTTCTCTTTTTTAAATATAGTTAGTGAAGGAATTTGTACATCTCCGTCTCGCTTATTCTACCGTTGGAAACCACATATAAAATTAACTGTCCCAAGCAATTATCTCCCTCCTTTCCTCTCTCACAATTTATACAGGAATGGATTCGTACATCTTCGTCTGACATCACAAAAAAAAACAGTCAAACTGTGCATTTGACTGAAAATAGTAATTACTATTCTCAGTCGGTAGTTTTTTGACTATCGACTGTTTCGACTATTTTACGACTATCGAGTGTTTCGACTGTTTTCAGTCTATAGTTCCCAACGTTAGTTAAAATTATATTAAAACATAAACGAGCCTTTTTTTAAATCTAACATATTTCATAACTTCCATAAATATGTCTAAAATATAATCGTTATTTGATAAATAGCGAAAAAACTTCTGAATATACTGTAGCGACCTTGAGGCATGTCGAATTTTACATCGTGGAATAACGGTCTACAAAATACCCAGAAATATAATCCCAGATGTTGAACACGGGCGGGGTGCCAGCAGCGCCAACTAGAACCCGACAACGAATAGCTGGCGGCAACCCCGTGACGTTTATCTGGGATGTTATTGAAGGGTATTTCGGTGATTCAGTGCTGAACCCCCGTTTGGTTTAGACGTGCCACCATCGACTGCCCAAGCCTCGTCTCCAGGTAACACCGCTGCCATCCGTTTTATCTTATTGTATTTTTCACATTTTTTTATATAGCCAATAAATAACGGTCACATAATGTAAACCCACTGTTTCATTACGTTTTACCTCCATTCACCGAGCCGCATCATTAACCCTAAAGTACCATCCAAATTATCATGAACTAAAACATAAAAATATTTACCCATATTCGAACAGAAACAAGATCGTTTTGCTCGATTACTAACATATAGATAATAATCTTTATTCGGCGAACCATACTCAGACGAGATTGTGCTCTTGCCTCACCTCGGCAACACCATTTAATAGTCTTATTAAATCTCGTTTGTATCCCGAGTTGTTTCCATGAAACTGCAACTGAATCCCGGTTCTTAGCGGTAAATTTTATTTCACCGAAAACGTCTCTCGGTCGGGATTTTCATCGAATTTTCTTTTCTAATTAAATGTCCCTCTTACCTGGAACATCTGCTCGAAGCACAATTTTATTTATCGCAGCTAGAGGACGAAATTTAAACGGATTAAGTTTAGTTTGTTCGCTGCGAAATTCGGAATAATTTGCGGAGATTCATTGCGCGAACTGAATACGTGGAACTAATTCTAAAACTTAATACATTTTCGTGTATATCTAGAAACTGGTGAGTCATTAATTGTGATGAAGAATAACAGAAAAAACAAATCAATTTCGTTCGGTAGTAATATTTGTAGGAAGTTATTTATCCACCTTAGATATTTTTCATATGGTTCTATTCCAAATAGGCATCTGTTGAGAAAATTTGGTATTTTATATATTAATCAAAACATTTCCGTCACATTTTTGAACATTTTCACAGCTTTCTAGCCACATGTTGAATGATGGTTTGACACTCATCCAATTTTCCATCGTGCGCAATATGTTGGAAATAGTTTATTGTTTGAAGCTGCCTAAAAGTTCTATGAGAGCTTGTGATGGTGATGGATTTTCCTCCCATAAATCTTACAATAATTGCCCTTGGACTTTTTTGGTCCTCTAGGCCGTTATGTCTCGTTGGATTTAGGATGTCCACACTTAACTGGACAAAATCAATTACTAGCAACAGCTTTCTTCAAATAAAGCAACAAAAGTTATAAATGATGAAAATGCAATTTAGAAGTTCCATTGCTCTAATCACTAGCATCAATATAGTGAATAAGTGAATAATACTATTGAATACAATCATTAGGTGAGGCCGCTTTGTAGTTGTTTAGACTAATACATCTTATATTCACTAAAGATCAAAATACATGCAAGCAAAAAATAAATTTCACGTCAGTTCTTTCAGTTTACCACTCTATCTCAACTAGAGTATCAACACAATACATTCACTACAGGTTGAGACTCATTAGATATTTGTATGTCCCCTATATGACCAGTTATATCTTTCATTCCCTCTGTAGGAAACGAAATCGTAATATAAGATATAAAAGTAAATATGCTGCATTACAGTATTTCTTGGTTGATTGATTGAAGTTTAATTGAAGCAGGTGAAAGAAAAAACGTATATATATATATTTCCTTGCTTGTTTCACTCTACCAGCTTCAGAGTAGTAATCATTAGATCATCAGGTTATCACTGATGGTTATTGTTATATCTTTTTATTTCGTTCAGGTTAAATCTTATTACCAAATTTAATCTTTTCAAGTATTTTCCGCCACTATTCCTATATCTTATTGAGTTCTGTCCAATTTTTTCTTTTATTCTAATTTCGCTTTCTTCAGCTTTTGCTCAACTAATTCTAGCAATACTTTACCTATATTCGGAAGAAAATTTAGAGTATTGCACGAAATGGAGTTCTCGACATTTAAAATTATTAACCTAAGTTCCACAAAGTAGCGTCTTAGGACCTCTCATGTATCTGCTCTACACTGCTGACATTCCAACAACAAATGAAACATTTCTTGGAACCTTTGCTGACGACACAATTATTATGGCGAAAGATATATATCTGCCTAGGACAATAGAAAAAGTGCAAGTGGCAGTCAACAAAATCTACAAATGGACGAAAGATTGGAAAATTCAACTTAATAGCTCCAAATCTGTCCACGTTAATGTTGCATTGAGGCGAAATAACAGAAACTTAATTATATCACTCAATGGCTGCCCGATTCCTCAAGTAGAATCAGATAAATACCATGGAATCCATTTTGACGGTAGATTAAATTAGAAGTATCACATTAGACAAAAAGCAAAACACATTAGAACCAAAATAAAACAACTATACTGGTTAGTTGGAAGATACTCTCAACTTGATCTAAAATCAAAGAGGTTGATCTATAATACAATTATAAAGCCAATTTGGACCTATGGGGTGCAAATATGGGGTTGCACTAAAAATTCAAATCAACTAGTCATACAACGCTGTCAAAACAAGGTTCTTCGATTGATTACCAATGCCTATCGCTATACCAATGAAGAACTGCACGATGACCTGGAAATCAAATGGATTTGAGAAGTTATCTAAGATTTCGCCTTAACTCCACTCCACTAACGTGGAAGCAATACAACTGCTGGACAGCGCGTAGGATGTCAGGAGATTGAAGCGAACAAAACCATATGAACTTATATAAAGTGTATACATTTAGTGTAAACTGTAGCTATAAATTAATAATTAATAAATAGTTATAATTTTATAATTGAGGAATACATACTGATGTATTTTCTCGCACTCCTATTGCTCGTTAATTAATCCAAGTACATAGCAAAAGTAGTAATAAATTAATTGTAAATTAAGATTGTACTAAGCGTATCTAATAAATATGTTGTAAAAAAATACAGCATTTCTGATGGTAATAGGAGTAGAGTTGGCTTTAAAAACTAAAGAGTAGAGCTGAATTAGTTGGACTATCTCTAACAGATAAATATAAACAAATAACAGGAGAAAAGTTAGATGTAGGGAATAGGAAAAGATAAAATATTAACAGAATATATCAACAAAATTCTTTCTTAAAATTGAAAACTTTTAACGAAAAGAAAATATGGGCATATTTTTTCAATTCTTGGGTCCGAAATTGTAGGAAAAAGAGAGAAAATTAGACTTGAATTAGAATACGATATGATAGGTTCACGTAAGGTTAACTTCAGCTCAAATAAGTTAGTTTAATTTAGACAGCAAGTACTTTAGAACGGTAGTAATAAATTAATTTATAAATTAAAATTTACTAGGCATATCTAATGTAAGATGTAATTAATCAAAAAAAAAAAATTAGAAGGCAAGAGACAATAAGGCATTTTCCTGGAAAAAGTAGAAGTGTTTGCAAATATTTTCTAAAGTGTTCTAGTTTTAATAAACAACAGTACATTATTAAAATAATTTTCTGTATTTTAGGGTTGAACATGTAATGAAAGTACCAAATATGCGGTCAATTAAGATACATTGCTTCTATTTATTTATAGTTTTCCCCATTAGGTCATCTATACATTCAGTAATATCTAAGTAGTATCTTCTATTTTGTATAGCGAATTCTTCGACATTTATTTAATTTTTTATCGGTGTAGTAACTAAGACTTCAATAGTATTACATTATTTTTACTTATTAATTGTTAATACTATCTAATAAAAAGTAAATCTGAAATGAATATATAGCTTAAACATTATACTTTGGAAGTCATATTTATATTACTCAACCTTCAGAACTAGTGAAAGGGGTGATATGATTTCACCGACTTAAATACTTAAATATAAAAATCATTCAGTTGATCAAAATAAGATATTTTCTCTAAGAACACTGACGTTGGATAGATCGTCACACTGACATTGCCAAAACACTTTAGGCATAGATTATTGAACTAGGAGACTTTGTGCTCCATACATTGATTGAACCATGATATACACCTGCACTATTTATTAACTATAGATGGCTGTTTTTACCATTTGTGAGTATTGTTACTTAGGAAATATTATCCCCATCCCAAACCTTCGTTCTTACTCTATAATAGCTGGGGCGGAAATAATGAAGTTTTAAATACTTATCGTGGCCAAGAAACATTTATAAACAATAGTTATGGAATATTACATATCTTAAAGGAGCTTCAGACCATTAGATGGGCATATTATAGCTCAGTAGACATAAATTTACCAATTGACAAGAAACAACAACTGATGAATTGATTTAATAGCTAAAGAGAGTGAAGCTAATTTAATATATAACTTTTTTTGACTAACAAAAGAATTAATTTTTAGGTTGCACATATTGACCCATTTAATGTAAAATGTTCAAAAATATGCTCCACTATTATTATCTCTAATTACCACAGCATTAATTATATTACTTACCGGAAAGCAGGACAAAAGTTCCATTCCATATATGGTTTTATGACATTATTCTGATTTAGGAAAGGGTTATTACACTAAAAAGAAACTGCATCGACAACATGTTTATGTACCACTGATGTATTCGATAAAAATAAATTACAGTTATACATAAGTTTTTTTGGCATATTAAGAAGATTTTTTTTTTGTATAGTACAGGTAAAATCGTATTATTTCGTAATATATATGTCTTAAGGATATGTACAAAAATTTACATATGATATTGTTTATTCCACTTAATTTGAGACAAATTTATTTATGTATATCTAGAGAGTCTGAGTAGTTGAAAGTTTCTATTTGTAGTTAGGGTTTAAGTTGAAATAAATAGAGTGGATTTTTAAGATGTGACGTGATATATTTGCTATATCTCTCAGCAGAGTAATAGAACGGTTACATGAGAAGAATTCTTTTTCACCAGGCATCATATTTAAGATTGAAATCCTGCGAGAAAAGACACAAATATTTTTAAATAAATTCGCAGCAGCTTTCCAAAGATTGTTATGAATTACAGCAGAAAATTTTACGACAGTTTGAGATATGTTTTATTTTTATTATATACTTAGTAAACTTTGAAAATCTGATGGACAAAATTGTAGTATATAAGTTTTATTTTGTAATTACAAAACTTGGTATCACCCTGTACATAATTCTGCGGTTTTTATTATCTTATAGAAAACACTGACTAGTAAATATGATTCCTTAACATAACATGATAAAATAGTCCCATTTTTTCTACCATTTTTACTAAATTAATTAAATATTCACATTAATTACTCATGAATCACAACAATTTTTCTAAATAAAGTTTATAGAAAGTAACAAAATATAAAATGATATCTAACCATATTTTTTGCTAATATAAATTAGAATATTTGTTTACTTGTTAAAATGTTGGAGCCTAATTAGTGGATTATATTTTCCGACTAAAACTTTTGCCCGCCTAGTCAAATGCCACGACACAAATTTATATCATTTAATTATTTGCGAGTCATATATCATTTCATGCTCAAATTCAAATATAATTGTCAGTTTGTTTTCGTGCTTTTTTATTTTAATTAATATAAAAGTAGAATTCATAATAGTGAGCAAAAAATTAAAGTGGTCTTGTCTAGAAAACAGGTATTAAAATATAATTTTATTTGCAGACTTGGCGGGTTTTAAACAAATAGAAATATATATTAGAATTAGAAAGCGCAGCATTTTTAGGAATTGATATATTGTTTAGTATTTATTTCATCAACAACCATCAAACAAAGCTACTTAGTCAATATATAAGTCAAGAAAAAAATCGTTAGAAATATCGAACTGAATTAGAACAATATGCCTCATAGATAGCGAAGACAGTTCCATCTACTGGCAACCTATAACCTTACTTTTGAAACAAGGAGATCACAAGACGTTATTATATAATAAAGGTAATGCATAAGATTACATATTTAGTGGCCAAAGGGAATAGGTTAATTTAAATTTATTGGAAAATGTCCAAAAAGCTTTTTTGGTCGAGAAACTGTACCTAGTGAACAAGTCTGCAACTAAATTAGGAAATAAATATGAAGTTGTAAAACAGATCTCTTTAAATTTCACGGACAAAAACGGTTATTCAATTTATAAGGTTATTTTTCTGATTTTTTTTTGTTTACTTTGTACATAGTTACGATACGTATTAATTATTATAAAAAATGTTGGTAATTTGTTGCCGTATATCTGCTGAAGTTTATGTTTCATTAAAAAAGTTTCAAAACTTTCGTAATTTCTCGACTGTTGAATAAAAGTGGCTACTATTCGCAATAGTCTCGTTAGAAACTTTCAAACTCAGACAGTTATAAACAACTTAGTCATAAGAAATATCACAAAATAGAAATTTAATTTACTATGTATACAGAGTTGGTTTAGAACGTTAGCAAACTTTACACTATCCTCAGAATATATAGTATCTTAGTCACAATTCGTATCAGTCTGCAGTAATGAACGCACATAAGCTCACCCAAGTGTAATTCAACAGTTCCTCTTTGTTCCTGCAAGTGTTTAAGTGTTGCATATAATTTTCGATAGAGTTTGTTATACGTAAAAATAAATAAGTAATTGTTAATTAACTGTATTTAATTTTATTACACTAAATCTATTTTTAGTCTTTTAAATTTAATTTCTTTTCTAGATTCCTTGATAATAATGATATTGATAATAATACTAATAATATTCATAGCACCAGCATTATATATATATATATATATATATATATATATATATATATATTATGCTGGTGCAATGAATATTATCTTGGAGATAATATTGTCATCTTTTATTGATTTTAATGAATAAAGATGACAACAAAGCTTGATTAATTCTGCAGATATTTGCTCTTTTCTATGATCTTACTGTTTTTTTTCTCATGAATTGAACTCAAAAATGCCCTTGAATATAAATATTGTGTTATTATTGCCGCTAAAAATGCCATATTACTCTTAAACGACTTAGCCAATTGTAACTATATTGTAATGTAATACAAATAGTAAATATTTAACTATTATCTGTAAAATTTGATTGATAGATCACAGAGGGTGTTATGAAACTTTTGAAGTAAGATATTGAATATTCAATAAAGGATATGAGAATGATCTGATAAATGCTTTTCTTACAGTAAAGCAAGTTTTTTAACAGAAAATTGCTACTAACGGTAGCATATAATGATCTAAATTAATTATTAGATATGAAAATTATAAAGGCACCTCTAATGGGTGGCCTTTTCTTATGATGGTGTACTTAATTTTGGTCCTCTACATATTTTTAAATATTAATGATTTGATTAAAATATAATTGAAAAATAAATGAATTATTAAGTTTTTGGTGGTTTAATAAATAAATATTTCAATATTCCTAAAAAGCAAACTGTATTAAAAGAAAATTCGACAAAAAATTAGTAAACAATTGTGTCAAACACACTGTATCTTGAAAATATAAATCATTATTAAAAGGAATCTTTTAAAGAAAGATATGAGACATACTCCTGTAAGTCGTTAGTTAGTGGTAACACAGAGACAAACATCTTAAAAAATGCCGAGAATGACATTGTTAAGATTTTAAATGGATTTAGAAATTTTCTATTTTATTCCACTTAAATATATAGTTTATTAAATGTATACTAGCTTCTTTAATTTATAAACCTACTTGATTAGTGTGAAATTTCGGAATTTAGAATTCAATTAAAATTTAAAGAAGTTAAATCGCTTTATCTAACATATCGGTTCTCTATCGAAAATCACACAAAATACTGGATGTCGATCTCCAACAAATATTAAACCTATTGCTCGCCAAACCTCAAGCAAACATCATCCGTGAATAATTCCTGCTCTATGCCTCTCCGGTCTCCATGACGTATTGTGCCATTGTTTGCGGATAGTGAATATTCGCTGCGATTCTCAAATGTTTATTTGTCCGCTATTTACATCACGACGCCGACAGCAATGCTGACACCATTATCGCCATAAACAGGCCGCAGTTTAGCAGGAACGTGGAGCAGGAGCTTTTCGTTGAATTGGCGTGTTGCATCGCCGCTGGCTTCTCTTCTGGAACCAAAACAGAATGGAAATTGATGGGATATTGTTCGTTATCTAATAACTACCAATCAATTATTAATAAAACAATTCTGAAGCGACATCAAATGTGGACATCAGCAAAGAAAAAATATGTTATATTTTACAGTTTTTATTCAGTATAGGTGAAAATACGCATGTGCATAATGTTAATGGTTCATATTTTATAACAGTCAGTCAAGTATATGCTCGATTTTCTTAATTCTGTTCAGCTGACATTTAGATGTCAATTGTCGAAGAGGTGGTTAAAGTTACCAAACTCTTAAACTATCACATAGCGTTATTGGACGGTTCGAACAATGTTTGGTATAAATACATTGTATTCAAAGCCAATTATTTTGAAAGGGATGAAAACATGTTTCAACTTTAGCATTATGTTTACAAAATCAATCAGATTATAAAAACTCGTGACCTGTTCATAAAAGAAATCATCAATACTTTTTTCCAGGCTCATTATAAATATTTACCCGGAGACCAAAAAATAAAAAAATACGTTGTTCATTAATTTAATTAATTAATTCGTCACGAAGTCTGCGTACGGGACTATCTAATCCGAATAAAAAATGTTTTTATTAAACGTCAAAAGTTTTCTACTTATTCCTTCGAAAATAAATAAAAAAACTCGGCGGAATTCGTACGACAACAAAAAAAGTTTAAATAACGTCCCTTTTAATCAAGGATTTTTCGAACTCTTGCCAACAAATGAGGATGTCGCTTGATTTATAATTAGGAAAATACCGAACACTAATGACGCAATCTCGGAATTATTTTATAAAAACAAGAAAATATCGATGGAAAAATCCTGCTTATAAAATGCACAGGCTTGAACGAAATAACAATTTTCCATGTGGTTCCAATGGCTCTTCAGTTCCTGACACTTTTTTAAAAATCTAAATTTAATTCAATCTAAATCTAAATTCTAGAAAAGAAGTGGCATCAAATATCTTTCAGCTTGTATCTGTTTCTAATCGTTTCTTTTTTCTTGAATATATGTTAAAAGTGGTGTTTATATCAGTAATCTAGCGACAGTGAAGAAATATAAGTTGGGACAAAAGTCCCGCTACTATACCCGCTTTAACCATTGTGTTGTGTAGAAGTTCAAATTTTATTGCGGATAAATAAATGGATACACCACAAAAACAAGCAGAAATAGTGACAATATTTATTGAAAATAATCAAGAATTATTAATAAGCATTATTGCCACTCAACGGAAATTGCGTCAATGGTAGCGTGGCTATTGCATAGGATATATATGAAATAATGTACAATGAAGTGGTAGACAATATAAGTTCCCATTTCAAGTTATATCTTTATAATATTTAACGATATATTTTTAAGCAATTACTAAAAGAGCGTATAACTTAATGTCTGGAAATTCATATCACAATTAAATAAGTAAAATGTAATTGTTCCAGAAACTGGAAAGCGAAAACCTAAACGAAATGTTTTCTTTGTGCTCATTGCTATGATCAATGGATGTTCAGAAGACCAATTCTGAGAGGGCTAAATGAAAAACTAATTGTGGTGGTATTAATAAATTAACGTTAAGATGGAATATATACTCTAATAATAGTCTATGCAATGTAGCTAATAAGTTTATCTTCCATTTTATATCATTTATTTTCGAATTTCGGGCATTGCCGAGTTTGCAGAGACAAGACACAAATTAGAAGGTAGAAATCGAATTGAACTACTAATAACAAATCGAAACATTTAAAAAGAGGTTTTCTTAAAATAACCATGACAATGCAATAATCTCAGGACTAATTTCAAAGAAGGAAGAATGCGAAATTACGATAATAAATACTATTGATATTGATAGTATAGTAGACATTGATAGTATAGTAAACAAGGTATGAAGAAATAATGAAAAACTCATCATCATAAATTATTCAATGAACAAAACATTAATGAACTAGTTAATAATTATATTATTCATCATAAAGCACCTAATAAGTGAGTAATAAATTGAAAAAAGTTAATGATAAATAGCTCGATGAGTGTAATGCAATTGATGTAAGAAATATATAATTTATAATGATCTATTTTTATATAAAACTTATAAAATATAATAAACAGTTCTTGAGTTACCTAGAACATTTTGTGTGAACTTTTTTCTCTACCATTTCTGATTCATAGAATTTTGATGTACTTCATGTAATATTCTTAACATAATAATAACATGGAAGGTTGGACTAAACCTGAGAATTAAGTAGAGCTGTTATTATTAGGCGTAAAAAAAGACGAACAAAAGGAGAAGTAAAAATATAAGAAACTATGAGTATATATGAATATTGAATCAGAGAAAGAGTACGTAAAAGGATACAACTTAGTTAGAGAGAACAGAACACATAGAGGACACCACGAAGCAGATAAAGGGTATCTGGGAAGGGCTAAAGAGTTGAGAAATACAAGTTGGCGATTTGTATCAGGGAACACTGCAGAAGAAGTAAAGAGCCTTGACAGAAAAAAATGGATGGAATTTGTACATACTGGGCACTTTCAAATAATACACCATTTACAATATTTGTAATTATATGCGACATCATATTGATATGTTATTTGAAAGTTTACTGTTGATTGTATTTGAAAGTAATTGACAAATGGTAGAATCGTTAAGAAATGTTAGATTGAAGTGAATTTGAATTAAACTTTTAGGATGTGAAATTGTGGTCTAATTCCAAATCCCAATTATCAAGATAGGGTGATTAGAGTAGAAAAAACGAAAAGGTGAGTATATAATTAATATACAATAACTGTAGAAAATCGTCTGAAAGATTATTGTCAGTAAGTATTTCGAACATTCATGAGCATTTACTTAGAATGTTTGAGGAAAGCTCGAATACTAACAATTTTGCAGATATGGCAAATGGATCTGGGAGAATGTAGTGATTTAGTTATCAGTTAAATTATGAATTTTATTAAGAAAAATGGACACATGTTGAAAATAAGAAAATTCTAAGAATAATCGCAGTAATATCCAAATGACTTGACAAGCAAACACAGCAATGAAACAAGAACAAGGTCTAAACGCAAAATTCTAATTATATTCGCTAATAGTAGCCATCAACATAACTTGAATAGGTGGATTAGATCTCCAAACAGGTAGAATTTGAGAACAGAGGAAGGAGAGAAGAGAGACCAAAGGGCGACCTGAGAGGAATTGGGATGAATGTGTCAGAAAAATCACACAGAATAGAGAACTCTGATTTAGGCAAAAATATAGAGATTGATTGATTGAATGATTGGATTGAGACAAACTGACGGAATTTGTAGATGGAGAAAGCCAACGTACGCTAAACATAACAAACCAATTTTATACGTAATACATATGTAATAAATATTCTCAATGATGCAAAAATTACACTATTTCAACAAAAATCATCCTCAATTATCTTCAACAGGCAAGTAGCTCAAATAATAAAGATTCTCGAACCAGGGAAAACACCAGAAGATATCCTACCGGCCTATACGTTTATTACCGATAATCACAAAAGTTTTTAGTTGTATATAAGGGGCCTCAATTATGTAATCTTAAATCTTACCTCACATATTATCATTTTACTGTGAATCAAGGCAATGAATATACCGAATTACATACAATATATTCAGGAGTTCCGCATGGTAGTTTACTGAGTACAGTACCTATATCTTCTGTACACAGCCAATCTACCTACAAAATAACCACTGTGGCAATATGCGCAGATCACACGGCAGTCTTAGCCTCTCATGAAAACACCAATTAACCTAAAATCAAATACAAATGTGGCTGAAAAGATGGCGTATAAAAGCCAACGAAACAACATCCAATTATATAAATTTTCCCTCCGTAGAAGAACATGTCCACCAATCTACAAGTCTCAATAATTGTCAACTCCCGCAAGCAGAGGATGCTAAATATCTTGGTATGCACGTAGATTGACGTCTAACTTGTAAAAAGGACATACTCACCAAACGGAAACAACTTGGACTTAAAATCCCAAAATGCATTGGCTTAAAGGGCGCAAATCCAACTTATCATTAGATAACAAGATATTAT
Organism: Rhynchophorus ferrugineus; assembly: GCF_030347505.1. Lineage (NCBI taxonomy): Eukaryota > Metazoa > Arthropoda > Insecta > Coleoptera > Curculionidae > Rhynchophorus > Rhynchophorus ferrugineus. The sequence continues at coordinate 57,919,899 of NW_027472583.1, read as the reverse complement.
TGTATAAGTCTATACTCAAGCCTATTTAGTCATATGAATTCCAACTATGGGAACCGCTAGCATGTCTAATATATCCATCATATAACTTTCTAAAATAAAGTATTACGTGCCACTGTCGATGCCCCGTACCATATTTCAAATGAAGTGATACAATGCGATATTCCTCTAGAACCAATAAGGAGTGTAATTCATCGTGTTTGTGGGAAGTACTCCGAAAGAGTGTTAGTACATCCCAATGTACTCGCTAATCGGCTAAATGTACCAAGTGACAGTGTGCGTAGACTAAAACGTCTAACACTATCCGATCTGATTATTGAACATATATAGACTTTAGAATAAGCTTTAAAATAAGACTAATGAATTAAAATTGTATTTTATATAGGAGATCACGTAATGAGGTGATTTATACATGTCATGTATATATAATATATACATAACAAATACACATTGCTCTCTGGACAGATTGTGGAACTACTAAGAGTAATAAAAGAAATATCTTCTATTTACGCAACAATCAAGCTCAATTATTGAGCACCACTGACTTATCAAACTTCCCTTGTATATAATAATAATATGGAGTTTATTTTAAGAATATTTGTTAATCAATATTTTATTGAAACATAATTATCTTTGCAATACAATAGAAATTCTAAAAGATCTCTTCTAACTTTGATCCGAACAATTTGTCATGGGCTCAGAGAGGGTACGTAAATAAAATATAAACCCACATACCCCAATTTTATTAATTGTTTTCTTTTCAGTGTCACGGGAAGGAAAAAAATAGGTCGGTTTTGTTTGCCTTTTCGGGTCAAACGACGACGGAGGAAAAAATCTTTTAAAACCGGCAACGATAAGAAACATAAATCACGGCATTATATTTCGTTTATTTTTGTGGCATAAGTATAAAACATGAATGGGAGAGGTATTTGTCAAGGGCGGATTTCTAGGTCAGTTGGGGATTTCGAACGAACGAAAGATAATAAAATATATTTTTTCCGAGATTGTTTTCCTCTTTTCCGATGTCGAGAATAAAGTTGCCGCGCCATCAGGAACGAAGAAAAACGGTTATTGGTGTAATTTGATACCGGGAGAAAGGACTGTCTCACCTGTCAAACCTCCGGATGACTTACGATTACATCTATACGATTCTATCAAAAGAGTATCGATGACTCTTAAACAAAGCGTTGAATTTTCATTTGTAATTGTATTATTGTGGTATTGAATTGTTAACTTAGCACCTTAATCAATAAGTCTTCGGTCTAAGAGTTCTTTTAAGGATGTTTGTGATGATGACTGAATGGATCTTTCATGATATGGATTTATGATCCAATACTGACAAATCCTAAGAAATGGTGATGTTAGTAGAAACAAGTATAGGTGAGTATATCATTGAAATATGATAATATATGATTGGAGCTCAAAACGGGTAAAATTTGAGAACAGTGGAAGGAGGGAAGAAAGAGCAGAAGGCGACATAAGAGAAATTAGGACGAATGTGTCAGTAAAATCCTGCAGAGGAGAGAAACAACTCCGATTTAAGCAAGAATACTGAGCTGTGATTGAGAAAAATTGACAGAATTTGTAGATGGAGCAAGCTAACGTATGTAATAATAATACAAAAATTATATTATTTCAGTAAAAATCATCTTCAATTGTCTTTATTTGGAAAGTAGCTCAAATAATAAAGATTCTTAAACTAGGCAAAATAGCATATAAAAAAAACACCAGAATTTATCACTTCCTACCGATAATCTCAAAATTTTTTGAAAAACTGTACATAAAGAGGCTCAACTATATAGAAATTAGATCGGTAGATCGAATAGATTTATGATTCATGACATGGGGATGTGACTAGAAAGGACTATAGGTGAGTATATAGTTAATATATTATAACCGTAGGAAATCTTATAGATTTATTTGCACCTATATGTGTTTAATTGTTCAGAATACACGTAAAAATTTGATTAAATGTACGAAGGGCAATTAATACTAACTCTTTTGCAGATATGCCAAATACATTAGGGATAATATAGTTATTAAATTTAATGTTACCAAAAAAAATGTAGACAGGTGATAACAAAAGAAACTAAAGAGAAATAGAGTGATATCAAAGAGACTTGACCAAGAAACACATCAACGAAGATAACAAGAACTAAACCTAAAATTGTAAATATGCTCTGTAATTAAAGAGCATACATTACTTCGACATATATACAACTGCTAATTAGTTGGATTAGGCCTCAAGCGGATATCACTATATAACACGCGTGGATCTCATTGGTGTTGTCTAAAAGTGTTCAGAATACATATAATCTAACCTGTAAGGTGTATCTGTAGTTTAAGCTTTTCGATAACACATGCTTTAAATATACGATAATGTTAAAATAAATTATATTTGAAAAGAATTATTTTTATTATTACGTTAGTTTATTTCCATTAAATTTTTGTTATACGCCACTGCCAACATACAGTAAAAGTCAAAGTTGATACGGTGATATTGTAACTTTTTGACATCATAGATTGTGATAGTGTGAAATCTGAGTTCTCTCTTTTATTGAATTGACTATTTGGTATTTAGTTTTCTTAATGGAGCTCCCTTGTATTAGCTTACCTATTTCATGAGTAATATTCCAGAACAAAAATAGTAATAAATTTTTTAGTTATTGATGGAATGACATACAATTTTGACACATTCGCAGACTTATTGAGTGATATTTCACATACTGTTTCCATCAAGGTTTACACAAACCAAGCATACATAACCACATAACCCCAGAAGTTAAAACAATATTTATGACATATGTTATAAATACTTTTAAGAGTTCATAATAGGTGAAAAACATGGATAGACATTTTCTTCTAGGCCTCTTTAATTCTGACCAGACATAAAGACGTATAATGGAAAATTGCTTGTTCCCACTGTATATTTTGGACACCACAGGGCCAAAAGCTTAAGCACTTATGTTATTTTTATGCAACTTTTTACTGCACTTTATATTAGTTTTCTTATTTTTCCGTATAACTAAGGATATTTTTTGCTATGACGTAATTTTTATATATTTAAATGTAAAAATAACTTTTTTAAAATCTATAAACAAAACGAATGAATTGTATTACAGAATAGGAACGTTAAAATATTATTCTTATCCAAAGGACCCTGCATTAGTCCAGAAATGGTTACTGAAACCAATTAGTGATAAAATTAATAGAATATTTGATGAGCTTCTTTATATGTAAAGGAATTCGTGGTCGACGTTCCTTGCGAGCAAGTTCAATATTGAAATCAGCAGAGGTTGCTCAGTCTACATTAGAATCTCAAAATAAATTAGAAAGAAGTAGAAATAAAATATATTTTTTAAATGAAGTAAACTGTGAAGTTATATATATATATATATATATATATATATATATATATATATATATATATATATATGTGGAATCCTCGAAAACGCAATTTCCTTGACCTAATGTTTTGTTGAAAGTCATCCAGACAGAAAAGACACCCACATAAGCCGGCCAAAAATCTCCTTACTCATTGTCGAAATTCACATGCCGAATTAACAAGTTAATTATATTTTTTGCTAAAAGAGCGAATCACTCGTTACCTTAATTATTAAATGAGCGCGGCGTCCTAAAGACCTAAAAACCTGTTTGTTTTGTCCTTGAGTCTGTTTTCCCGTTGAATTCGGAAAACTTTCCTGTAATTAGCTTATCTGGCTGCAAAACGCTCAATAGGCGTGACGCTTTTTAAACGCTTCATTAAAATACCCCTCGTTTTTCATTTGTTTGGTTTGTTCGTATTTCTAGTCGAAAAAAAATCCCGTTTCTGTCATTATTTATGTCATTATTTTTCTATCATTATTTTAATATTATTTAGTATTTTATGCATAATTCATCGGCAATGAAAATCTAGGATCATTATCTTTATTAAATTTTTATTTATGTTTATATTTATCCTATACAGTGGATGATGTGTGTCATTGGATTGGAAATGATGAAAATCCATTTGTCACTCTAACCGAAGTTAAACTACAAATAAAAAATTACATTCAAAAGTTACTAGTTTTGACCTAATTATTAGGAAAATTTTAAAGAAATATCCAAGAATAGGTGGATGAAGTAATTAATATTCCTAAATCAGGAAAGCCACCTCATCAATCAGCATCATACCAAATTATTTCAAAAAACTTTTATTGAATAGGATAAAATCAAATCATTGTAAAAATACCCTTATCCTGGATCTGGATCCGCAATTTGATTTCAGTAAACAACACTACATGACTGGTCAGGTTCACAGAATCACTGGTGTCATAGAAAAAAAAATGTTTTATGATATTATTAGATGTTGCTTAAGCTATTGATAAAGTTAAGTAAAGTAAAGTATAAATCAAAAAGTATTAACGAAAGGAAATATAGCCTTGAAGAAACGTGTTAAGAAAAGATATGAAGACCTCAAGCTGTTGTAAAATAATGTAGTGGTTATAGTATATATAATAAGCATTTACTTTTCCAATAAGTCTTGAAACTAGCGGGGACTCATGTATTTCAATGCTAGGGTTTTACGAGCCAAATCAATAGAAATATATTTTTAATATTCAATTTTAAACTTAATGCACATTAAACATTTTGACATAGATGGTAATCCCAAAGTGTCCATCGTAGTATGTAATTTTAAAATCATAGGAAATTAGGTTAAAAACAAATAGCTTGTTAGTGTTAATTTACTAGATTACTATCGTAAATAATTATATAAAAATTACAATTTCAAACTGATTATTTAAATTTAAATTTGTTTTAACTGTAGTGTCATTAACATTCAACCCCAAAACCTGGGAAGTCAGCAAACGAAATAAAAGGCTACAGGCCTATATCACTGCTGCCAGTAATATCTAAGGTTTTTAAAAAACTCCTGTTGAAAAGGATAAAACCGATCATAAGGATAATAAACTTAATTCCAACACACCAATTTGGGTTTATTAACCAGCAACCAACAATTGACCAGCTCCACAGAATAACAGATGTTATTGAAAAAGCCTATAAAAGTAAAAAAGTATGTTCAACTATATTTTTAAATGTAGCGTTAGCTTTTGATAAGATTTGGCATGAAGGCCTTATTCATACAATACAGCAAATGCTACCAAACCAATACATCAAACTATTAAAATCATATATTACAACCAGAATGTTTAGAGTCAAACAAGAAGAAGCTTTCTCTACAATAAAAGAAGCTAAATCAGGTGTACCACAAGGAAGTGTACTGGGACCAATGCTTTATCTAATCTACACTTGTGATATACCACAAATGGAAAATATTACGATGGCTACAATTGCTGATGATACAGCGATTATAGCTGTCGGAGACAATAGTGAAGAAGTTTCACGAAAATTACAACAGGCAAGTGACAATATAAATAATTGGACACAAGCTTGAAAAATAAGAAATAATGAAAGTAAATCTGTACATATGCCGTTCACCTATAAACAGGCCGTACAAGCACCAATAACATTAAATAACACTATCATTCCATATAGCAACAACGCTAAATATCTCGGAATGAATGTTAACGCAAAACTTCGCTGGAAGGAACATATAAAGAAGAAAAGAAAAAACTGGAATTGAAATATAGGAAAATGTACTGGCTAATTGGAAGAAAATTACAATTATCAGTACATAATAAATTGCTATTAAATAAGCAAATATTGAAACCTATTTGGACATACGGAGTTCAATTATGGGGATGTTCTGCAAAGAGTAACATAAATAAAATAAAAAAATTTCAGAGCAAAATCCTGAGAGGTATTGTGGGTGCACCCAAATATTATAGGACTGATTACCTTCATCGAGACCTTCAGATACCCACAGTCAGTCAATAAATCAAAAGAGTTGCAAGGGGGCATGAGGAAAGGCTCCATTTTCATGAGAATATTGAAATATTGCAACTATTGTATACCACCAGAACAGGACAAAGGAATGCCTTACACTATTAATTGAAACTAAGATAAAAGGAAAAAATTCATTCACATCAACAACAAAGCTCAATATTCATGTCCAGTTCCTGTTTACATAATATGAGATCAGCAAAGTGTATGAGCCGTTAAAATTGACTGAAACTGTTACTGCAGGTATTAACCGACGTTGCTTGAACAAAATAAGCCACATATCAAAAAAGAGCAACAATAGCAAGTAATTAGCGCTAGTGGTATACGCTGTTCAGCTGCAATAAGACCTCCTCATTAACACTTGTTCAGATACCTTCAGCACAGCTTATTTTGTAAACAGTCCCGAAATGCTGATGAATAGGTACCGGTGATTGGAGTGCTGATCTATTTAAAGTAAAAAATGATCAAAATACATTCAAATACCTAACAATATTAGATCAATCTCTATAGGCCTAATTTATTTCTCAGCATATCAGCCGAAGTAACACGGTTGAAACATTACATTCACTAACAAGAAATAATGCATACAAAGATAAACCCGAAGCTAGTAATAGGACAAGTTTATACATATAAATGTTATTACGTTCATATATAATAATTATGGTAAATAGATATTATTAAAATAGGTCGACAGAGGTTCAAATAATTACTCCAAACCAGCAACCCTGGGGAAATAATAGAGCCCTCAAACACACTAGCCGTTATCATTCTGGACAAGTCCACGACGCGCATATAGAAACATGTCACCAGCTACGTAAATTTCCATAAAAATATTATCATTTACATTAGTCCTTTATGCCATGTACATACATTCAATTATAAGATTTTTATTTCATTACTTTAGTGTTAATCTTTTCTAGTTTCTCTTATTAAATCAAAATCCATAATATTGAATAAAAAATATTTTATTTTTAAGCAAAAATTAATGTTCTTTTAACTAAGTTAATTTTTTTGAAAATTAATTGTTATTTTTTTTATCTATTTAAATTAATATTCCTTGAGCTGATTATCCTACCAATGATTCACTTTTGTTATTATTATTCTGGGTTTGATAACAATAGATTATTACTAACATATTATTACTATAGAAGCAGTTAATATTCCATTTTGAGGTATCTTTTTTATTCTTCAATGGTATAATTTTTTAACCTAATAGTTGTGTCTCGTTCAAGAACTTTCACAGGCTCCCAAAGAAGTTTATGAAAAACTCTTCATTCATGAGGATTTAAGTTAAGCTATAAGAAGAATTGGTAAGGCTGCGTAGTATGAAAATATTTCGGATTCACATCGAATAATAACATAAGGTGGGGCAAAAGTCCCGCTCTATGTTATAATTTGATGAATTGAATATGAACCGTTTTGAATATGACCGTTATAACTTTGCTCAAAGAAAATATAAGTAAATTTGGTTTCCATGAAAAGTTTACTTGGTCTTTACGTATTTTTTTCGCTATGATTGAAAAATTGTATCGGGTAAATCCGCGATTCGCCATGCAACTTTTGACTCTTTTTAAGACATTTTTCATGACATCCTGCAACATCTAAGGCTGAATTTCTTCAATTTCGCGACGATTATTGTCTTTAAGATATTGAATCGTTTGGAGCTTATTCATATAACCCTTTTATTTTAAAAAATTCCATAAGAAAAAGTCTGGTGCTGTAAAATCCGGAGATCTGGCGGTCCATGTTAAATCGCCACTTCGTGAAATTATTCTTCGTGGGTAAACGTCATTCGATACAAATAAATATTCAATAAAATTTCTAGTCATGTCTTGGTACCGTTCAGCAGTAACAGTAACTGCAACACCGTGGTCATTTTCAAAAGAAATAGGGGCTAATGATGTTTCTAACATAAATACCACACCATACAGTTGCTTTTACTGTGTTCAATGATGTTTCATGAATTAATTGAGCATTCTGTGTTCCCGAAATATAACTGTTCTGTTTATTGATGTGGCCTCTGAGAAGAAAATGGGCTTCATCCTTCATTATCAATCTAGACGAAAATTTTCAATTTTACTAGACAGCCTTAGCATTGCATTACTGTAGTCAATTCGTTGATCAGGATCTCTCGGTAGAAATATTTGAACTAATTGAATTTTGTATGGGAACATTTTCAAATCAATTTTCAAAATTCGCCTTAAACTGCGTGCAGAAATATGTAAATGGGAACCACATCTAAAAATTGATGTTTCTAGAGACTCTGCAACACTCTCGCGCACCAGAGCCACATTGTGTTACGAGATGTCTGTTGTCTTCCAAAACGAGGCCTCTCTACTGTCGTACTGTACTGTCGAAAATTCTCATGTAAACGATAAGTTGTGGTTTTGTGAGGCATTGGACGATTAGAATGATTTTAACGCTTTTCCGCTGAGTGTCAATAATGGAACAATTATTTTTAACAAATATTATTACTATTTCTGCCCGTTATTGTGTCATATATTTATCCATAATAAAATTTAGACATCGACGCAACACAATAGTTAAAGTGAAACTGAGCTAAACATCACATAACCAAGATAGCGCGCAATCAAAATGGTAGAGGGATTTTTGCCGAATATGTTCGAAGTTATTCTTCTTTATACTCAATTGCAGAATTCAAAAATCACTATAAGATGGTCGTTTTTAATCATAATCATAATTAGTACAATTATTTAACTTTGTAATCAATTCTACATTTTGAACTTTCATTCATATTCGTAGCATATCCGTATTTCAATTTCATCAAGCAAATAAGAAGAAATATGAAGATGAAGGGGAGTAGCAGTAAATTTTATAATATTTTTGTTGTAGATATCTACTTCTGAAGTAGCAGTATTGTGGTACTGAATTTCATAGAATGATGATGATGTTTAGTCAGAGATATTATGCGTTAACAATTGATTTTTTGAAGGCTCAATTAATTACCAGTTTTTTCGGAAATTTAGACTGTAAATGTCATAAAGAAACGATCAGAATTTTTTTGAACAAAAATTAATTTAATTTTTTGTACATGACAAAATTAGTGTAAATATATATTCTTTACTCCTTGCTCTTTATTGGACAGTAATATTCAGCCAGCTAATAGACATATCAATAATAATCGGCTAAACCGAGTTACAATCAATTATTTTTACTATATAATAAATATTACAGTTAGGACGAAAAATTGCTTTTACTAAATTAGTCCCTAACAGAATCAGTTCTAATTACATATGGTGGCTGAGGTCATCTAACAATTTATTTATATTATTACTCTCAAACATAGACATTTTCCCATAAAACAAAACAGTGAAATCACTCAATTACATGATACTGCGTCCCCCATATATAGCTGATTTATCAATCACAAAGCCCACAGCTTTAAATGCAATCAAACAGTATCAAAGAACTTCCAAACACATCCCAATGAAATGAACTGTGCCTGAAAACACGGTAAATCCAAGCAAACGAAACAGCATCTACTCATAAGCTTTACTGTGCTTAGAAGAATATACCCACAAGTAAATACTAATATTTGCGAGATCATCATTGCATCTGGGTACTTTTTTTGATATATTTCTCCTTTTTATCAACGAGGGTTTATCTGGACCGGACCTACTGTTTAACATGGGTTCTGAACCTCGGTTCTCAACATCAAGCCTACCGACTGGCCAGTGATCAACTTAGGGAACATCCCCAGAAGATATCCGGTCTTACCCAGCCTAGTTACCGGCGTGACTGGGATGGTTATTCCTTATTAGATTTTCCACTTTTATCTATAAAAGTACTTGCAATTACTATTACAAACGTAAAGGACATCAATGCCCTGTGAGAAACAATTTATTTTGTAGGGATAGTTAGGATTGTTGTGGCCTGCAATTACCACATTTTTGGCCCTAAAACAAGTTTTCGTTCGTTTCTTTTAAATATTATTTAATCATTAATTAATCAATTTTTGATACTCTATTAATTACTGAGAAATTAGTGTACATTTTTCTAGGGCAAGTTTTAAAAATTTAAATATAAACAAGGTGTATCGAATTCAAAGATGGAAATTGTAACGGCGTCCCCGCTCCCTTCGTCTACCGACAATTAATTATAAATACAAAATCTTCGGTTAATTACTTTAAATAACTTAAAGGCATTCCCGCCCTATTAATTTCTTATTATTAATTGTTTTCCAGAAACTTTTCGAGTGTCCTGTACACGTGGCTTGCTCGCAGCAACCCTAAATAAAGACTAATTATCCAGCCATCAGTCGAAACTGATAACGAAGCCTGACAATTTGCCGAAAAGTTATTCGTATAAAGAGCCTTAAAATAGGCGAAAAACGAGGCGGCGTGACGTTAATATGCTACAGAACAGAATTATAAATAATTTATGTGGGGGATTATGTTGTGTTTCATACGCGAACTTTTGCTTGTTAAGCATACGTCAAGTCGGTTGGAAAAACATCGACGAGTGCTTTGTGAAGCTGATTAAGTTGCCCGGCTGGGTTTGACTCCAGTAAATCGTAATCCAGATTTTCTCTTTCAAAAATTCATGAACCTAGTTAGGTGCTTTACGTGAATTTCGATTACAATTTAGAAGCATAATGTATGTCTACATGCAAAAAATGTTAGCAAATATTTTTGGTATGTTTGCTGTTTTACAAAGCGTCTAAGGTTGTCTCATAAATTATCGAGGATTTGTGAAAGTTTGGATAACTTCATAATTTCAACTCAGGAAAATATCAAAAAGCAATAATGTTATTTACCCTTGTTGATCACTATTCTAACTCATGCAATATGGAATGTTCCCTTAAACTATCCGATAACTTTGATGATTGTGATGATTTATTTCCCTTCATTCTTCTAGTATGAAAGTGAAATATTGCGAAACTGAAGCCAAACGGTATTATAAAACTTACCAACTTGATCAATACAGCATTTAGATTAAAACATGTCCCAAACATTTGGAAGATGGCTGAAATTATAATGATCCCAAAACCTGGGAAGTCACCAAGCGAAATAAAATCCTATAGACCTATATCACTGCTGCCAGTAATATCTAAGGTTTTTGAAAAACTCCTGTTGAACAGAATAAAACCGATCATAGAGAGAATTAGTTTATTCTCCAACACACCAGTTTGGGTTTATTAACAAGCACTCAACAATTGACCAGGTCCACAGAATAACAGATGTTATTGAAAAAGCCTACGAAAGTCAAAAAGTATGCTCGGCTATATTCTTAGATGTAGCACAAGCCTTCGATAAGGTTTGGCATGAAGGCCTTGTTCATAAACTACAGAAAATGCTACCAAAACAACACACCGAACTATTAAAATCATATATTACAACCAGACTGTTTAGAGTCAAACAGGAAGAAGTTTAGTATACAGTAAAAGAAGCTAAAGCAGGCGTACCAAAAGGAAGTGTACTGGGACCAATACTTTATCTGCTTTACACTTGTTATATATTACAAATGGAAAATATCACGATGGCTACATTTGCTGATGATACAGCGATTATAGCTGTCGGAGACAATAGTGAAGAAGCCTCACGAAAATTACAACAGGCAAGTGGCAACATAAATAATTGGACACAACCTTGGAAAATAAGAATTAATGAAAGTAAATCTTTACATGTACAGTTCACCTATGAACAGACCGTACAAGCACCAATAACAATAAATAATCTATCACTCCATATAGCGACAACGCTAAATATCTCGGAATGAATCTCGATGCAAAACTTCGCTGGAGCAAATATTGAAACCTATGGACATAGAGATACTAGAAACCTATAGGACATAATATATGGACATACAAGTTCGTTATGTATTCAGTTCAATTATGTTCAATTATGTTCATATTGAGTTTAATTATGGGGATGTTCTGCAAAGAGTAACATAAATAAAATACAAATTTTTCAGAGCAAAATCCTGAGAAGTATTGTGGGTGTACCCAAATACTATAGAACTGATTACCTACATCGAGACCTTCAGATACCGACAGTCAGTCAAGAAATCAAGATACCACCAGAACAGGACACAGACTCAAAAGAATCAAACCATCTGATCTTGTGTAGTGTTGTGTAGAGAGGTGTATATATTAAAAAATTCAGCAGTGACATGTATAAACATTATTTCACCAGAGACTGAGTTAGGGCCGATGGGTCCTCCTAGTTATATACCTAGATTTAAGTTAGCATAAAGACAAATTGTAAGTTAGACGGAAACGACTAGTAACAATGTATTAATTAATTAAAAAAATATTATAGAACAGAGATCTAATTTATTAGACCATATTACTGGTCGAGAAGGATACTCCATCAAAAACTGTTTAGATATGTGGAAGGAAACATTTTCAACCATAACACTTTCGGTTTGGATGAACTCTATAAGACATAGAGAGGAAGTAATCGATAAATGATGCAATCGTGAACATTTAGATCTATTACAAATTAACAGTTTAGTAATTGAATAGGACAGTGAGTCGGAAAGTGACTGAAGGAAACTTTTAGAATGTGACAATGCTGTGTAATGCTGGAAATTCCTGAGACAGAGTGATGAGAGTGGAAACCACTAAATGTGTGCACATAATTAATTGAATATAATTGTAGAAAATCTTATTGTAGGGCGTAAAAAATTAGTGCACAGATATTATTGGAGTTGCTGAGACTTAATCATGAGCATTAGGTTAGAACGCATGAGGAGAGAATGAATACTAACTGTTTTGTAGGTATGGTAAATGCATTAGACAGAATTCAGTGATTAATTTTATGAAAAATGGTGTACACAGATTGTAGCAGAAGAAATAAAATATAGACTGATACCAATATGACTTAACAAGTAAACACGCCATCGAAGGAAACAAGAACTTAACATAAAAATGTAAATATGCGCTCGAATGAAAGCAAAATACGTTTCTCAGATATAAAATTGTTAATTAGGTCGTTTAGGCTTCAAGAGGATACCACATCACTACATAGTATAAAACAAAGTCGCCTTTTCTGTCCCTATATCCCTATGTACGCTTAAATCTTTAAAACTACGCAACGGATTTTGATGCGGTTTTTTTCAATAGATAGAGTGATTCAAGAGAAAGGTTTATATGTATAATACATGCATAATATACTAAGGCAACATTGCTAATTTTAGAGGTTTCTAACGTGATGTCGTAAATTAACCTATTTTTTTAGGCTTATTTAGCAATTAGCAAAAACGCTGCCTAACCCTACGAGTTAGATCAAATTAATGTACTACAGTATTGTACACCATAAAAAGGTCTACAAAAAAGTCCGCGATGGTATATGTTTATCTTTTAGGGATAACCCACATTAACCATTTTTATTGTTTACTTTTTACGTGAGAAAATGGCTTATTTACGAAGCTATTTTAAGCAATACGGCATTAATCCTTATCGAATTAAGTACCTTAAATACAGTGTGCAATTAATATAGATCAATATGGTTCCTTACAGCATGTAAATTAAACAAATATTTTCGGAGATATTACAAATTTAAAATTTGCGTTTAAAAATGTGTAATGTAATAAAAATTGTATGAATTTAGATATTCCAAAGATAGCAGGAAATCTTCATAGTAAGTATAGGGGAAGAGGAATTGTTTTACTCCAAATTTAATGCGTGCAGGCCAAGGGCAGTAATGAATGAACCAAAAATACTGGATCGATTTTAATCATGTTTTCATTGAGTGACATAGGCATATATATTTTATGCCCGTGCAAAGTCGGAGCGGGCCGCTATGTTTTTATATACAACGTTCATATTTTTTCTGTAGTGTATTTAATTTAGTATCAGCATTGCACCCGTGCGAAGCCGGGGCGGGTCGCTAGTACTACATAAAAAAACGCGCCTAGAAATTCCTCATGGGTGGTGTGGAAAAGAGTTCAATGTAAACAAAACAAATCTATCCTACAAACTATTATACCTCTCTTTTTGTTGTATTATTTTATTTAGATTAGAATTTTCTTGTATGTCAGAGCCAAACTGAACTAAAACTCAGAGTTGATGCGGCAACATTACAATGTTTCGTCGTCGCAAATATTCATGACGCATTTATAAAAAAAAACATTCAATAAACTATAGCTTCTCTACTAATAAGGTGTGATATTAGAAATATCAATAACCTGTGCATACTTAATAGATCCGTTTCCAGTTGGTGTTCTTTGAAGATATGTAATTTTTTGAATAGTTTATTCCATGTCCACGTCCGACTGAAGAAAAAATAATAGCTATATAGCAACGATCCGATGCCAATCTGATTCTAGTGATACCGGGGATACGTAATAAGCGTAATCGATAGCTTAAAGCTTTCGCCTGCATTATAATTTCAAATTTTTCCGTTGTAATATTTATAAAACGAACGAAGCGATATTCGTTTGAGCGCGCAGTTTATTTTGCCGGGGACTAGCATATTTTCAACTGGCTTTTCCTGACGGTCCGATGAAATTGTATAACGTAGTACTCGACAAGGTTTCGATATTTTCCTGTTCGCTAAATATCAAAAGAAATAATTAGGTGCCTGAATGGTCGGGTGGATATTTATAATTGCTTGACTATGTCAATATGCAAGTCATTGATTATTTAGTTATTTCCTCTCTATGCGCGTATATGTTATTCAAAATAGCAAGCTATTCAGAAAGTATTGGCATGTTAATTGTTATATGATTTCATTTTTCGACTGAATACACAGGTCAGCATCAAAGGGCCGATTGAGCACTCTCTTTTTATTTGTATGTATTTACCTATACTAAAAACGAAAATAAGAGTGGAAAAAATTTCAGGGCGTCAGTGGTATTCTGATACCATCAAATACGATACAGATAATGGAGTATTTTGATAGATTCCTTAAAGCTCGAGTAAAGGCCAATCAACTTACTAGGGCAAACTGGGATGTCGAAAGAGCTTAAAGTTGAGAGAACCTCTTGCAAGAAACATTGGTACCTCCGCATAAAGTTCTTTTACGATCGCTGAACATAGCTTCTCAAAGAGAGAGAGAGAGATAGAGAAAAGGTCAAATAAAAAAGCCCCTAACTATTAACAAATCGTTACTAGAATATTAGAAACATTTAAAGTTTTACACGTCTTTAAATGTCACTCGATTACTACGATATTGGATGTTTCAGGGAGATGCTTCAGATTCTTTTCATATGCGAAAATATATAAAGAGGACCCTCACTGGGAAAGGAAAGGTTTTAATGTATGTTAGTGAAGGTATTTATCATTAATTGAAAATTAAGAACATAGAGAGACGACTCAAGAATAGGACGTCCTATGATGCATGGAAAGTTACTAAGCCTCCTAGTAGAAAGACTGATGGGGGATGGGTGGTGGAGAAAGACTCTACCCTAACTGTTCTAAGAGGATTGCGATGGTTACTCCTAATGAAGTCTCGGAAGAAATTAAGCACAAATTCAATATGAAGAAAGCACCAGGCCATAACATTGTTACAGGAGAGATTCTCAAAAGGCTCTAAAGGAAGCCATTGGATAAGTTAACTAATCCGTCTAGTGGTTGCTTTCGGTTAAGCTATATACCAGATATATTACATTGCTATATATACCAAAACTCGGTAAAAATCTATGTGAAGTTAAATTATTGAAGTTGAACTAATTGAGAAATTTAATGTGAAACGCCTCAACCCCATTCTCATTTTGGTTTCAGGAATGCCCACGTAATAATATGCAATGTACCTGTTTTACTCGAGCTTATACAGACATTTGTCAGGGTATGGCATGAAGTCCTTCTGTATAAAATAAAGCCACTTACCCTTGAGAATTTCCAACTGTCATTAAAATCTTATTTATTGTGGAACCAATGGTTTATATCCTTCACATCACTGATCTCTCCACAACCTTATATAGCACAATAGCTCCATTTACTGCGAATCAAATTGAATGGGATAATATACAGACACATTGAATTCACAAATAGGAGAATCTCTATTAACGACATGCAACTTCCATATGTCAAGACTGCAAAATACCTTGGCATCACCCTGGATGTCAAGCCGAGATGGAAAGGAGCATACGAAAAAGGAGCGCGATGAACTCAATATCAAGTTTAGAATAGTATTGGTTGCTTGGCTTAAACTCTTAGTTATCAACCTATAACAAGCTTATTTTGTGTTAACAGATAGTGAGATCAATGGAGAGCTATGAAATACAACTGTGGGGCTGCGCCAGACTCCAATGTCTAAGTAATTCAAATATTTAAAAACAAGGTGCTGAAGTGTTTGTTTGTGACCTTCATCGCGACCTAGAAATTGGTATGGTTATGAACGCCATAAGAAGGTTTCCGGTTCCTGTCAAATGAGTCTTCAGAACCATGTCAATACGAGAGTGTCAAGACTTGAAAATGTTCGAACACTAAGCCATTGAGTGGAAAATATATTATTTGTAGTTATTTGTTAGTTGGTTAAGTCAGATTAAAGATAATTATTAGGTGTGTTACTAGTATAGCGACCTTGAGGCATGTCGAATTTTACATCCTGGAATAACGGTCTATAAAATACCCAGAAATATAATACCCAGATAACGTATAGCTGGCGGCAACCCTCAGACGTTTATCTGCGATGTTATTGAAGGGTATTTTGATTCATTCAGTGCTCAACCATCGTTTGATTTAGACGTGTCACCATCGATTGCTCAAGCCTCGTCTCCAGGTAACACGGCTGCCATCCGTTTTATCTAATTGTATTTTTCACATTTTTTTTATATAGCCAATAAATAACGGTCACATAATGTAAACACCACTATTTCATTTCGTTTTATCTCCATTCACAGTGCCACATCATTTACCCTAAAGTTTTATTAAATAAGTTTAAAAAATGTATACATCAAAGTATACAAACAAAAGGAGATTTGCCACAATTAAAAGTGTTAATTCCTCAATTTATCTAATAGGAAACGACTGCAACATTAAATAAGTGAAAAATATGAGGATTTAGTTCTCGATAGCTACAGACGACAAGATTCATTCTCCTGTTGTGTATCGTAGAGAAACGTAAACAGCCTGTAAATCCCACTTGACCTAAAATTTTCAAAACAGTATTATTCCGGCATATCCCCAAAGGTTTTAATTAAAACACTACCGCTATTTTGTTAATAAAAATATC
The DNA here is from genome assembly GCF_030347505.1 of Rhynchophorus ferrugineus. Classification (NCBI taxonomy): domain Eukaryota; kingdom Metazoa; phylum Arthropoda; class Insecta; order Coleoptera; family Curculionidae; genus Rhynchophorus; species Rhynchophorus ferrugineus. The sequence continues at coordinate 57,902,878 of NW_027472583.1, read as the reverse complement.
CTTGTAAAAGTATCCGTAATAATTGTTAAGGAATAAAACCAGGAGTTTATTTAATTTTATATATATCCGCGAAAAAAATGATGCTCTGGAATAACATCGCTCGGCCACAGGTCGTAATACATTGTGAAAGATATATTGTTGAAGCATGTCGACACAGCATACTTATAGCGTCTTCCATTTACCACTCATTTTGATAGACGCAACATCTAGGCTAACACAGGGTTCGAAAATGCTGAAGAAGTCTAAAATTGATCGATGGCTGTCTAATTAACATCGTCTATTCGAAAAGGTATCGTAAAGTAGCTGGAAAGTTGTAGAAAATAATAGAAGATATATTGATCTAATTTATATTGTACTAGTTTTTCTTAATAAATGTCTTTTTAAATTGATAATTTTACTAGGATGCATGTAATCACTTAATATAATATATATTTGTGGTACAAAAAATAGAAATTTAGATGTAGATATGTAATTGTTACAGTACAAGGTTACTCTTGATTAAGAAATACTTATTACCTTGGATGTATGGACTTGGTATTTGATCGGATTGTTATGAACTTCGATTAGTTTAGTTGCTGTAGATTTATGCTTCTGTTATGCCCATACATTTTAGCACTTCTTGCTGTTAATCAATTGAAAAAGAAATTAATAATTTTATATGGTGGCTCTTGTGACTAAGTTACGAAACAAGTCATTCATAATTTTTATTTCAAACTTTTTTCGTCAAAGTTTCATCATTAATGAGGTCGAGAATATTTGGAATTACGGAAATGTTTTAAACAAAAATTCTGGTTATTTAATTTTATAGTTGTTTTTTTTTAAACAAGACATTCCAGGTTTATTTTTCCTATATTAAGAGCAAGTTTTCATCGAAAGTTAGAAACAAATGGAGATTTACCGCAATTAAAAGGAATACTTACGACTAAATGGTTTTTAATTCCTCAATTTATTTAATACGAAACGAGCTTAACATTAAGTAAGTGAAAAATATAAGGATTTAATTCTCGACAGGGACTGACGACAAGATTCATTCCCCCGCTGTGCAATATACAGAAACGCAAACAGCCCGTACATCCCACCTGGCCTAAAATTTTCAAAACAATATTATTCCCGCAAATTCCCAAAGGCTTTAAATAAAACACCACCGTAATTTTCCGTTAGCACAATAAACAAACCTGTAAATTTTTGTCCGCGCATATTTCCGAAAGTACGACATATTTGTCCCGGTGGCGAGGGGACGGGATAAACGACGAAAAATCCCCATTTTCGTTTAAGTCCTCGCCCGAAATTCAACGGCCGTCGCCTTCCCCTACCCTCGTTCGCATTGTCATTTTATTTCGGTGGCGTAGAGATGATTTTTCGTGGGAAATAAAAACTTATAAAAACAAATCTGCGGAGTTGAGGTGTTGGGACGAATTTTTCTTCATTGTGGCTCGTTGCGCGTATTGTGTTCATAGGACTTGATAGATAGGAATAGAAAGGTACAACGATATGGTTATTTTTGGTTCGATTGAAAAACAAGAACGAAAAAACACGAAAATATTAAGAGATGAGGATTTTGAATCTCTTGATTTAAAATTGATAAAATCACCATATAATACTGATGACATTGAGCCAGGAATCTAAAGGGAAAACTATCATTTTATAAACAGAAATGATACAAAAAGATTTAGAAAAATTTGGATGTTTGACAACATGTTATTATGATGACTATCAAATAAAAATTGTATTAATTGTTTTAAAAATATTGAAAATCTTAAACAAAAATCCTAAATAAATATGCTTGTTTTACAAATAATTGTAGAATAGCCGGCTTGGTGGCCCAGTGGTTGGTGTAAAGGCGACAGGACGGCCCACCTCCTGTTGCGATAGTCGCGGGTTCGAATCCTAGGGTATCGTCCTAAATGTATGCTTATGATTGTTTAATATTTGTGAATGTCCTAGGCAAGAGTGCAAAATCCGACGAAGAAAATGATCACAGTCTGGGTCTGGTCTGGTCTTCTGGGATGATTTCTAAGTTGGTCACTCGGCAGTCAGTAGGCTTAATACCGAGGACCGTCGTTCGGAGGCCATGTTAAACTATAGGTCCAGTCCAGATAAACCCCTAATTGGTAAAAGGAAATTTATAAATAGAAAATACAATATATACATATAAAAATTGTAGAAAAAACTGTTCCTGGTATATTTGTTATAGCTATTCCCACAATACTGAGGGCGGTGAACCATATATTATATGATAACCATTCCGTAAACTATCTGATTATTCTTTGTTTCTGTTGTTCGTAAATCAATCGTGAGCAAGTAATTTTCAATTTTGAAGTTCTGGCCACGTTGTGCCGCGTTATAAGATTATTAAACAACGTTATTTAAGCACTGATATTTTCAGTTAAATTGATTAAAAATAGTACGATGATGTGAAATTATATTTTACATTTTTTCTAGAGAGCACTACTTAATGTGTCTGATTTACTGGACGATATATGCAGCTGTGAAAAAAATCTTACATATCCGAAAATTTAACTACAACATAGATTATTAAGATTTTAGTGGTATTAGCGTCTAATTAATTAAAATAAATTTTGCAATGAATGATAACTACTATAAAATTCACTCATACAATTTGAATTCCGCATGTATTGGTGAGTTGTTAATTCTCATGTCGAATATAAGATAAAGTAGAACCCAATATACTAACGAAAGTAATAGGAGGCAAATTTAAATTGAGCTACCTGCGAGGGCGAAATTCCAGACTTACATAAAATATATAAAATACTAGCTTGAATTAATTACATTTACTGAGAGAAAAACATCACTGCTTCTATAAATATCGCACTGGAATAAATAAGGTAACAACGATGCACTTTTTTTAAATTTACGTCAAGAAATTAGTCTTTAGATCAGCCTGGGATAGTTTTTTTTTCAAGTAATGGAAATATGCAGCAGCAGCAGTAGAAATACTTTTTATAGATAGAGCACATCGGAGAAATAGAAGAAATTATCAAATATTTACATTAATTTTATAAATATTAATAAATACTAATGTGTTTGGCGATTAACACAATAAAATACGTAATCCGGAGCCCGATGTAGCTGTAGATCTGATTTCTCCAATGGAAGCTGCCACAGAAATTAATAACAACCTCAATCCTAAAAAGGCTCATGGAATTGATTATATTTCATCAAGGTCATTAAAAGAGCTGCCACGAAAAACAGTAATTATGTTGACATATATATTTAGTGCCTATTTGAGACTGAACCATGTTCCGGAGCCTCTTAAGTTAGCTCGAATAATTTTGAAAACCCTGACAAACCGGCAGGACAAGTTGGAATCGCTGCTACTTGAGATATAAATATTATTTGTGACACTGCCGTTAAGACGAATTAAACTATTAAAAAAGAGAAATACCAGATTTCTAGACCAAGTGCACAGAGTGACAACGTTTGTTGAAAACGCTTTCAAAAAGAGAGATACTAAACTGCAATATTCCTGGATGTCTCACAAGCTTTTGACTGGGTATGGAATTTGGGATTAATCTACAAAATGAGCAAACTGCTACAGCGGATTTACTCTCGACTATTGGAATCATATCTTATCAAAAGAAAATTGAGAGTGTCGCATACACTAAAACCTATTTCGGCTAGAGTTCCACAAGGTATTTATATTGTCTTTTGATTATTTATATCTGCTCTATGATGCTGATATCTTAATGAAAAAAGCAACAAAGAGTTCAGTTGGGACATTTGCTGACGACACAGTTATAATGCCAAAAGATGTATCTCTGTCTAAGGCTGTAGAACAAGTACAAGTAGCAGTCAACAAGATTTACAAATTGGACTAGAGGTATTTATATTGTCTTTTGATTATTTATATCTGCTCTATGATGCTGATATCTTAATGAAAAAAGCAACAAAGAGTTCAGTTGGGACATTTGCTGACGACACAGTTATAATGCCAAAAGATGTATCTCTGTCTAAGGCTGTAGAACAAGTACAAGTAGCGGTCAACACGATTTACAAATCGGACTAGAGACTGGAAAATACAGCTTAAGAGCTCAAAATTTGTTCATTTTAATGTTGCGTTCCCACGAATTGACAAAAACTTAATTATATCACTCAATGGATGCCCGATTCCTCAAGCAGAATCAGCTAAATACATCGAAATATATCTCGATGGTAGGCTAAACTGGAAACATCATGTGAGACAAAGAACACAGCAAATTAGACTCAAAGTCAAGCAGCTGTACTGGTTAGTGGGAAGATACTCTCAACTTGATCTAAAATCAAAGAGATTGGTTCATCAGTCGACTATGAAGCCTCTTGGGACCAATATGTAAAACATAAAACCAACTAGTACTCCAACGCCGCCAAAACAAAGATCTACGATTAATTACAAATACTTATCACTACATAACCAACGAAAAGCTGCACGATGATCTCGGAATGAAATGGATACAAAAAGTGATACAAGATTTCGCTCTAACACATTAAACTACTGGATAACACGCAAGAAATCAGAAGATTGAAGCGAACCAAGCCACACGTTTTAACTTTATCTTAAGTAGATTAGTTTTATTCTAATTTGCCATTCTAACTTGTACAAGCCTTGCTTTTATATTAATGCAAGTACGACAGAACAGCAGTAATAAATAAATTTGTGAATTAAGATTTGAAGATAGAATACTATGCATATCGAGTGTAAGATGTAATTAATAAAAATGTATTCTTTAAACTTTGCTTCCATTATTTTGATTATATAGTTATTGTAACTGCTTTCATTTAATACACATTTCTAAATCGTAAAAGTAAATTATCTTATTGTATTCGTTATTGTTTTAATATATATGTTAAAGTCAAATATCAATTTCAAAATTATTTTCTTCATATATTGCCTGTTTAATGTACAAATATATATTACTTTATTTATTATTCTGTTTGTATATTTATAACGTATAAGTAAAGAATGATAATATATATTTCTATTTGATACTCTGAAGTAATTACTTAATTACTTACTTAACTGAAGTTGTTACAATTCTGAAAATAAATTTACCTACGATAATTTAGTTATACTATTCAGTGGTGTAGTACCTTAAACTCACCAATACTTTATTAATTATTGAAACTTAATTGAAATTATATTAAATTAAATGCAGTTTAAGTAAGGTTAGTAAATTTTAGTTCTTGAGCTGGATTGCATATACTTTAGTATGTTATAATATAAGGACATATATTACATTATGATATTATGTTGAATATATTCAATATAAGTGACAATGGCCCAAACAAAGAACGAGATTTATAATAATTGGAATGATTTAACAAAAGGGGATATCGAGGACAATATCTGGAGACCGCGCGCGCCCCGGGTTTAGTACGAGATTTATAATAAAGCGAAATCGATAGGAACCGCAAAGCGTCGCGGAACCCGCACGCAAACCCATTACCATTTCAAATTTAGCGAGCGAACTTTATAAAGTGACCCCCGCGCCAAAAGAATATTCGACGGCGAAAAAGGATTTTATTTACATGATATAAATTTTAAACGGCACGTCGCGGTCGGCTTAGATCCGAACCCGCCGCATTCCCGCGGAGGAAGATTCCTCGCGGCCCCACGGATTTGTTTTTATAAGTTTTTATTTGACGCAAAAAATCTCCCAGCGATAGATATAAAAACGGCAAGGTGAATGATGGGAGGAATTGAATTTGCGCAAAGATATTTTTCTTAGTGTACTTGCTTCAGTAGCACATATACAAACGAGTCAACAAAAATTAAAAAATAATTATATAAACTTAAATTTCTAACACAATACACAATAATATAATACATAATATATACAATAATAAATACCATAATAAATAATAACTAACTAATAATAAACAAAAACCTTACTTAACCTATATACTACACGTATTTTATATTCTACTATAAACACATTTTAGCTTAATACCTACCTAAACCTATTTATCTATTTACATTATTATTAGAACTACTACCAACTGATTAGTTTGAAGTCAGTGCCGAGCCCAAAAGATACAAAAATAATATAATTTTGTGTCGTATACACACAATTAAACTACGAACAAAACATAGTGACATTCAAAGTGATAATAATCACGATAAAGAAGTTTAAGAAGAAGTTCAGTTAAAGAAGAGAACAGTAGATAATCAGGATAAAGCAGAGCAATCAGCAGAGCTCCTCCGTCAAGAGATCACTTGTTTCTATCAATTCCTGTTATCCTCATCACCTTTTGAGCTTATTATCAATCTTAGAAAAACACCCGCAATATGGGAAAGCCGTCGGCTTATGTCGGCTTCATTGGTAATAAATGAGAGCATATTCTGACAGGTCGTCCAGAAGATTCTTTGATTGTAAATGTTTCTTTTTCACTGATGGACCTTAACGCTCACGCAAAAAAGCACTCACGAAAAGCTAAATCATAGTAATCATCATATATATATATATATATATATATATATATATATATATATATATATATATATATGTATGCACACTATTAGATCTTCACACATAAAGAATAGAGAGTCAGTTAGAAGCTATGTGACATTATTTATAGATCCCAAAAAGCCCAATCGGATGACGGGTCCATAATTAAAAAAATTAATAAATAAATGTACTTTTCTTAGCTTTTTTTAGTTGTATTTTAAAGTCTGCTTTATGTTTTATGCAATTAGGACTTATCTGGACTGGATCTGAGGTATAACGTGGTTTCCGAACCACAGTCCGCGGTGTTAAGCCTACCGACTAATCAGTGTCCTACTTAGAGATCACCCCACAAGACATCGAGTTTTACCCAGGCTCCTATTCTCATCACTCTAATAAATATTGTCTAAGATGCGACACCTGTTGGTACATTCTTAAAAAGCTAAGTTGTTCAATAACTTCAGGGAGATCTATCACTAACACCAATCGTTCAAAAACCATGTTTTGAAGATACCTCATAAAGAATGGAATAAATGCTTTGAAAATTGGTTTAAGCATATGCAAAAGTGTATCGATCATCGTGGCGAGTACTTTGAAACTCTATATATTTGCCCACAATATATCTCGTCATCGCTGTGATAGTTAATGCTGGTTGATTAATTTGGGGGTATTTTTTAATTCGAAATGGGATAATTATTGTTGAAACCGTTGACGCGAAATCAAATATTTGATTAAATTCGATACAGAATCCGGATTTATCTCTCTCGATTTATTAAAAATCAGCAATTTAGGACATGGCCAGCTGACTAATCCCGTTATTCATTGCGTCGACGTTCGAGAGAAGACGGACGTCCATGAAATCAGTCTTATTTCGTTGACAATTCGCATCGGGCCGAATTATTAGAAGCCGATGCCCGTCATTCCGTCGTAAAACGACAGCGAGGGAGGCGAAAGAAGAAAAAACACAATTCTGTTTCCTGCCCGGCTGGAAATTCAGTTTCGCCAATTAAGGAGCGTCTTTAATTGTTAGCATCAATTAAGCGGGCGGCCCCATTCTTCGTCATTAGCAGGATTTGCGTAAATTGCACGTTTTCGGAAGAAATCCCCTTCAATTTTTTTAACGGGAAACTGCGCTTTTACGCCGCCAACTTATTCGTTAATTTGGATTTTTCCACGGACGTTTTCCGAAACAACTGTTATTGCCATCAATTTACGTTTATATCTGGCTATTGGTTTTATTAGATGCAATTATATTAATTGCATAAAAAAGTCTATTTAGGACCTTTGTTGGTTCGAATCGATGTCCTAATTGGGACCGTTGAATGTCGTCGATGGTAGAGGTGTTGAAGATGATTTTGATGCAAGAAAATATTTTTTAGTTCAACCATCTTTTAGATTGAGTTTTTCCATTTTCAATTAAATATATAATTTGTTAAATGTTTTGTTCTATATCATCAAAAATAGCCAATAATATTAAGAGATCATACCAGAAAGACGATGAAAATCAAAATATAACCACAATGATGGATAGTTCTATTATAGATACATATTAAAAGGACAGGATTTTCTTGTTTTGGACAATTTTAAATGTAAATTCAGCGTATAGCCTATTCACAGTTTTTTTTGTACGTCATCAAGATGTTTAGTGTATTGCCTGCCGCAATTTGTAAAATCGCTTTAGAATCAGACAATATTTCCTTCTCATTTAATTCTAGTTAAAAAGAGACAGAATGCTGTCTAATTAGTTCGAGCATATAAAGAATGGGCCTGTCAAAATCGTCTGATAAAAAATAATGATAAAAATCGTCTAACTTATAATTTATTTTGTGGCTGTATAATTAACCGTATTAGATGTACTATATTGTTAAAATAAATTATATTTGCTAACATTTTTGTTGTAACATTATTTTATTTAGAATAGAATTTCGTTTTGTGTCAAAGCTAAACTGAACTAAAACTCAGAGGTGATGCGGCAACATTGCGACGTTTTGATGTCACAAATTTAAATGATATATGTACTAAATAACTTTGAACAGGCTATATATTCAGCATATACCAACAATGAAGAGGGATTCTAGAGTTCATATATATCTGGATCATTTTAATGCTGCACAACATACATTTTTTTTCATACATCAATAATTACACACTAAATATTTTAAATTTGAAGAAGAACGTGATAAGAATCATGTCTTAATTTTGTAAGAGCGTTAACTTTTCAGATCGGTTTATTATTTTTGTTTATTGATATTTTTTCGTTAATTCCAAATGTAGCATAAGATCCCTCGATTCCACTGTCTCAGTTAGTGTAATTTGCAATATTATGCCGCAGAACACAAACTAACAGACCTGGAAGTCTCTTCTACTATGAGAAGTCTATGAGAAGTTTTGGTTGAGGCTACATCATTTTCGAGACTAGTAGCAGATGAACCATTATGGTATTTAACAGTTTTTCTTTTATTCATTGGCAGTTTCACGAAATAACAGAAACAGCAATATGTTCAGCTATATTTCCATTTCAATATAATGTATGGTAAAATGCTGAAATTAATTTTATTCTATGTAAACACTTGGTTGGTCAGGTGTCTGTTGTGGGCTGTCTTCAAGGAAAAATTCCACAAGATGATACTAGATTTCAGTCATATATAATTTATTCATTCAAATATCAGCAGCTATTTTAATCAATTGGAATAAAATCCAAAGATCCACAGCAAGATACTGATTAGAAATCAGGTGTTCAAACCAATACATATGCTATATGATACAGAGCTGTGGGACTCATCAATGTGAATAAGTATTGCAGAATAATGTGTTGCGTAACACAGTGGAGATATTCAGACTTGGAAATTCCTACAGTCAATGAAGAAATCAAAAGCTTTGCTGGGAAATACGAAGATGTGCTGTATTTCCTCTGTATATGAAACCCCAAAGGTACTTGAGCTATTGCATGGACGACACTCTGTCAGCTATAGTTCCGACGTGAAGATGTGTAAGGTGTGAGAACAAAACTATAAATTGTAGCTGGATAGGTTACATTGTGTAAATTGTAATAATTACTGTTAGCAGAAAATTAATGGTTGACCCGGGAGTCCAGTTTTAGTAAATATGTGTTAGTATCAGCATTATTTATCAACCAACCATAACAAAATTACAGAAATATTCACCGATCACATCTTCAAATTGTTTTGCACAAATATTAATAACTTTACCTGCAGTTGCATTTAGAACATGTACGTTGATCGACGCAGGAACTGCGTTGCTCGGGCTGCAGGTATAGTTCCCGTTGTGAATCTTCTCGGCATCCTGAAGGTGTAAAATACTGGAACTCCTTCCCTCCTTGACCGTCACTCCCGGATCGTAGTTGATCATCCTCTGTTCATGGTACCAGAAGACGAAGGCTGGTGGTTCAGTCGAGTGCTTCAGTGTGCACACTAGGCGAAGCATGGAACCAGATCGAATGTATAGGTCGGGTGCTCCTTGTATTTCGGCTTGTGCTTCTGCAATGAAAATAAAGTTGTAAATATTATTGAATCATAGTCTTTATGGTTTTACATTCTCAGTTAATATTTTTAGTTTTTCTTCGAATTATTCTGTTACATTGAGTATCTTCTTGTCTGTATATGTATCTTGTCAGTATTCCTTTAGGTATAATATTTGATCGCTAAAAAACTTATTTTAGATTTTGAAATACTTAGTGTAATGGGTAGGAAATTAAATTGACAATAGATAAGAACTTATAACTTAGAATACAAGCCATTTTGAATAAGAATAAACAAAAACTTTTATTGGTTTAAAATGTTTCATTTACATCGAAATTAAACTAAATTAAAACGGTGGCTTCAATTTGGACAAACTTGATAGCAAACGGATGAAAAAGCAGATCGCACTTTGTAACAAGATAGAACTCCTTATTGTTGATTCTATAGCTATTCAGTAGACTCTGAAAATATAACAAGAAATATTTTTAAACAATTATTTTTAAGTTGTAATTGTAGGGAACTACTTTATTTATACGATATGATTTCTGCGTGTCGCTGTCACTTCTCTACTTTGACTTACAGCGTCACTTGTAAAAAATATAAAATGGGTATCATGCATACTTAGATTATGAAAATGTTAATACATAAAAAATATTGAGTTGATTAATATCTGTGTATATACAGGTTTGGGCTATTTGTATATTAAATACTAATACATATTTAGTATTGATATTAATTACTTTTTAAATAGGTAATTTGTTATTACTATTTCAATCATGTGACGCTAAGTAAATTGTAATTAGGGCTTCATATGCTTATGATTTCAAAATACATTAGAACATAAGTACATTTAGCGATCTTATTAATGGGTGTATTCTGAAGAAAATAACGCTTTTGTAAGCAAAATGGCGACCGGTAAGTATGTTAATATTGAATGTCGACAATACCTCATCTGTTCTGTACGTCAAATTGTTAAATATTTCCTCAATTGTCGTTTTCATTCTCAAACTGGAATCTTTACGAAAATTCACCTCACACGTACACCTATGATGCCGAAAGGTGGCGGCGATCGAGTGAATCTAGTGAATTCTGTAATATATTGAAGATTGCAATTTGATACACTTTACTGTTAGCGCATAACAACACAAAATAACTTAGAAAAAAATTTTGTGAATATTTAACCGGTCACCTGAAACAAAAAAAAACCATAGTACCTCCCTAATTACAAAATTAGATAGTTGTCAGAAAACATCACAAAAGATGAGAAGCAAAGAATATATATATATATATATATATATATACATATATATAGATGCAGACGAAAAGTCAGAACCTACGATGTAGTAACATTACAGTACTCAAACAAGCGACATTATTTTACTTTCGTTCCGTCATTTCCTTCGTTTCCTCTCACCAGTATGATAGATGTCGAACTTTTACGACCCACCGTTTAGTCAAAATAAAGTCACAAAGTATTCAGCTGGTCGTTGAGGCGAACCTAACGATGCGTGTTTATAAAAGAGGGGTTGACAAATGGCAGCTACGGCGCCAGTTTCTCCAAACCAAAGCTGAAATGCCAAACGAAATATCTTGTTTTATTTATGTTGGATTGGCGTACGACGGTTGTTCAACTGTCGGAACTAATTTGAAGTTCCGTATAAAATTTATATATTTACGCTGAAAGTTTTCTATTTCTTTCTATTATTAATAAGTACGAATGCACGAATAATGATTTAGTGCGAGGAAGATTTTCAAAACCGTTATTTTTTAATAACAGATATATTGAGTGTTCTTATTAAGGCATTATTCTGATTTAGAAATTTGAATAAACCAATTTTTCATATTTCCAAAGCTTAGCCCTTTAACAATATGCCATCAAAACAATTTTGATTGATTTAATTTAATTTCGGAGATACAGCTGTTTTAGGGACGTAGCATCTGGACTGCGCGTTAGTTTACTTGATTTTAGGAACTATTCTAGTCTAACAATTTCAAAAAATTCACATAATTTAATTAAAAGCGAAACTTTATACTATCCTTTCAAAGATTTTGACAAGATATTTCAAGTTCTAATGAACCGATGTACTGTAAAAAAAATGTAAATGTGTAAATCATTTCTATATATTCTTCCATCATATCAACGTATAAATAGTATGGATTTCTATTTTTTTAAGTTTAGAAAATGTAAATAAATATCAATAATATTATTTTTTCAAAAAGTCATAATTTTCTCAAAGAAAATTAATTCTAGTCTAGATTCTTGTCTAGATCTAGTAAAAATTGGATAATTAAAATATTATTTGGTTTAATTTTTAACATTCATACTTTTAAATTAAAGTTCTTCAAAATTAAGGTCAAAATTGATGTTTAAATATTAAAGAAAATTATTTTCTATAATTCATAATAATATAAAATCAAGAAATATGTCTATGGTTGTATTTTAAAGTGTTACTTTAATCAACTAGGGTTTCTCTTCTGATTATTTTCGAAATATAAATATTTCTTGCAAATTTAAAATGTTTCAAATTTTGTAATATTTCAATTTCATAATCTATATATATATATATATATATATATATATATATATATATATATATATATATATATATATATATATATCATAGCTACTTGTATTATGAAAATTTTTTAGTAATATTGCTGAATTTTATACAATGCTAATGCCATAACAAAGGAAATATTTATGTTTGACAAAATATTCTTCTAGAAAACTCATAACTTTTAATTCGTTTTCCTCATTTTAAAATTCTATAAATTGAACTTTCCGATATTAGCGGCTCATCACATTGGTTAACTAACTGCAAAAATATGATCCAGGATGCACACTTTGCTAAATAAGAGCATGTTTAGTTTCACAGTAAAAATAATGCTGTATATATCATAACAAAAAGCAATTATTATATTTAAAATCCAGTGAGTGTGTTCTAGAATACACTCACTGGATTCAGGCTATGAATACACTGATGATGATGTTCTTATGATGATGCTCAGAATATTTTACATAGTAAGCGACTTCAAACTTTAATTTTGGTTGTTTTTTGAAAATAGGATCGATTAGAGTCATCTATTTCAAGGACTAATAGATGATCTGACCAGTATAGATGGCATGGAAGGTGAAGACTTTCATAAATATTCTGAATCAATAAATATTTGGAAAATATAAAAAATAATATATTTGAGATAAAATTGATAAAATGTGTAGACAAAATATATTTCAGCTTCATATATTTTTTCAGACGTTTCTCCACCTTAAACAAAATAAATCTTCACAAGGCCTCCAAAATTGGAATTTCTTTGTGATGCAATTTTCTTAAACGATGACCGACTAATGCCATAATGAGGAAAATAGATACAGGTTTATAAATTAAGGTTGAAAGATTTTTTACATTTTTGATAGTTTTATGGAAACTAATTTATCAAAATGATGAGGAAGGCGAATTTATGATTTTATCACTTACTGTATCTTACTGGATGATACAAATATTGCTGCAGAAATTCTATTATTAAGAGGGATACACAAAAACCAGAGTAGGAGTTTTAAGTAGTAGAAATTTAAAAATTAGTCTAATTTAAACATATTCAAATATTATAAAGGGAGAATCATGCTTAGTTATATTGTGAAAATGAATTTGAAATTCCACTGATTATATTTGGGGCTAATAGCGTAATTAAATGAGTTTTGAAGAATTTCTTAAATTTTTGGATGGATTTATGGAATTTTTTGTTATTTAGTTACATCTTACTTACATACGTTCAGTAAATCCTAATTTACAAATTAATTTGTTACCAGCGTTCTGTTTTACTTGTATTAATGCAAAAGAAAGTCGAGCACGGGATTAATACATTAGTATGTATTTCCCAAATTTATGAAAATGAATCTACGAAAATAATGAGAAAAGGGATTTTATTATACCTTGAATTTTATAGCATCTTATTGAACCGTCCACGTATTACTGTGGGAAACAATAGGTGAATTTTACGGAATAAAAACTTTCCGATGAAGTTCCATTATTAAGGGAGATTTGTCTGAATTCTAATTCGAATTATGTACAGGCGGTAGAATAAGCGAACGTCGAACAAACTCAACAACGTGCAGGCCAAAACACGGCCCGGAATTATCCAACAAGTTGTTTCCGAACTTGGACTGTGCCGAAAGTTGGAGAGTACGAGGCGGCAGTTCACTGCAGCGAACTGGTTTGTTAATTTTTAGCAAAACATGGCGGAACATTTTCTATTCTAGCATGGAAGTTTGTGGGATATGGGGGTTCATAGCTAAACTGTTTAATTCCGTTAATTTATATATCTTTCAATGTAGCAATATTGAATTTCTAGTGAGATTAAACTAAGTTTCGGTTTCTATGATGATATAACTGGGACAGTCGGTAGGATTTCGGGAAGATCAAAAGACTGTTTTTTTGAATTCATTCAATTAACCGGAATCAAAATAATTATCAGAATAACAAGACACGTTGGCGTTGGATTGGCACTCGCTTCCCAATTACTTAAAGCGTTTCTTGGTATAGTATAATGGAGTTTGGGAAAAAGTATCGCAGCTGAAGTTGTAAGCTCACAGACGGCGGACTGAAGGTGCCCAATGGCCACTAGCCATAAACCATTAAGATGATCACCTAAGAGGTATTCAAGCTATGACAGCAATAGTCCGTGGATTTCTGGCACATGCATCACAATTCCAGGCCATCACTCTACTAGTCTACTGGACCAGTGTACTACTACTACTACTACTACAAGCTTGAAATTCAGGGTGAATGGCCGCTAAAGTCGAATTACAGTCCAGATTCTTAGGCGTTGATAATTCGAAATAGGCAATTGACCCAATTAGAATGTCACCTTCTCATAAAAAACAATAAATTATAATAACATAAGTAGACACAAGTCAAGCGTCCTCGCACGGCTGCGAATGGGGCACTGTAAACTGACACATGAATATTTGTTGAAGGAACAGAGCCTATCCTTACGTGATTTGTACCAGATGCAACTTAGCGTCAGACATATCCTACTGCAATGCCAGAAATATGACGATTCGAGGAGACAACTTGAGCTGCCGACAACACTGGAACAATTGGTCCAACCTAAGCAACTGAATCTGCTGATTGGCTATCTAAAGACTATAGACCTACTTCAACACTTGTAACATACATTTATTATTGTGTAATTGAAACATTTTATTGTATATACTCTACTGTTTATAATCTACTCTGTAGTATTTTAAGCTGTTAATGTTCATATAATGTATTGTAATTCAACCTAACTCTTAACTCTTAACTTCACTCTTCACTCTTAACTCTTAACTCTCTAAAACTCTATGTTGATGCGATAACATTGCGACGTTTTGCTGCCATCAATTCAGATGACGTGAGTTGGCTATTGTTTTGAAAAGACTATGTATTTGACATTATTTCTCATTGTCATTCCCTTCATAATTTCAAAATGTCTTAAATTTCGGTAAGGTGAATTAACTGTTTTATTGAATAGGTTATATCAACATCAATATGCGATTGTTCGAGACTTAACTAGGATATAATGATAAACAACGTTATAATTTTTGTTACCGGTAAGCCAATTTGTAGATATTCGAGATATATTTTGTGTCTAAGTCAGCATCTGCCTTTCTCTCGTCTGTTAAATTGCCAAAAATCGTTTGCCTTTCTTGTCGTTATTTTCTCGAAGACGAAAAAAAGAGTAACTAATGGGAAAAAAATTAAACAGCCAAGAGATTTTTATTCTTGCTGAGCTGGCTTAATAACTCGTCGTCGTCGTCGGCAACGTTCAGAAAATAAAACAAACCGCACGGAAGCGGAATATTTTATCGTGGTGTAGTGGGTCCGCGGCCGAATGGGACGACTCCGACGAAGAATTTCGCTTTTATGGTGGGCTTAAGAGTAACCTTTAAAACGAAGTAAACTTTCAGACAGACAAACTCTCCATAATATGGCCATTACGGCGGTGTTTTCTTAATGTTACGCGGGTAAATGCGGAAACGAAGATGCGGCCGGTATTAAAGTAACAAAAGAAGAAGTTCTTTTGCCGAAACTTTACGTCCAGCCGATGGTATAGAGTGGTAAGAAAAATAAGTTTATAATGGATTACTTGAAGAGATGCTGAAAATCATCGTTTGCTAATAGAAATAAACGGTGAGAATGCTCTAAACTTAGATATAAGTGACATGTGATATGGATATGCAAGGCAAGGAACGTTCCAGTAGACCGAAATAATTTGAAGATACAAAACTGCAACTGCTATCGGATGAAGACCCAACCGAAACCTAAAAGCAATTAACAGAAGCGTTAAATTTGTCCCAAGAAACGAAATAAAATGGAAAAGCGAAAAATCGTCTGTTAGATACTGTTTCAAGGGTATGATCGGAAGTCATTTCTGCATCGACTAGTAATGAGCGCTAAAAGTCATTGCCGTTACCTGGTAAAGCCGGCCGATCGATCGAGTCATGACCAAATCGTTTTGGTTGCAAGACGATGCTCTGCATTTGGTGGGCCCCTTAATAGTGGTTGCTAGTGACACCAAGTGATCAACTGGAATCACGCATTAATCGTAGAACATCCAGAATTGGCCCGAAGATCCGTTAAGATGGTTTTACAGCAGTATAGCTTGCGTTTCATAAAGCAAAACTGGTCAAGGAAGCTTTGAGAGCACTTGGATGGGACTAGTCGGCAAGAAAAATTACCCCAGATACGCCAGTAGTCATACTGGGTAAGGTAGTATGTCTTATGAGATAATCTTTGAGCTAGTCATTTGCCACTCCGAAGGCTTAATGCTGAAGACAATTGTACGTTAAACAGTAGATGCAGCACCGACAAGCCCTGGTTGGTAAAAAGGATGTTCTAAAATATAACTATAGTATATAGTAAATATAACAATACTATATACTAAATATAACTATAATAAAATATGAATTAATTGAAAAAATATAAGTTAGCAGCTGGCCCTCAGTTTTTAAACAGGTGTATATCTTGATATTCAGATATGATTTTATTAAAAAATACATATACACATAGAAACATTCTTAGAAACTATGAATTACGTATGGCCACGAAGCCATTACAACGTTCTTATAAATATTTGTACATATGAGCAATTTAAGAAAATTACGGCCTATTCATGTATCGCCATCGGTTTATTATCATCACAATGAGAAGCAGACTCAAGCTAAATAAGCTACCATGTTACTAATTACAAAACTCTCGGCATAGAATGTCTTTTTTTTTTTCGGTAAATAATCCTCGTAATGTATTGTATTCGAACTTTTGTGTTTCTTCAGGTTCTTCAGTTTATCTGATGACTAGCATCTGTCTAAATGATCTGTCTGTCTAAGACGTGACTAGTTGTCCTCCGTTTCCATTTTCGTTTTTCCGAATCCCGAAATAAATCGAGTCCAGAGACTAAAGCACAAGAACAACCTAAAAGTGCTAATATCGCGAAGCACAGAGTATCCCGCTGAAAATGTCCCGGAGAGAAAAAAGCTCATACGCGAACGGTTTCTAATAAAAATACAACTTAGTACGGCAGACGCAGAAATGTATTTAATTCAGCTTTATTCGGTATTATTAAAAAGTTTTGTGCGGGCGAGTGTTTTCAGCCTTCTCTCTGGTCCGCACGGTGTGCGAATTCGGAAGGATTTTCTTGAAAATCTGAATACGAATGAGAGATAGGCTTTATCTGAGAGCAAGCAGCATTTAGCGTATTTTCGAATAAAAAATGATTCGGTTTTTTATTCGGATATTCCCAGTGGCGATAGGGAGCTTCCGCTTCTTTTATAATAGCTAGACTTCATTACTTACGTTTCAATTTTCGCGCGTTTTGTTTAAAAAAATAATTCCTAGTCCTATAGAAATGACATTATTCATTCCGTTACTGATGAGATAGTTAATGTTTCAGTGAATTTTTATTGATATTCTGTTGACAGAAATATTTCAATGTTTTTAAAAAACTGGTAAAGATGATCTAACAAGTATAAAGCCATTAAAATATGAGAATTGTTAAAAATTATCATTGTTTCCATTTAAAAAGGAGGGTGAGTGGCGAGATTGATAACTATTTATATAATTTCAACGAACTACGAAATATTTGATTGTGATTATTACAATATTGTAGATATTTTGAATGGGTTAATTTAAATAATATATAAGTTAGCTGACTATCCGGTTCTACGTAGGTATTTTCTTTCTGTGTTGAAATTCATATTTCTTTTGTTAAAATAATAATTTTAAATGATAAATCGGAAACAGAAAAAAACAAAAAATTGGAATACTTGCATTTATTATGTAAATATTTTTTTTTAGGGGAAAATAATCATTTTACTCTATTCTACGAACTTTACGCAGTTCAAGTACATCTGTTCAAAGGCAAATAAAAAAAAAACAATAATTGCATATACATTTCAACGCTAGCTTTGTTTAGAACACGTAACTAGCTGGCCTCCGTTGCTTTTTTCGTTTTCACAAATCCCGAAATAAATCGAGCCCTTGGATTCAAGCACCAAACGTTACCCAACTAATAAAAAACGAAAACAAGAACGATATATCTAAAAGTGCTAATATAGCGAAACACAAAGTATCCCGCTGAAAATATCCCCGAGAGAAAAAAGCTCATACGCGAACGGTTTCTAAAAAAAATACAACTTAGTCCGGCGGACGCAGAAATCTATTTAATGCGGCATTATTCAGTTTTATTTAAAAGTTTTGTGCGGGCGAATATTTTCAGCCTACTCTCTGGCCTGCACGGTATGCGAATTTGGAAGGATTTTTAAAAAAACTGAATGCGAATGAGAAAAAGGCTTTATCTGAGAGCAAGCAGCCTTTAGTGTATTTTCGTACAAAAAATGATTCGGTTTTTTATTCGGATATTCCCAATAGCGATAGGGAGCTTCCGCTTCTTTTATAATAGCTAGATTTCATTAGTTACGTTTCAATTTTCGCGCGTTTTGTTTAAAAAAATAATTCCTAGTCCTATAGAAATGACATTATTCATTCCGTTACTGACGAGATAGTTAAGGTTTTAGTGAATTTTTATTGATATTCTGCTGACAGAAATATTTCAATGTTCTCAAAAAACTGGTAAAGATGATCTAACAAGTATAAGGCCATTAAAATATGCGAATTGCTACAAATCATCATTCTTTCGATTTAAAAAGGAGGGTGAGTGGCGAGATTGATAACTATTTATATAATTTCAACGAACTACGAAATAATTGATTGTGATTATTACAATATTGTAGATATTTTGAATGGGTTAACTTAAATAATATATAAGTTAGCTGACTATCCGGTTCTACGTAGGTATTTTCTTTCTGTGTTGAAATTCATATTTCTTTTGTTAAAATAATAATTTTAAATGATAAATCGGGAACAGAAAAAAACAAAAAATTGTAATACTTGCATTTATTATGTCAATATTTTTTTTAGGGGAAAATAATCATTTTACTCTATTCTACGAACTTTACGCAGTTCAAGTACATCTGTTCAAAGGCAAATAAAAAAAAACAATAATTGCATATACATTTCAACGCTAGTTTTGTTTAGAACACGTGACTAGCTGGCCTCCGTTGCTTTTTTCGTTTTCACAAATCCCGAAATAAATCGAGCCCTTGGATTCAAGCACCAAACGTTACCCAACTAATAAAAAACGGAAACAAGAACGATCTAGCTAAAAGTGCTAATATAGCGAAACACAAAGTATGCCGCTGAAAATATCCCGGAGAGAAAAAAGCCCATACGCGAACGGTTTCTAAAAAAAATACAACTTAGTCCGGCGGACGCAGAAATCTATTTAATGCGGCTTTATTCAGTTTTATTTAAAAGTTTTGTGCGGGCGAATATTTTCAGCCCATTCTCTGGCCCGTACGGTATGCGAATTCGGAAGGATTTTTAAAAAATCTGAATGCGAATGAGAAAAAGGCTTTATCTGAGAGCAAGCAGCCTTTAGCGTATTTTCGAATAAAAAATGATTCAGTTTTTTATTCAGATATTGCCAGCAGCTATAGGGAGCTTTCGCTTCTCTCTTTTACAATAGCTAGGCTTCATCAGTTATTTTCCAGTTTTCGGGAATTTTGTCTAAAAAATTATTGAGTCCTATAGGAATGACATTGTCCATTCCGTTAGTGATGACATAGTTTTAATGTTTCAGTGAATTTCGATTGGTATTCTGTTGATAGCAATATTTCAATGTTCTTCAAAAACTGGTAAAATCGATTTAACAAGTATAACGCCATTAAAATATGAGAATTGTTACAAATTATGATTCTTTCCAATTAAAAAGGAACTTGGGTGGCGAGATTGATAACTATTTATGTAATTGCAACGAACTACCAAATATTTAATTGTGATTATTACAATATTGTAGATATTTTGAATGAGTTATTTTAAATAGGATATATATTAGCTGATTATCCGGTTCTACGTTACTACATTAGTAGCATATACATTTCAACGCTAGTTTTGTTTAGAAGACGTGACTAGCTGGCTTCCGTTGCTTTTTTCGTTTTCACAAATCCCGAAATAAATCGAGCCCTTGGACTGAAGCACCAAACGTTACCCAACTAATAAAAAACGAAAACAAGAACGATCTAGCTAAGAGTGCTACTATAGCGAAACACAAAGTATCCCGCTGAAAATATCCCTTAGAGAAAAAACTCATACGCGAGCGGTTTCTAAATAATACAACTTAGTGTGGCGGGCGCAGAAATCTATTTAATTCGTCTTTATTCGGTTTTATTAAAAAGTTTTTTGCGGGTGAATGTTTTCAGCCTTTTCTCTGGCCTGGATGGTATGCGAATTCGGAAGGATTTTTTAAAAAATCTGAATACGAATGAGAGATAGGATTTATATGAGAACAAGCAGCCTTTAGCGTATGTTCGAATAAAAAATGATTCGGTTTTTTATTCGGATATTCCCAGTAGCGATAGGGAGCTTTCACTTCTTTTATAATAGCTAGATTTCATTAATTACGTTTCAATTTTCGCGCGTTTTGTCTAAAACATTATTTCTAATCCTATAGAAATGACATTATTCATTCCGTTACTGACGAGATAGTTAATGTTTCAGTGAATTTTGATTGATATTCGACTCTCAGTAGTATTTCAATATTTTTAAAAAACAAGTATACGTTTTAGTTTCTTAAAGTTATTTAATAATTAAATCCTGATTAGTTCTGTTCATAAGTAATTTTATATAAACTTATGATTTGTTATTTTACAGTTCTTAAAGTACTTATACTACTAGCAAGTTCTTTTTCTAATAGCAACATAACAACTATATTAATAAACTTTATTTGCCCCTCACTTATTTTCTTTACTCACTATTCTATGTTAGTTTGACTTTTATCTATTTTAGTTACCATTTCGAAGTCTGGATAAAAGATACTGTTTGCAGAGTAACGAAAAGCATCAACAATACTCCCTAGTATTTTGATTGAAAATCCTGGGATATTCTGTTCATGAGCAATTTTATAAAAACTTATGATTTGCTATTTTCCATTTCTTAAAGTATTTAAGATCTTCCACTACCACCAAAATATTTTAATTAAAAATTTTCTTGTCAGCTATTTTCATTATTCATAACAGAGAATAGTTGGATTGACTTCAATCAATTCTGGTAACCATTTCGAACCATTGATAAGTTACTATTTACAGATTACCAAATTATTATAGGTCAGTTTTAATTGCTGATGTGGCAATTGAACTGAAAATGGGCCTCGCCACTAAGTAATCCTTTAAATGAAAGTTACCCTTTGGGAATCATTTAAGCATACATCAGATTTATGGTTTTCACGGTTATTATTCGGTTTGAATTTGCAGGAATGATTGAGGACTAAAAAGTATTTACAATATAGGTGGCATCTGACTCCATTTTACAACAATAACTTTATCTGCACAGACTGTAGGACATCTCTGCAGATGTGTGTTATCATTTAGGGTTAGCGTAGCGTGAAAACGTTCCATCGTTAATCGATTAATTGCTCTGGTGGGCGATTATGTAGTATATAAAATGGATTTGGTATGTAATACGTTTCTTCGTCCAACCCGTGGTGTGAATATAACATAAATCGCCTAATAACCCAAAGCTTTATATATCGTATATTTTGTTAATCATGTTAGTAGAAAAAAACCACATAAATTAATAATTAAACATATGAGTAAATAAAAGAAAATAGTCAAGTCCCAAGAGTACATTAAAATAAAATGGAACGAATATTTTGCCTATAATTTAAATAAAAGCTATTAAAATAGCAAAAATTTAATAATTTCTATTAGAGTAATCGAAATCACTCGAATTTAACATGCGTTTAAATATTTGCCTTTTGGTGGGCGACATAATATTTTATTTTTCGAAATATCCGGACATACATTAAACCATTATCTGTATGTGTTCCACAAATGTTGACAGTGTATTTTTATTAAAAGCCGAATTATTTATTCGACGTTACCATCTGCCTTTATTTATTTTAACCGAAAATTTCGGAATAAAATATATTTACCGATGGTAATTCAGAAAAATATAGATTTTGATCCATTTATTATTGATAAATTATTGTTTTATGTAGTATAACGGTAAACACAAATATTTTTTATGGTCTAGATAACGAAATATTGTAAATTATTTTATGCTAGTTATATTTAAAACTATTTTATATAGCGCTGGTTAAACAATACTTTATATACTAGTCTTTACTGTGTAATAATATAACTCAATTAATACACTAAAATATTAAAACACATAAATCAATCAATCTTCAATAATTTTGTTGAGCTAATACTGGTCACTTATAATTTCATTGTACAATATATTTTGACATTCTTAGGCATATGCATATGCGAACATTAAATGATTTTATTCATTCATTTTTTAATTTAGTCTGGTAAAAACTGAAACATATTGTAGTCCAACGAGGCAAAGCAGGTTGAGAAAGAATATTTCTTAGATTCCTAATTAAGGATTTCCTATAATTAATTAATGTGACCCCTACTAAAGCTTTTTGTACCATTGGGAAATGTTATCAGTTAAAGGCATATTAGGAAGAGATGTACAAATTTCGTTACATATTAAATTTGAGAGACAAAATGGTGGAGAAAATTATTTGGACCTTAGTGCGGATGATAAAATTTCGTTTTGAATGTCAGTGGTAAGACTTTAAAGTTCTTATTCGTTCTGATATTAATTTTAAGTTTCATCTTAAACGTTATTAAAAATATATTTTTATACATAAAATCAGTTTGGTTTGGTATATTTGATAACATTTTCTGTTTAGTTACTTTGAATTTGCAAAGATAAATACTCAGAACTCTTAAGCAAAGATCCAGGATCCAGAACGCCTGATAATTTCCAAGGTAACAATAATAAAGTCGAAAATATATTACTATTTATCAATAAAAATTTTATTCTCATGACCCTATTAATTAATGCATAATATTGAAATATAGAGATCTAAGTGCTACTATAATAACAGAAATAATTATTTACAATCATATCATATATTTATATACAACCTAAAACCATATAATTAATTAATGCCGTAAATTTGGCACATTATTTAGAAGTTCAGAGCTAGGACGAAAAGCCAAAAGGCTAAAAACCAGTTGAATGAGGTAGTCCCAACTAAAATCCGAATGAAACATTCGATGACAGAAGGTAGTCAATTACTAAATGGCTTATGATATTTTCATTAGTGCCATAGTTTTGTATTAGTACATTTATCACGAGAAATTCTAAAGAAGATTCTTTATACTTCTTGAAACTAAATATCAGTTACTTAATACCTTATACTCAGTATAATTACTAGTCTCTACCTTATTGTTGACGGTAGGCTGAAGATACATATTGAATTTCTCGAGACCAAATTAGGTAAATAAATGGCAAAAACTCTCCAAAAATAGCCTCATCTGACTATATCTCTTTTAAGCAGATATTTTGACAGGTGATTTTCAACAGTAATTGAATATTTAATTCTATAATCATTTTTACTGACTCCTTTTTGCAATAATCGCCAGTTTTCTTCAAATAAAATCAACCAATGCAAAAGGGAAAACTCCTATTTTATATAGAGAAACGGCAAAACCAACGAAATTTAATTATTAGAGAGGGTTGTTTACGAGTCGTTTAGATTGATATTTCGCATGTTCATCAATAGATATAGCTAGCCAATATACATACAAGCTCCTAATAAAATAAAACAAATGAAACACATCTTAAAAATTAACAAGTCGAAATTGACCCAAAAACTGTGGTGGCTTCTTAAACGACAATTTAAATTAAGATTCTACAACAAGTTATTATTATAGACACAAAGAAACCTAATGTTAGCGTGATCTGAACATACCTAACCAAAGTTCTCCCCATTATCGTTCACCCTTATGGTAAATTAGAACTGAGGTCATCTAAAGAAGACAAAGATTCGAAGGTACCAGCAACCAGCGAATAAATTAAATTGTTTGAGAAAAAAACATCAAGAATATTTCGATCATAAAAACACCAAAGTATTAAAACAGCTTAAACAGAGTAGACCCGGAGGTTGAAGAGAA
This sequence comes from Rhynchophorus ferrugineus, assembly GCF_030347505.1. Classification (NCBI taxonomy): domain Eukaryota; kingdom Metazoa; phylum Arthropoda; class Insecta; order Coleoptera; family Curculionidae; genus Rhynchophorus; species Rhynchophorus ferrugineus. Next base: position 57,878,390 of record NW_027472583.1, on the reverse strand, counting down.
AAAAACCCTTAGAACTAATATAGTGCCGAGTTTTAAAACTATATTGGGTGTACCAGTAGGAGACATCTATCAAATGCTAATTAAGATTAAGACTGAAATTCTAGATTAGGACCTTTAAAACAATATGAGGGAAAATTACTAGAAAACTATAGTTAATATGTGTGCAATGTATATTAAAAATGTCTAATATATAAGCAATTTGGTATATTGGCTAAGGCATTGACTTCAAACTGACCAGTTGGTAGTAGTCAGTAAATTATGCGTATATAGTAGAATATAAAGTATGTGTAGTAGACAATTTATATAAGGTTTTTGTTTATTTTTATTTAGTTATTACGACGATTATTATTTACATATTTGATTTTAAAACGTTTTTCTTTTTGTGCTAAATATCTAAATTTGATTTTGAGTTCAATATTTATCCTTTGAAGTCAGTTCAATTTTTTTAAAAATGTTTTTCATTTTCCTCTTTTAAGAATAATGTCTCACGGTATCGTTCCACTTAGTTTTTTAGTCAGTTGTTCATGCGATTTTAATTTGTAAAGAATTTTGTGGTCAACGGCCCTAATATTTTGTCATGTAACTTGTTATATTTCTAAATATATCAGTTGTTGTTACAACATGTTTTTAAGGGATTCTATTAAGATAGAGCCTAACAGTTACTAAAATAATTCCTCGAAGCCTAAACATCCTTTTTGTTGTTGTGGAAACAGTGATACCGCTCTACTAATATAGTTGGAATTGTTTTGCCGAAACATACTGCGTAATACTCACTAAACTTTATAAACTTCTATATAAATGCCGTACCTCTATAAGTGTGTTATTTTAATGGCATCTTAGAAAATTTTAGGCCGTGCAGACGTCAAATTAATTAAATTGTTCCTCCCGTCGCGAGTGTGTTGAAAGTTCATAAACTTGAGACTTCCATCACGAAAACAACGGTCCTATTGACATACAGGGTTTCAGGAGAGCACTGTTTAACCGTGTGTTCTTTTCTTAAATTGTTTTGGCGTATAACTTGTCATTCTTCGCTTAAACTCAATAATTTCGATTAGTTATATATGACAAGCGTATGTTTAGAATAACTACCCAACTAACAGAGTTGCATTATCCTGGCTATTTGTTTATAGCCAGTTAATTGTCGTTTGAATAGTTAATATGAATAAATTAACATTTTTGTGTAGATAATTAAATTAACAATAGTTAAATAAAATCAACATTCAACAAAATTTTTCCAATAATTTTTGTTAATATTTAAATATATAATTCATCGGCATTAAGCCTACCGACTGGCGAGTGACCAACTTCGAAATCATCCCAGATGACATCCGGTCTTACCCAGCCTGGTTGCTGTCGTGACTAGGTTCACTTCCGCTGTCGGATTTTTCACTATTGCTTACGGACAATCACAAATGTTAAACATTCACAAATATTAATTTAAGTTTAGTTTTACTAACCAAATAACTATTACCTGTTCGGTATGGGTGTTAATGTATGCTGTCTGGATAGAACCACTACTTCCTTACAGTTATGTTTATTTTTAAAATATATATGCACTATTTATACTTTTAGCCCCCCTGTTATTTATTTATTAATTTATTATTTTATATATACACTTTATATCTATCCCCGTCCTTTTTATATCATTACCGTATTATTGTATAGTCTCGAAATGACGGCACCCATTAAAGCGGCAAAAAGGACAATAATTTAAGACCATGCCCTAGCTAGGATTCGAACCCGAGACTCTCGAAATTGTAAGAAAATCGTTATGTCATCTTGACCACTGTGCTAACCATTTCACCAACTTTATTGTTTTTATCTATCCATATTTTCTGATTCTAAAAAGGCGATTTTAGTGGCGATTTTAATAATATAACGTGACGTTATTTACTTAAATAAAAAATTGTATTATATTTAGTTTTCTCCTAATCCAAATTTATCAGTAAATAAGTAAATAACTAACAAATGGTTACTGTCGGTAAAATAAATAATTAGTTAAAAATACACATTATTTTACCCAGAATATAAATTCAAAATTATAATTACATGATATTTAAAAAAATAACTAGAAATTTTCCACATTATTTTGCAATTTTTTAAATCTTATCTCTCAACTGCTACTACAAGTAGTATTTTAGTGAACTGTGGAGTTTTTAAATCGTCTAACCTCGATTTATTACAAAAACCTATTAAATATTCTCTAAAATTCTCAAATGTCTTTAGGCTAGTCAACATTCACTAGATACCGACGAAAATGATCAAAATTATGCTAAAATAATACACTAGGGCTACTATTGGATTTTGGAAACAATAGTTTCTGAAAAAGTCTTGATATATAGAAAAAAAAAGTTTAATCAACACAATGCATCTCTTCATAGGGCTCAAAATCCCAACTAAAATCATATGTACAAATTCCGATGGACCTGTTTACTTAACAGATTCTTCCACAGAGAACTTCCACTCTTGTAAAAAGTACTTCCTAAACTATTTGTTAATAAATAAATATATTTGAATATTATTTTAATTTTTATTTATTCGACAGTTAAACATTATAAGATTTCTTTTACTTGTTGATTGCTGCTAAAAAATTAAATATCGATCAAAAGAAGTAAGCACAATTATAACATCTTTGGACAACAAAATTGCTGTTGAAAGAAAATGAATTAACTGGAGAAAACAAGTTCAGCTTTCCACAAGGCTTTCTTGTTTATCAGAAATTTCTTCACGTCACCATTTACTTTAGCAATGTTAATTTTAATAGATTGCTGACTCTGGCCAAGCAAATTGACTACTTTTCATTTCGTTCCTCGATTTTTTTTGACTTTTTCGAACAGCATTATAAAACTAACATAAATTATAGAAAATTTTGAATATTAGAGTGTTTTAGAGACACTTCTTTAGATTAAGGATTTTGTTATTTGTTTTGATTTCAGATAACTACCATTTTATATAGGTACCATTTTTTTAACAGTCCCCTCATTCATTAGCCTGTAACTTATAGGATTTTAAATCTTTCCCTCTTATTTTTCTATTATATATTCTTTAAACATAATAAAATAATAAGCTCTAAGGATAGTAAATATTACGTTATAATTTCTACTAGCTGCCGGGAATATTAGCGAAGGCACCATATCACAATTGGACAAATTACACCAAAACTACACCAGGCAAGTGCCAATATAAATAAATGAATCTAAACCTGGAAATTAACGGGACTAAATCTGCGCAAGTGTAGTTCACGTAAAATTGCAGAAGCACCAATAACATTAAATAAAACTATCATTCCATAGACCAACAACGCTAAACATCTCGGAATTAGGAAGAAACGAACATATAAACAGAAAACATTTAAAGATAGATATAAAGAAGAAAATAAAATAACTGGAATTGAAGTATGGGAAAATGTATTGGCTAATTGGAAGCAAAATCACAATTATCAGTTCAACCAAGTGTTATTATGATAACTGTATCAATTATCAATAAAATACTAAAACCTATATGGACATACGGAGTTCAATTATGGGGATGTCCGGCAAAGAGTAACATAAACAAAATACAAATGTTACAAATGCTTCAGAACAAGTTAGACTAGTAGACTAGTAACAATGTAATAATTAAATATATATATATATATATATATATATATATATATATATATATATATATATATATATATATATATATATATATATATATATATTTCTATATGCTAACTTGAATAATTTTTATTTTGCTTGCGAAAGTTTATTAATACAATTTAGATATTCAAATATTCATAACGATTTTACTAGCTATTGGCTTCGCCTAAAAATCCAAGAAATAAAAGAATTTAATTTATTTTTGAATGAATGAAGCAACCGTTCATATTCTCGTCTGCATTAAATCTCATACGGCCGAATGGAAAATCAATTCATTCGAAGCGAGCTTAAGATACAACCGGGATTATATCGTTGAATATTTCCATTTTTATGTACGTCGCACCGTCAAAGGCGATAATTCTGAATGTATCTATTCGAAGGGATGAGAGACGTGTTACATAAAAGAAAATTCAGATATTATGTGTCGATTCCTCTAGTTTGGCGTGTCGAGGTGGTACGGTGCGGGGGGCGCCGGGGACGACGGAAAAAACGACACTCATCATTTGAGCCTGAGTGTGTGTGCATACGTGTGCGTGTGTTCGTTTCCGTCGCTGAGGACGGAGAAAGATTTATATCTAAAGCATATTCATTTATTTTGTCAGCTTTTGACGTGAAACGTTTGCCAGTAAATGAGAGCACTTTAACAACTTATGTATTATTGATGCTTCCTTTTATAGAGCTCTCTTTTGTGTTGCTTTATCTCGTTTTTACTAGTATTTGCGAGCATTTTATCGTTTTGTATTTTTTATTTACATAAGGCTATACAAAAATAGTTGTTAAATACCGTGTGACATATAGCAACATATGTAGCATAATACATCAGTATGTATTTCCGAAATTGAAAATAAAACTGATTTACTTAATTTAGTTCTATATATTTATTTATTTTATTTTTATATATATATATATATATATATATATATATATATATATATATATATATATATATATATATTGAGATCTGGAAATAGGAAATAGTCGGTGGGGCTAGATATGGAGAATATGGTAGATGAGGAAGCAATTCGAAGCCTATTCATATATTTTTAACACGGTGCATTGTTTTGGTAAAGCGGCACTTTCGTCTTCTTCAAATCGGGCCGTGTTTAGGTGATTTAGTCCTTCAAACTGCCCAATAGCGCTATGTAGGATTAGCTGTTGATGGTCCTTCCTTTTTTAAGGTAGTTAATAGAAATTATTCCATGCGCATCTCAAAATACAGACGCCATAACCTTGCCAGCCATCTGATGCGTTTTCCCATACTTTGGAGCGGGTTCAGCGTGTACGGTCCACTCGAATGACAGTCGATTGGGCTTTGGAATGAAATAACGGAGCCATGTTTCACCAACTGTCACATATCGACGCAAAAACTCGGGTTTATTAAGCTTGATCATCTTCAAACACGGATAGAATCATCAACTCGTCGTTGTTTTTGTTCAAAAGTGAGCTCGCGCGGCATCCACTTTGAACAGAACTTTCTCATACCCAAATATTCTTGAATAATATGATGTAGACATTCAGCTGATATCTTTACAGTGTCTGCTATTTCATTAAATTTCAATTTACGGTTATTCAAAATTATTTTATAGATTTTTTTATGTATTCGTCGGTAACAACCTCTACCTTTGGTGCTCAATTCACCGCGTCTAAACTTAGCATACCAATTCTTAGTTGTTGATTTTCCTGGGAATGTGTCCCAAAACTCAGCACCAAGCCAAATTTTTGCTTCAACTATATTTTTTCCCTTCAAAAAGTAACATTTTATCAACACGAGAAATTCTTTTTTATCAATTTTTTTCATAATAACAAAAGTTGCTTCAATCAAAATGCTATAATTTACAAACTAGTGATCCGACAGCTCTCAAATTCATGCATGCATCTTTTGAGGGTTAGTGCTAACTAAACAACATATGGATATAATATTAGTGGCGCTATCTATATGTCAGGCTGGAGACTTCAAATAACCTGATACTGAAAAAAATTCGGTATAAAAATTGATGCAATATACTTCATAGAAATCAATATATTACTCACCAATTTTTGCCAATATTTTACAACTTTATATGCTTCTTGCAAGACTACAGCCTCTTGCAAGTTGCGAATGAGCGTTGTCATGCATGTGATAGCAACAGTTCTGAAGGATATAGTGTTGAAGTTGAAATGAAATACTTGAAATACTCGAATACTAGGAAATGTGATGCAACAGAAAATAATTAAAGATACAAAATAATTAAAGGGTCGAAGATTATCCACTTAAGGTATAATCTATATATTAATCGGCTTGATGGAAATATTGCTCTTTTTGTAGAAAACAGACACACCTTCAGATGTGAGATTTGGCACAGTTAAAGCGTGTATTTAGGAATAATTTTTGACCTAAATGTTTTTCTGTAATACGCACTACAAATAAGTAAATTCTATTATGACAAATATTTTAGGCTCTATTTTCATAGTTTTCGTTTCTGTTGTTTGTAAATCATTCACGAACATGTAATATTCAAGATCAAATTCAGGGAGCGATTTTAATGTGGAATATACATTTAAATATTTTAAAACGGAATATGAATGTGTTAAGATATTTTTAACCCAAGTTGTTTAACTTTAAGCAGTGCTGTTTAAGATTTTTATTGACCACATGTTAAATGTTTTATCCTAAAATAGATTAACAAAATTTCTAATCAAAATCAATCACGAAATTGTATTGCAAGATCATTATGTGACCTACAATGAGATTTATATATGTTGGATTCCTCATCACTTGACTTGAACAGTAACCACAATGAGATGGAAAAAATGTTAAGATTGATCATAATGGAATATATATATATATATATATATATATATATATATATATATATATATATATATATATATATATACCATACATGTTCTTCCAAACTGATTTTTTTAAACATTATTCTAAATGAGTCTGCCCATAACTCCGAATAAAGCAACAAATAATATATCTAGTATTTGAAGTTCGTATCGAATATGGTGTGACTTGTTAGACATAATTTCACATAAATATTATTTTACAATTATTGTTTTAAGTTTTTGTAAAAGCTATATCAAATAAATAATGATCGAAAAGCGAAAATATATTCCTGGACTGAACTTCTGGTAAGTTTCGAGAACTTCAACAAAGCATAGTGCAAAAAAGAAATGAAATAAAGAATATTTCCCTTACCAGCACATTTAGTGACTTTAATCTTATCAAACAGCAAATTCAGTCAAATTGACGTAATTTCGATTGCATCTTTGGATTATCAAAATGATTCTTGCAAGATTGGTCGAAGCATATTGATATATTAGCAAAAACTTCTTATAAATTAAAAAATCTCTGGCAAAATAATTTGGCAAGTCTCTATATAGAAGAAATCCATATCTGATAAACAAAACAATTTCTCGAAATTAAATTTATATTTTTATAAGATGCAGTATAAGTCTATATTTAGATCCATTTGTTTATACGTATAGCACAACAATGACGTATTGCTACCAAGTGTAATATACAAATTAAACAGATCTGTAACAATAAAGCTGATTGAGTATTTTCAATTGATATTTATGTATTTTAGAACACATGAACTTGGATTTGGGATTATAATAATTAACTAAAAAACGTATTGATGAGATAGACCGGAGACTTTTCAGACAACCTGTTACTTTTAAAATAAATTCGGTATAAAATTTGATACAATATACAACATAATATTCTGCAAATCTATATGTTCACATATACAGTTTCAAAGTGTCTAGACGTCAGAAGCAAAGCTTTTTGTCGCACCAGATATTAGTCGGCTTATGAGAAGTTTTTATGCAATCATAAAGATTATATTTATGTAAAAAACCGCCAAAATAGTGCTAAAAGTATTTCAAGTTTTAGATTTCCTAGTGAGACTACTTTCGGAAAATTTTAAAGAACTATTTCATCATAATATTAAAGAGTTGAAGAAGAGAATCCAATGAGCCTCTTAATGATATTAAACCACAAATACAAAAGGTTTCAGTGTTTTCCAGTGAAGGTATATATATATATCGTAAATTATTTATACATGGAATAATGTTTTTAAGTTTATACTGTTTCATTTTAACGTAACAACGTGCTGTCACAGGTCTTTTGTAATTTGATGAAGAAACAAATTTATGTTTTGACGATAAATATGGACCCAAGATGTGTGAGCATCATAAAGAGCAAAATAATATTGAAATTATTAGTCAGAAATTGATTTAATTGGTTTTCTATTAAGAGCCAAAGACTTAAGTATTAATACCTGCATTATTACAACAAATCTTTAATACTATTATGCCGTAACGTCCTGATGTGTTCTAGCGGGATAGTTTTCTATCACCCTAAACCTAACCCATTGTGATTCTAATGAATTAAGCACTGAACATAAGTCCTGTTGACACAATTTCTCCCGGAAACTCATCAAAACAGTTTACCATAACGGATTTACACAATTATTTGCTTTTATATCAAAAGGGGGGCCTGTTAACCACACGCACGGAAGTGGAAGGCTGAATAGGATGGGGTAGTTTATTCCATAGCGTTGACACATTTATAATAACACCACAAATAAGGGAATCTATAAATGAAGTTTGTTCACCATCCCCAAATAGATTAACAGAACTTTATCAAAAATTAAATAAATGTATTAATAATGAAGTATATGTAAATAATATTTGATTGGGCATAATTTAATTTTTCCAGTTTCTATTTAAAAACATTGATTTGGTTAAGAAAGTATTCAAACCTAAAATTCAAATAAAATTATGTTGCATATGAATTCATGTTTCTCATAAAGTTCTACGAGAGTATGAGTGGAACAAGAATAAATAACAAAATATATTGTGTTTAAAGCAATAAGTAAGCGATATTGCGATAAAAAAATAAAAGACAACATTGTTGAATGCATATAATTTTATTGCCTAAAAAAAGTAATAAAAGTTTAGGTGTTGCAGACAACAATATATGATATAGGAACATATTAGATAAGTAATTCATTGGACTATTTTTGATATGTGTTCCAAGGGTTTATAGTGCTGAATTAGTTTATTAGTGCTAGTTGTATTCTACACATCATACAGTCACCTAAACTAATTAGCTACTTAGACCTATTAAGAATTGATCGGTACAGCAATAAGTTATTATGTAAGTCCAATATATTGGTCCAAAGATAAGTTGCATACGCTTTATTCATATGTGTTTCTTCTAAGTTAAAGTTCGAGCCAAATGCATTACTAGATATTTAACAATCTCTTCTTACGGGAGTTCATAATTATTAATATTTATTAGGGGACAAAGTTGACGGGATGAGAGGAGATGTTTGCCTATTCGCCTTGATAATGCATATTTATAATCACAAATAGATTTCGATCGAAAGAAGTAAAATAATAAGTTTGAAAAGGAGGAATTAAAATATATTAATTATCCTGGAATAACATGATATTATAGGAGGTGAAAGATAAATGAAGACATATATATTAAATATTTTTCATTGCTATAGTAATAAATTTAAATAAAATAAAGTTACCGTATTACTGTAAATTTGATTTGGCTGGAAAAAAGCAAATATCCCCAGCGTTTGATGTTCCTTTTCACTGTGTGGTGCCCTGGGCTGTTTAAAAGTTAATAATTGCGTAAATCCGTTTCTGGAAATTGTTTTGATGAAGCGCCTCAAGAAATTTTGTCTACATAATAAATCCCCACTGTTTAAAAACAATCTTCTCTTAAAATTTCAACATGAAAACCGTTGTTTGCGGGAGTTGTTGAACTTTGAAACAGGTACTAAAATCTAGCAGAATGTTTAATGGAATTTTTGTTTGAATACTGCCGTGAAAATAAGAGTTAGACTGATGACAAATGTGTAGCAAGCAGTGCATTAAAGTAAGTAAATAAACATACAATCAGAGGAAGGAAGAGAAATACCATCGACAGGTACCAGCTGGAGAATTTTTAATAGACAACTCTTTAGAATTCGCAAAAATAATTAAAACCCTAGTTCCAGATCTTCCAAAACCAATATTAGAAAGGCCTCACGCCTCTTAGAAAGGAAGCTGTTGACGAAACCATAGTAAAGACATTTTAGAAATGTAAAGAAAGTTAAAAACCTAATGGTTTCTGTCATACTTACCTAGTATCTAACATTATTTTGTAAAAATATTTTTGTATTTTTGAAGTAATGCATTTTTTCAATATTGGATCTAAATCTTAATAGCTTTCGAAGAAAAAATACTCGAAAGATGTTTTTTTGTAGTGTTATATAAATGACCAAAATTAACATTGATATTGTTTATATTATAAATCTAGGTTTCATTATTATTTTAGACCATATTATATATAATAATCGGCCTCATGAAATAGACATTATTTATAAACACAGAAAATCTCTTAATCTGATAAATATATAATGCGACAGAGATATGGAAATCATGTTAAATCTCTGAAATTATTAATTATTTTCTACATAATGATTACGGAACTATTGTAATAATAATAATTTATGTGTTAATTTAAATACTTATATTAAATTTTGGATATTGTTGAAATTGTAAAATTTACTTTAATAGAAATTTGAGACTCATTAGCCCACAAAATTCCTTTTTGTCATACAAAAACAGGTGAACATTAACTAAAATTTCAAAATGATATTTTTCTAAATGTTATATATTCTAAATGGCTATTAATATTATGACCATTTTCCAACACTGTAAACTCTTCATTTATTAAGGCGTGCTGCATTGATCAGAACAAATGGTAGTCCAAGTCTGGTAAATACGAATAGGCTTTTCTGAGTTATACAGTTGAATGTTGTTATGCAGCTTTATTGGCACAACTTACGTCTTTTTGGCATTGAAAAAATGAATTCGGATGCAAGGAATAGATAATATAGGAATGTAAATACAATGAATATGATGGATGGAAACTTTTGGTTGAGTTAGAGAAAAGTGGGTGTGTATTACTGAAAGAGTGCCTCAAATAAATGAAGGTTAAATTGAGCGTCAATATTAATCAGCATTACACGACACATAAGAATTCTACTATTCCTGTTCCTTAGCTTCCATTATTTATCTTTCTCCTCAATTCTGATTAACACTTGTCTGTCTTGGCCGTTATTAATGCATGTTCTAATTGATCCTAATTCTGTACTCTTGATATTTCACTCTTTCTAGTGTCTGTTCTATAAAATCTCATCTTTCTTTGATTCTTTCTAATTATTTTGTCAATTCGTTGTTCTTCTTAGATCTGATTCTAAAAATTCTTTGTAATTCTGTTTCCTTTTATCCCGTTGATATCACTGAAGATCCTGCATCCTGTTCTTGGTGGTGGTTGAAAAGGCTGGTTAAGGAAATCCTTTCTTGTATCCCGAATCATTCCAGAATTTCTGGTAGTGAAAGACTCTTCCAGCTAGGAACTTCTCACGCCGATAGGACAGGTGCGTTATGCACTCTTGAGGAATGCTCGAAAATTCCACTATATCGGACCATCTTGATGCTTATGGTTATAGCTACCATTAGGGGTCCTCTACCAGGACTAACTTCTTCCCATTATACTGAACCTTGACAATGAGCCGATGAGGCATATATTTTGCTAGACACATATTTTCTGTTCGGTCATTTTTATATTCAATTAGTTTCACCAGATATTCGGTACAATTCTATATTTAAATTGTCTTAAGTCAGAAGTCTTTTCCCATATAACAAATATTAGAAAACCAGGTGAAAGGTCCAATAAATTAGACCACTAATCTAAACAAAAGAAAGAACATTATAATTCTGATAAACTTAAAATTAAGCAATTTTCTTAACTATAAATAAGTGTAACTACCACTCAACAGTAGCATTCTTCTTCCTTGGACGTTCCGATTTTTTTCTCTAGAGGCACCTATTGTGTTTTCACTGACTATAAATTCTATTCTAGGTTATGACTATAAATGGCTTGTACATCCTTTACACCCATTTTTTGGTTCAATTTCAAATAAGAGGTAAATTGTCCCCAGCCTACCATAGTAAAACATTCCCTTCTAGGGTGATACTTTTATTGTACTGATTATACCGATCCTCTAATTTTTCAATACCATGTAGTACGATTTGTCCTTGGCTTCAAAATAGGCCTCAGTTTCCTCAGTTTCAGTCCATCACCTCTTCATTCGACGAAAATTTCTTTCCTGAGAGCATTCTTCTGAGATCTGAGAACAGTAAATAGCCGCTGCGGGCTAGATCTGGAGAATAGGGTAGATTGGGAAGTAATTCGAAGCCCAATTCACGGATTCTTGATAAGATGTATTTGGATATATTTGGATTCTTGGTGAAGCAGCACTTTCTTTTTCTTCAAATGCGGCCGTTTTTAGGCGATTTCGTCCTTCAAACGGTTGAATAACGCTATATAATATCAGCCATGTTTCATCCATTGTCATGTATCGACGCAAAAGCTCGAGTTTATTATACTTCATCATCTTCAAACACTGCTCCGAATTATCAGCTCGACGTTGTTTTTGGTCAAAAGTCAGCTCGCGCGGCACCCACTTTGCACAGAGCTTTCTCATACCCAAATATTCGTGAATGATATGATATACAGGTTCAGTTGATATCTTTAGAGTATCTGCTATTTCATTCAATTTCAATTTGTAGTCATTCAAAATTATTTTGTGTATTTTTTAAAATTATTTCTTCCGTAACAACCTGTTTTGTGCGCCCACTGCGTTCACCATTTTCAGTGCTCATTTTACCACATCTAAACTTAGCATACCAATCCTTGATGGTTGATTTTCCTGAGTCAGTGTCCGGAAACTCGGCATAAAGCCAAGCTTTTGCTTCAACTGTATTTTTTTCCTTCAAAAAGCAATATTTTGTCAACACGCGAAGTTCTTTTTTATCCATTTTTTTTTACAATAACAAAAGTTGTTTCACTCAAAATGCTATAATTCACAAACTAATGATCCGACAGCTGTCAAATTTATACACGCATCTTTTGAATGTTAGCGCTTACTTAAAATATATATGGATTTAATTATAGTAGTGCCATCTATGTGTCAGGCCTGGGACTTCAATTGACCTGTTACATAACAGTGAAACTATTACCATGTCACCTGTTTTAATTGATTGGAAAAAAGTATATGGAGTGACTCAATGAATATAATGTTTATTAATGAAAATTGTTTATACCGTAATCATTGTACGGTTTACCGGCCGTTTGTTAACTGAATATCATAATTATTGCTCTGTCATTTTTATATATCGCCGACTAATTAACAAAAACCAACCCAAAACTCGCCCTTAGACAGTTATAAACACGCAACAACGCAAATTGCGATGCGGTTTTGGGGCCGGCGATGGGGCCTTTACAACAATTTTACGCTTGGCAAATTCATATTTTAAAAGTAGCGGCGTCAGGACGTAAAATCATGACGAAAAGATAAATTTCAGTTTACGTCCTGCGTATATGTTTTTTTCTGGGCGTTCGACGTCGAAGAAAAAAGAAACTTCGCTTGCTGCGGGAGAAAGTCTCGTAAAACCAACTGAAAATTTTATTTGTTTCGTGTATGTAATGAACAAATAAATGTAGTATGTTGTTCCTTTTTTCCTCGTTCGTTATATTATTCATGATATTATATTAAACAGTTATATTTACTTTGTTGGGATGTATTTAATATATATTATTTAACACAACCTTAATCTTTCATGATATTTTACTCATAAGTTTGTGAGTTATTGTGTTAAGAGCGACACTACTTTTGTTATATTCAAAACAATGGATCAAAAGAATTTCGTGTTTTAATCTAACATTACTTCTTGATGAGAAAAATATCCTTCAAACGAAGCAATGGTTTAAATACTCTTGTCAGGACTCCCCATCTGATTACAGGCCAATCAGCCTTCTCAGCGTCATTTTCAAGCTTGCCGAGAGGGCAATACTCCACGCTCTCAACTCTTACATCACACTCTTGACCAACGTAGAAAGCTTGGAGCAGTTCTTATGGACCAACGGATTGATCGCAAAGTGCGTGCGGTTAGGCCTCCCAGAAGACCTAACCGCTCTCATCAAGTCCTATCTCTCGGACAGATCTTTCCAGGTCAAGATCAGGGCATCACTTTCCAGTCGTAAACAAATCGATGCTGGCGTACCTCAAGGTTCTCCGCTGGCCGCAGCCTTATTTAACCTCTTTATTTCAGATCTGCCAAGAAAAGAGCACATTGACGTCGCGTTTTACGCTGACGACACTGCTTTCTTCACGGCCGCCAGGTTCGAAGTTACAATTAATGAACGTTTACAGAAACAGCTCGATCAGCGGTCAAGTGGGTCAAATTTTGGATTCAAGTTTAGATTCTGCCAATCAGCCCCCTGAAAACCGAGGCAATCATTTTCCATAAGAAGCGTTACGCACTGCGCGTCTCGCAACTTAATATCGACGTACCTAGGTCTTCACTTCGACCGGCGGTTCGGTTGGCATTCCCAAATCCAGAAAGCAATCCAAAAAGGTTCGGGGATAACAAACCTGCTATCTTCTCTGATCTGCCCTTCTAGCAGACTTCCCATCTCCATCAAATGCTTATTTTACAAGATGTTAATTCGGTCCGTACTCCTCTACGGATCTAATGTCTACTTCAAGTTTGTTACACCCAACCAGGCCAAACGGTTTCAAGTTTTTCAAAATAAGCTCCTCAGGAAAATATTAAACCCTCCATAGTTTGTCGGAAATAATCAAATTTATAGGGAAACTGACACTCCAGAAATCAAGCACTTCATATCTCAATCAGTCCACAAACAACAACTCAGCTCAAAGTTCTTCTGAAGACGCGCTTGTTAGCGAGCTGGTCGACATGCTGGGAGCTTAGCACCGCGTCATCGCCAAGCTCCACCCCTTTTCCAGGCTGAAACGACCTCATCCGTCGCTACAGCCATAACTTTTGCCCCCATACAACAGTATCCAGTTGTGTGTTAACTCAAGTTCGCGAATCAATAGAATCGCCGGCCCCTCGTTGTCCAATAACGGCTGTCCGATCAGCGGGTGCCATATCCCCAAATTTAATGCAGTAGCAGTAGCGATCCACAGAGGTCAACTGTGAGGCGGTTTCAGTTTAGTGTATTGGTAAGCCCAGAGGCTGTCCCACATAATCCGGTCCAACTTGTCACTCCAGGGCAAGTCTCCGCGACCAGGTATGCGTCATGCATTCCACCGCCTGGGTTTTAGGCCTGAACAAAAAAGAATCTTGTCAGGACTTCTATACATTAAGGGTAACAATAAAGTATTGGTTTGCTGACTTCAAACGTAGAGAAACACCGATGCTGTAGAACGCAATCGCCGTCCAAACGATAATGAGGTAACAATAGAAAATATCAAAAAATCCACAATATCGTTTTAAATGATCGAAAAATGAAGCTGCGTGAGTTCGTTAACATTGTAAAGGTATCAAAAGAATGTGTTGGTTTTATAGCATAAGCATTTGACTATGGGAAAAGTTTTCTCAATGTTGACCAAAAACCAAAATCTGTTAATTATTCTGAGCAGTGTTTAGCCATGTTTAAAGGCAATAAACCAGAAATTTTGCGTTGATATATGATATTGGATGATTCACGAATCGACAACTTTACCCCGGAATCAAAACAATTGTCATCTGAGTGGACAGCAACTGGTGGGGACGAGCCTATTTTGAGGCAAAAGATAAATCGTTCTACAAAAGTGGTATGGAAATGTTAGAGCGGTGCTGGAATAACTGTGTCGCTCTTTATGAAGATTACGTTGATGAATAATGCCAATTTTGAACAAAAAAACGCGTTTTCTTTGTTACGCTCGGGACTTCTCAGGCCATATGTTACAATAGCAATTTTGAAGAAATAGAGGTTCAAAAACCTCAAAAGATTCTCACATTACTCGACGGCAATGAGAGGTGTCTTTTAAAAAATATTATTCCCATCATATAAATCCAAAAATACAATTCCAGGTAGCAAAATAATATGCCCTTTGATGGTTGGACGATACAAAAAAAAACAGTGCAGTGAAACAGAGTGCAGGATTTATTTACAGGTATTATTATTTTATACGGTTAGCTTATGATAATAATTGAAAACAAGATAAAATGAATACATGAACTTTTGTCACATACCTCTGTTTCAACCCAATTATTCCAATTTACCTGTACAGTTAGAGATGATCTCTAATATGAACTGATACAATATTACCAACCTATCATTTGTTTTAACTTAGATCTTTTATCGAGAACCGAACGTTTATAATATCAATGATGAATGGGTATTTCCTTAATTAATGGATATGAAATTTTATTTCTAGGAATAATGTTGTAATCAATAAAATATATAAGCCATTAAATACGTGATTATATTAATTCTTGCAAATGGTTATTTCTATTTTGTTTTTCTGTCTAAATATTTAAGTATTTTTGCTACAATAATAATGAATGGAATATCTACTAATCAATAACTGGTTTTAATAATAGATTAGGAAATATAAATATAGCATATGCTTAGTTTACAAATATAATATTAAAGATAGATACCAATACTAAAATTACAAAGAAACTAAATAAAGTGTTTAGGAAAGTGTTTTTTAATTTTCAATTACTTATTACATTGTTACTAGTTGTTGTCAACTAACCTAGAATAAGTCTTTATAATATCTTAAATCAGGATATACTTTGGAGGACCCATAATTCCAAACTCAATCTCTAGTATAATAAAATTATCTAATGTACGTTAACACTGATGTTACTTATTACATTAAATGCACTTCACTGCACTACACTCCACAGGATCAAGTGGTCTTAGTATTTTGGGTTTCTTTCTGTTCTAGTTTTATACAACAGCTGCAATAACTCTATACTAACATGGCAATGGAGTCTCTTCTAATGTATTTTGGTGATTCTCTTAATGAGTGAGGGTGGGTATTGCAAGTCTCGATGTAATAATCAGTCCTGTAATATCTGTGTACACTTACCATGCTTTTTAGAACCTCTGTTTTCGGAAGCATGCTATATTTATGTTGCTTTTCACGATAATATACCTATTAGTGATTTCCGTAGATCTATATATATTATACTTGTGATTTTCTTTAACTCTAACACCAGAAATATAACTAACAAGTTGGAAAATAACTAACATCGTGTTTTTTCGTGTTATTTAAAAAGATTCCTATGCTCTTTGGTGAATTTTCCTCAAATTTCTAGTTAAATCATCATACCGTCTTTACAGAACTTTTAATATATCTGTTCGGAAAGCAGATCCACGTAATATTTGCTAACGTTTTTTAAAGCCGCTAAACTACCATAATTCACTGCTTAGAACAAACTGGAAAAGGTAAGCATAGACTAGA
This sequence comes from Rhynchophorus ferrugineus, assembly GCF_030347505.1. Classification (NCBI taxonomy): domain Eukaryota; kingdom Metazoa; phylum Arthropoda; class Insecta; order Coleoptera; family Curculionidae; genus Rhynchophorus; species Rhynchophorus ferrugineus. Next base: position 57,861,421 of record NW_027472583.1, on the reverse strand, counting down.
CGGATGTATCGATATTTCACAGCCAATCTCAATTTCGTGTGAGCCACTAAAATGTCTTGTAGTTAACAGCTTTCGTGATGAGAGAATTTCTTCTTTAGCATCAAAATTTGAATAATAAAACAAGCAAACTATAAATATTACCGGATCTGCAGCTGTTAAGCTGTATTTTCCAGTCTCTAGTTCATTTGTAGATTTTGTTAATCGCTACTTGTTCTTTTTCTACAGCCTCAGACAGGGATATATCTTTTTCCATGAAAACTCTATCGTTGTTAAATTTTCCAGATTTTATTTCTTTTGTTGTTTGGTTATCAGCAGTATAAAACCGATACAGGAGTGGTCTCAAGACACTACTATGTTGAACTCTAGCCGAAAGAGGTTTAAGTGTTTAAATGATATAATTCCAGCAGTAGACAATAATTGCGCGGTAACAATTTGCTCATTTCGCAGATGAATCCCCAATATCATAAGTTTATGAGGTGCCTAGGAATATTGCAGGGTATTATTTAATTTCTTCTTCTGTGCATATGGTCGATTGTCGAGTGGTGATTTCGAAATAGGAACTGGAAATCTGGTATTTCTGTAAATGGTAATGTTAATGTACATATTTAATAACAGTTTCTCAAATAAATTTGATATCATAGGCATCAGCGATATAGTCCTGTAAGATCCAGTTTGCCTTGCCGCTTTGTTAGGTTGTTTGCTTAATAAAGAGAGAAAAAATTCCATATTTTGACGCGAACTTATATGTTCAACAGAAGACATGTTGATTATTATCAAAAAAGACGTGGAGGAAGGTCGTAGAGCCTGATCTAAAGAATAGAAGGCTAAGGTTGAAATAACTTTATTAGAGATGCGCGACTTTAAAGCAAATTATTAGGAAAACCCAAAATAGCCTTTTCCGTATCCTCTCTTGTATTGTCTAGCATGATGTGCTATGTTAAGTTTCAAGGATATTCTAATTAACAAAGTCTCCGGCCTGACACATAGATGGCGCTACTATAATTAAATCCATATATTTTCTGATTAGAAGATGACCCTCAAAAGATGCGTGTATAAATTTGAGAGCTGTCGGATCATTAGTTTGTGAATTATAGCATTTTGAGTTGCGTTTTGCGTGTTGATAAAATATTGCTTTTTAGGGAAAAAATACAGCTGAAGCAAATACTTGGCTTGATGCCGAGTTTCCGGCCACTGCTCCAGGAAAATCAACCACTAAAGATTAGTATGCTCAGTTTAGACGTGGTGAAACGAGCACCGAAGACGGTGAACGCAGTGGACGCGCAAAAAGGGTTGTTACCGACGAAAACATTTAAAAAATCCAACAATCCACAAATTGATGACCGTAGATTGAATAAAATAGTAGACACTCTAAAGATATCAACTGAACGTGTACATTATATCATATCACGAATATTTAGGTATGAGAAAGCTCTGTGTAAAGTGGGAGCCGCACGAGCTCACTTTTGACCAAAAACAACGACGAGTTGATGATTTGGAGCAGTGTTTGAAGATGATCAAGCGTAATAAACCCGAGCTTTTGCGTCGATATGGGACAACGGATGAAACATGGCTTCATCATTTTACTCCCAAGTTCAGTCGACTGTCATCCGACTGGACTGCACATGATGAATCCGCTCCAAAGTGTTGCAAAACGTAACAGTCGGTTAGCAAGTTTATGGCGTCTGTATTTTGGGACGCGTATAGAATAATTGTCATTGACTGCCTTGAAAAAGGAATGACCATCAACAACGACTATTACATAGTGTTATTGGGCCGTTTTAATGGACGAAATCTCCGAAAAACGGCCGCATTTGAAGAACAAGGAAGTGCTGCTTCACCAAGACAATGCAGCGTGTTAAGAATCCATGAATTAGGCTTCTAATTGCTTCCGCATCCACCGTATTCCTCAGATCTGGACCCCCATCCCCTCCATCGACTATTTGCTGTTCTCAGATCTGAAATTAATTCTTGCTGGGAAGAAAAAAATATGTTTTACTATGGCAGGGTGCTCCAATTGACCTGTTAGAATCCAAAAAAACAGTAAACAAAAGCCATCTCGGTCTCCCAATTTTTTTTTGATCCTAGCCGATCGGTCTCCATTTCAATTAACATAATAAAAAAATTAAAACAACAATAAAAATTACGGGAGATCGGAAACTCTCGTTACCTTGAATCCCACAACGGCAACCTTTTCCATCCATCCACCATTTTTTTCCTGCCTACAAGCAGGATATAACATCACGGTTGAAGCAGCGAGTCGAAAAAAATCTGAAAGACTCGGGGAGGGTGTAGCAATTTTTTTTCTCTTGCTTCGTAATAAAGGGGAAATATCGTATAAAAAACACACGTGTAACATAAATTAAAATTTACCCTTGCCCCAGACTCCGTGTCCCCGTCCTGCCCCGTTTTCTCGGTGACCTTTTTATTACTTTTACGATATAAATTCGTACGGGGCAGAATTATTATAAATGCGACACCCTTAAGGACTAACGCGGGACACTTGTGTGTGGTCTGCGCCCCGACGGCGATGTCAAAACACATAATTGCGTGAATCCGTTACGGAAAATATTTTGATGGAGCCCTCAAAAGAATTTTGTTTATATAATATTCTCTTAGAACCGGTGTAATTATGAGTGGAATGAGCTGAAGTTACCTTTCGCGGAGATTAATTGAGAAATAAGTAAAAGAAGGTGGAGAAAAACTGAACCAAAGTTAAATTTTCCATCTCTAACGTCCGAAATTATCTAGCAAATAATATAAGATATAGATCCATATTATAAACTAGTGAACTTTTCGCCACGATTTCCAAGCAATATCCACAGATTAAAAGCCTTATAGTAGTGTAGTAAATAATAAAAACAAACTACTTGTTTTTATCCTAATTTGTTACTTATTCTACGATATACACTTGGGGCTTAACGCCTATGTCACTATTTTTAGTGAGCACTGACTTATAACTTCACTGAAGTAGATCAAATGGTTTTAGCTTCCTAATCTTGCGATTAAATCATCATTATCTAAGAGCAGCAGAACCTTCATATTGATACCCTGATGGAAGTTGTGCTCATGTCTTTCATCATAGACCTTGTTAACTATATCATCAGTTTCTACCTTCAGGTCCTTATGCAGATTGTCGTTACAAGTGTACCATGGAAGATCAACAATACCTCGTAATACTTTATTTTATAAACTGTGTATACTATTTTTAATGCTTTAACTGATATAAATCCAGAACTGTATATTTTAACTGACTATCTTATATTTACACCTGAGTTTGACATTAAGTCATGTTTAGATATTTGGCTGCATTTCCATACGGGACTACTTGTTGATTTATATATATATATATATATATATATATATATATATATATATATATATATATATACATATACTGGCTAGTGCTTGATTCCTTTATTGGCAAAATCATTTATCAATTTGCTGTACTGATTTATTTTGATTCATTTCTATGCCCATTTTCTGTCCAGCGTTCTATTTTCGATGAATTAAATTATACTCAAAATTAGTTCGTTATAGTGCAGTGATAAAATAACAATATATATATAATATATATATATAACTGCTGACACAAACTAGTCTGGCCTGTATTGTAAATCTAAAATGTATGTAAATTTAATATCTAATCATATGCCTTTACAATATCTTTTGCTGGTGATTATAGTGAAAATATATACCAATCAAGTTACTCGAATGAAGATCATAGTACCGTCCCTCTACTAGACGCTGTGAAACTTTTCTCGAGAGATCCTTTATGAGTTGTCACTCTACTACTCTATGATCATAAAAGAGATAATTATAAAAGCGGTAAGTAAAAAAACCTGGTAAAATATTGATTTTCATGGAGCGAATAAAATATCACACTTACTAGAAAGTTTTCAAAAATATACTGATGATTGTTTACCCTTCAAAACTTAAAACAGATAAATAATTTTTAAAAAATATTTGTTGTTACATCTCCTTTTCTGCTTCAACACAGTTTACTGTTAACAAGATTGAATTCAAGCACAAACAATTGAAAGTTTAGGACATTTAGGGTGCAGTACTGTATGAAAGAACAACAACAAAAATAACAACGAATGAATGCTGATATTTTAAATTAAAATGATCAGGTAAAGCTCATTTTTACTTAGATTAAATAGCTAAAAATTTACATTGGGTGATAAGAATATCCGCATGAGATACGAGAATCTACATTCACAACGTGTCACCAAGGAAAATATTGTACTGAAGTCATTACTAAAGTCAAAAAAGGTTTCACCAGGAGGGTGTCAAACGCCATACAATCCGTGAACAGTTCAAGTGCTCCATGAAATATTTCCTTGTCGTATACTGGATTTGGATTATTTTTATAGGATTGTTCTACGCTAAACCTCCAATGTACCGGAAAAAAAGATTCAATATTCTATAAATGGATCTTGGAAAACTTGAACAAAATGTTTGTTTATATAAATACATCTGTATCCATATAATCAGCACAAAATACAACACTCAATAAAATAATTATAATAAAAATGATGTGCTTACTGCTACATCAAATTTAACATATTTTGTAAAGATACATGATTACTAAAATATTCTCAAGATTTTTTAATCTTCTATTACAATTTTGACCAAGTATTTCATAACTTATACTTTTAAAATATTTTTGCATGAATACTTATGCAAGAGGAGAACGGGATAAATGCGTCAGTAGGTATTTCCTAAATTAAAATTAAATTATATTATTTAAGTTAAAGGTAAGAATACCGTAACAAAATTCACGTTGCTGTGATTGACAAATTTGTTTTGCTAGCGTTGGGTTACTAGTGTGATTGATGCGTTAGTACAATACCATATGTGCAACTCATAAATCCAAGTATGCTTTGTAATTGACCGATAAACTAATCTTTTAAACCTTAGGTCAAATTGAGGGTATCAGCTGACTAACTAATATAGTTTTTGATTTTGAACGAAACAGAAAACATCTCTAAAAGAATTGGTATTGACCTAGCAGTTAATGACAAACCCTATAATATCGTCATTCAAATCACTTTCATATATTATTGTTATTTTATTTTACTGAAATATCTTCACATATGCTTTATTTTAATATTTTTTATGTTAGTTCGAATACTGAAATAATGAAAGTGTAATTCTAAACCTTTAAAGTTTTCCTTTGAAATCGCTTTCTCTGTGTATCTCTCTTTGTGTCAAGAATTCATAATCTAGCAGCAAATCTTTATCATTTCTATGTAAATATTGAATATCAGTGGAAGATTAGATGGTTTTCAGACATATTTATATTTTCTAGCTTGGCAATTCATGTGTTTTGACAACCAAAGTGCATAAATACCAAGAATAATTAAACAGATTTAAGTGATTGTAATAAATTTCTAAAAAAGTTTCTAATTTTTTTGTTTTTCTTTTACATTATTTTGTGAAAGCCATCAAAGAATGTCATTATTAAAATAATATATTTTTAAATTACTATGTATAATATGCGCGTCATACCGCTTGAATGCAGTATAAAACCAATTTAAGACAGACAACAGATTTAAGTGATTGTAATAAATTTCTAAAAAGTTTCTAATTTTTTTGTTTTTCTTTTACATTATTTCGTAGAAACCATCAAAGAATATCATTATTGAAATAATATATTTTTAAATTACTATTTATAATATGCGCGTCATATTGCTTGAATGCAGTATAAAACCAATTTAAGACAGACAACAGATTTAAGGGATTGTAATAAATTTCTAAAAAGTTTCTAATTTTTTTGTTTTTCTTTTACATTATTTTGTGAAAGCCATCAAAGAATGTCATTATTAAAATAATATATTTTTAAATTACTATGTATAATATGCGCGTCATACCGCTTGAATGCATTATAAAACCAATTTAAGACAGACAACAGATTTAAGTGATTGTAATAAATTTCTAAAAAAGTTTCTAATTTTTTTGTTTTCCTTTTATATTATTTTGTGAAAGCCATCAAAGAATGTCATTATTAAAATAATATATTTTTAAATTACTATGTATAATATGCGCGTCATACCGCTTGAATGCAATGTAAAACCAATTTAAGACAGACAACAGATTTAAGTGATTGTAATAAATTTCTAAAAAAGTTTCTAATTTTTTTGTTTTTCTTTTACATTATTTTGTGAAAGCCATCAAAGAATGTCATTATTAAAATAATATATTTTTAAATTACTATGTATAATATGCGCGTCATACCGCTTGAATGCAATATAAAACCAATTTAAGACAGACAACAGATTTAAGTGATTGTAATAAATTTCTAAAAAGTTTCTAATTTTTTTGTTTTTCTTTTACATTATTTCGTAGAAACCATCAAAGAATGTCATTATTAAAATAATATATTTTTAAATTACTATTTATAATATGCGCGTCATATTGCTTGAATGCAGTATAAAACCAATTTAAGACAGACAACAGATTTAAGGGATTGTAATAAATTTCTAAAAAACTTTCTAATTTTTTTGTTTTTCTTTTACATTATTTTGTGAAAGCTATCAAAGAATGTCATTATTAAAATAATATATTTTTAAATTACTATGTATAATATGCGCGTCATACCGCTTGAATGCAATATAAAACCAATTTAAGACAGACAACAGATTTAAGTGATTGTAATAAATTTCTAAAAAAGTTTCTAATTTTTTTGTTTTCCTTTTACATTATTTTGTGAAAGCCATCAAAGAATGTCATTATTAAAATAATATATTTTTAAATTACTATGTATAATATGCGCGTCATACCGCTTGAATGCAATGTAAAACCAATTTAAGACAGACAACAGATTTAAGTGATTGTAATAAATTTCTAAAAAAGTTTCTAATTTTTTTGTTTTCCTTTTACATTATTTTGTGAAAGCCATCAAAGAATGTCATTATTAAAATAATATATTTTTAAATTACTATGTATTATATGCGCGTCATACCGCTTGAATGCAATGTAAAACCAATTTAAGACAGACAACAGATTTAAGTGATTGTAATAAATTTCTAAAAAAGTTTCTAATTTTTTTGTTTTCCTTTTACATTATTTTGTGAAAGCCATCAAAGAATGTCATTATTAAAATAATATATTTTTAAATTACTATGTATTATATGCGCGTCATACCGCTTGAATGCAATGTAAAACCAATTTAAGACAGACAACAGATTTAAGTGATTGTAATAAATTTCTAAAAAAGTTTCTAATTTTTTTGTTTTCCTTTTACATTATTTTGTGAAAGCCATCAAAGAATGTCATTATTAAAATAATATATTTTTAAATTACTATGTATAATATGCGCGTCATACCGCTTGAATGCAATGTAAAACCAATTTAAGACAGACAACAGATTTAAGTGATTGTAATAAATTTCTAAAAAAGTTTCTAATTTTTTTGTTTTCCTTTTACATTATTTTGTGAAAGCCATCAAAGAATGTCATTATTAAAATAATATATTTTTAAATTACTATGTATAATATGCGCGTCATACCGCTTGAATGCAATGTAAAACCAATTTAAGACAGACAACAGATTTAAGTGATTGTAATAAATTTCTAAAAAAGTTTCTAATTTTTTTGTTTTCCTTTTACATTATTTTGTGAAAGCCATCAAAGAATGTCATTATTAAAATAATATATTTTTAAATTACTATTTATAATATGCGCGTCATACCGCTTGAATGCAATATAAAACCAATTTAAGACAGACAACAGATTTAAGTGATTGTAATAAATTTCTAAAAAAGTTTCTAATTTTTTTGTTTTTCTTTTACATTATTTTGTGAAAGCCATCAAAGAATGTCATTATTGAAATAATATATTTTGTGAAAGCCATCAAAGAATGTCATTATTGAAATAATATATTTTTAAATTACTATTTATAATATGCACGTCATATCGCTTGAATGCAATATAAAACCAATTTAAGACAGACAACAGATTTAAGTGATTATAATAAATTTCTAAAAAAGTTTCTTTTTTTTTCTTTTACATAATTTTGTGAAAGCCATCAAATAATATCATTATTGAAATAATATTTTTTAAAAGTATTATTTATAATATGCGCGTGCTTGATTGCAGTATAAAGCCAATTGTTTAAAAAACTAAAAGACTAAAATTAATTTTAAGGCTTGCGACAAAACCCTTCACATCAAACCACGAGAATAATTCATTATCGATTGCCGACAAGAAAATAGGACCGAAAGCCTTCCGCGGAATAGCGGAAATTACCTTCGGCCCCCGATAATTTGAAACACCAATCCAACTTCATTCGGTCGAAAATATAAATAACCTATTTTTCTTTAGAAACGCGACGTCCTTTTAATATTAATTTATTATGAATATTCATGTCGGACGTATGAAAACACGACAAACCGTTCGACTATACATTAAAATATTTAAGGGGTTTGTTTTAAGTCTTACCTCGATAATTTTTTGTTTACCTTCATGAAGCGGGACCTGCTACCTGGACGACGTCGAGGGGATTCGCCGTCGTTCGTTTCTTTTTCGACGGACCAATAAAACTTTTATGAAACTACGAAGTTGGTCGTAGTTATAGTTTTCCAATCACGCGACAATTGAAATCATTGAGAACTAGTCGAAAGTACGACAACAAGTTTTTGTTAGACTTTACTTCATTATTAATCCATTATCAATATTTAATTTGTAAGTTCTCGATATATACTAGGCTTTTCAATTGACTCACCCTGCTTAATTTATTTTTCAATAGAGGAACTAAAGAGTTCAAACCACTTTAATATTTCAGATTTAATATCATTAAAAATATTAAACCTTAAACAAACATAACATGAATATTAATATTGTTGTTCAAGTCTAGTGGAACTCTACTTACAGGCGACGGACAAAATAATCTGAACACCTGACATATACACAATATTTATTTATTAATAACGTGTCGAGCCAGTTATCTCTAAAATAACTGTCATTCTTCGCAGAGTAGACTCCAGATTGTCTGAATGGTTTCTAATAGCATATTGTCTCATACTTCTACGAAAACATCCGTCAATTGTCTCGGATATTGAAATATACTCCAAACTATCTGCTCTAATAATTCAACTATGTTGAGCTTTAGCTCTTGTGCTGGTCAGGGAATATGCTTGAAGATGAATATGTTCTGGTGTTCCTCAAACAAAGACTACAGCCTATCCAAAGTAGCAGTGAACTTGCGTCATTAATATGTATAATGTATTGCCTATGAAGTTTGTATATTCGTTGTAATAACAGACAATATGTTCCTTCTCATTTTACTCCAATAAAAAGAGATGCCTGCTTATGATGTTGTCTCATACGTTGGGACATATAATCGAATCGGCCTACAAAAGTCGTTGGGTTGTTAAATGTAAAATTCTTCAAAACATTTATGATAATAAAAGGTTATAAACAAGCACCAGTCAGGTTTCAGTCAGAAACAGATTACGTCTCCAATAATTAACATCGAACAAGAACGAGGCCTAATACTATTAAATATTACGCAGCTGGGGTCTATATTGGAAATAATTTTAATGCGTTGCAGCTGTATTGAATACTATGGACACTATAAGTAAAATCTCTCTCAAAGAAAGAAAAGCAATATAATTTTGGATTCACCGGAAAGAAAGTATCTACATAGTTTAATGTTAGTTCTATTCAAGACTATATTTATGAAATACTGAAAAACGGTGTGTAGATTTATTCATATAAACATAATTTAATGAAATTATTTATATATAAGACGACTGTTAGTATTGAAAGTATCAAGTATCCATAGGAAACTTAAGGATAAGGCAGCTCTTTGAGGGATATAACTGGTCACTTCGAACACTTAAGAGACATAGGATTTAAATTGCAAAAAGACAAGCCACAAAAAAGACAATTGCAACAAAGAATATAACAAAATTAAGGGAGACTTATTTCATTTTCTGTTCAGCCATAGGTTTTTTTAAAATAAAAGATTAGGCCACCCTGGCAAGATGTTAATAAAATATTGTAAAGACAACAAAAGTTGATGGAAGGTTTTTGTAAATCATAATATTTTTTTAAGTAGTTTAGTTTTATTTTAATTTGTGAAATATATACTGATAATTACATATTTATATACTATATTAATGCAAGTACAACAGAACAATAGTAATAAATTAACTTATAAATTAAGATTGTACTCAGCATATCAGTTAACAGTTCACTACAGATATAGGGCGAGGCAAAAGTCACGTTACCATTTTGATTGCGCGCCATCTTGGTCGTGTGAAGTTTAGCTCAGTTTTGCTTTAACTATTGTGTTGTGTAGACGTCCAAATTTCATTTCCAATAAATATATGCCATAAGGACGAGCAAAGATAGTGATAATATTTATTAAAAATAATTGTTGCATTATTATCATTCAGCGGAAAATGCTCCAATGGTAGTGGGACTTTTACCCCACCCTATATATTGTTGTTCATACTAAAAACAGGAATCCAACAAAAATATATCAGCAAGTAGTCAGCAAAGGCTGTGATTGAATAATGAGTTGCAAAATATAAATTAAGTTTTGAAACCATGCGGAAACGAGAATAATTTCAAATTGTTACTTGGTGAATATAAATGGTTGTTTAATTATGTTTTACGTATATTAATTTTTTAGTAATAGAGCTGAAGAAAAGATACACAGTGGTTCAGATATCTCAACAATCGTGTAACACCTTCTTCCTTATCATTGCATATTCAGTAACATTGAATTGTTATGGGATGTGACAAAGGAAAACTACAGTACACATGCACACAGTCTAATTATGTGGAAAGGATTCTCTACTATAACACCATTTGGTTTGTATGAACTCCATCAGGTACACACACAAGAAGAAGTTGACAAATGGTAGAATCTTGGAGTAGTGTTATATTGAAAATCAACAGCTTAGTTATTGAATAGTGTATCAAAATATGTCAGTGAGTGAATGAAAATTTCTGGATGTGGGATTAAGAACTAAAGTTAAGTTGTATAAGTATGTGCATTTAAATGCATAGATATATGTAGGATTCAGAATATGTAATATATGAGCATTTGGTTAAAATGCACCAGGAGAGAATGAATACTAGCTGTTCTGCAGATACGGCAAATCCTAATGTATTAGAATGCGGTTATTAAATCCAATTTTATCAAGAAATATGTACAAAAGTAGTAACAGCAGAAACTAAGAAGAAATAAAGTGATATCAGAATTATTGTGCATTTATTTATTAGGTGTATTAAGCCTTCTGCAGATATCATAGGTGGATAAAAGCTCAATGTAAATAGTTGGACAGAGGATGTCCAGATATTAATTTGTAATAATCCTGCAAGCAATGTTAATGATAAAATCAGTTGAATAAATGTTGTTTTAAGTATTTTTTTGGACAATCTATAAAATGAAACCATTGTGCTATATCATATTGTATTGTACATGTATCCTGGCGTCTTGGAATCTTTTCCATATTACTTTCGTCTTCAGCATAACAAAATACATGGAACCGGCTTGTTGGCGCAGAGGTAAAGGCGACGGAACGGTCCACCTACTGTTGCGGTAGTTGCGGGATCGAATCCTGCTGGGGCATGGTCGTAAATTTATGTTTGTGATTGTTTAATATGTGTGATTGTCCTAGGCAAGAGTGTAAAATCTGACAAGGAAAATGATCCCAGTCAAGCCGGTAACCAGGCTGGATAAGACCGGATGTCTGCTGGAATGATTTCTAAGTTGGTCATTCACCAGTCGGAAGGCTTAATGCGTAGGACCGTGGTTCGGAGCCCACGTTAAACTGTAGGTCCAGTCCAGACAAACCCCTAGTTGATAATAGTAGACTTTAAAATATGTATTATAAAAATACATGGAAATCCCATGAATCCCATTGAAAATACCCCAATGTTCAAAGATGCTCAAAAGATGCGTGTATAAAATTGACAGCTGTCGAATCATTAATTTATGAATTATAGCATTTTGAGTGAATCAACTTTTGTTATTGTGAAAAAGGAATGAATAAAAAGGAATTTTTGAGGGGAAAATATACAGTTGAAGCAAAAACTTGGCTTGATGCCTTGAAAAAACTGCCCCAGGAAAATCAACCATCAAGGATTGCTATGCTAAGTTTAGGTGAAATGAGCACCGAAGACTGAACACAGTGGACGCCCAAAAGAGGTTGTTACCGACGAAAACATTTAAAAAATCGACAAAATGATTTTGAATGACCGTAAATTGATACTGAATGAAATAGCAGATATTCTAAAGATATCAACTAAATGTGTACATCATGTCATTCACGATTATTTGGCTATGAGAAAGCTCTGTGCAAAGTGGGTGCCGCGTGAGCTCAATTTTGACCAAAAGCAACGACGAGTTGATGTTTCGCAGTAGTGTTTGAAGATGATCAAGCGTAATAATCCCGAGTTTTTGCGTCGATATGTAACAATAGATGAAGCATGGCTATATCATTTTACTCCGAAATCCAATCGACAGTCATCCGAGTGGACGGCACACGATGAACTCGCTCCAAAGCGTGGGAAAAAACAACAGTCGGCTGGCAAGGTTATGGGGTCTGTGTTTTGGGATGCGCATGGAATAATTTGCATTGACTATCTTGAAAAAGGAAGGACCATCAATAGCGTTATTGGACCGTTTAAAGGACGAAATCGCCGAAAAACGACTGGATTTGAAGGAAAAGGAAGTGCTGCTTCACCAAGACAATGCACCGTGTCACAAGTCTATGAAAACGATGGAAAAAATCCATCCATCGGATTTTCGTCGGATGAAGAGGTGAATTTTGCCAAAAAAAAAAATGTGTTTTACTATGGTGGGCCGATTGATGAAAAAATTGAAATCGTTCACCCCTTGTACCACAAACCTTTTCAAATCATTCTGCGTTCTTGCATGTATTCTTCATCTGGACCTTGATTACTGCATCTTTTTCGTAATTTAATTTTTAATGTATATGTCACATATTGGATATCAAGCATATGTCAAGTTAAAGAGCATTATCTTCCTTCTAATATGATTTTTTCACCAAATTTTCAAATATGAAGTTCTCTTATTGTATTTTTTATAGGTTAATCAGCATACATGGTCCATCATTCTAAGCCATTTAAATTTATTGGTCCAGGCAACAAAACTCCTAGCGTTTGTTGGGACTAAACAATAAATATTTGTAACTGTAACAATCTCTCATATTTTCTTCTGCAAATACCCAGAGATTATTCAAGTTTTTGAATGGACGTGGCTCCAAGTTTCCTTACTGTATAGAAAAACGTTTATACAAACTAAATTTAATGAATGGAATAATTCGCATTCGCTGTGTAATAAATGCACGGGCGGAACTAGGAAAACTTCCATCAAATAATTCGGCGATTTTAATAAATCCTATTCCAAGTTTCGGTAATTAAGTAAATGTTTGCGCAATTAGTCAGCGTCCGAACTAATGGACTCGCCTATTCGCTCGGTAAGTTTTGAAAGTACGATTTATCAGTAAATATTTGCCGGACCGCCATAATGGATGCGTAGGAAAAAATGGAAATCCGTGGGACGTGGGCTAACTTATTCTTTGATCAGTTTTTATCACGCCATATAAATGATGGAAAAATTAGTATGAAGAATTATACAATGTTGTTAACGTTTTTAATAGTTAATTTGAAATGTCCCGGCCTACCATAGTCAAATATGTTTTTTTAGCAAAACTAGTTTTTTATTCAACATAATTGCCTTCAAGGGTGATACACTGATTATAGCGACCCTTCAAATTTTCGATGCCAATTTGTTGTACGATTTGTCCTTTGCTTCAACATAGGCCTCAGTTTCGGCGATCACCTCTTCATTCGACGAAAATGTCTTTCCAGCGAGTATACTTTTGAGTTCTGAGAATAGGAAATAGTCGCTGGGGGCGAGATCTGGAGAACACGATGGATGAGGAAGCAATTCGAATCCCAATTCATGGACTTTTACCATAGTTTTCACTGATTTGTGACACGGTACATTCTTTTGGTGAAGCAGTACTTTCTTATTCTTTAAATGAGGCCGTTTTACGGCTATTTCGTACTTCCAACGGTCCAATAACGCCATGTAATAGTCGCTCTTGATGGTTCTTTCTTTATCAAGGTAGTCAATGAAAGTTATACCATGCGCAGCCCAAAATACAGACCCCATAATCTTGCCAGCCGACTGTTGCGTTTTCCCACACTTTGGTGCGCATTCATCGTGTGTAGTCCGCGTGGATGACTGTCGATTGGACTTCGGAGTGAAATGATGGAGTCATGTTTCATCCGTTTTCACATATCGACGCAAAAACTGTGGTTTATTATGCTTGATCATCTTCAGACACTGCTCCGAATCATCAAATCGTCGTTTGGTCGAAAGTGAGCTCGCGCGGCACCCACTTTGCACAGAGCTTTCTCATACCCTAATATTCATGAATAATATGATGTCCACGTTCAGTTGATATCTTTAGAGTGTCTGCTATTTCTGTGTTCCCGGTCTTGGGTGCTCATTGCACCACATCTAAACTTAGCATACCAATCCTTGATAGTTGACTTTCCTGGGGCAGTATCCGGAAACTCGGCATCAAGATAAGTTTTTGCTTCAACTGTATTTTTCCCTTCAAAAAGTAGTATTTTATCAACACGCGAAATTCCTCTTTATCCATTTTTTTTCACAATAACAAAAGTTGCTTCACTCAAAATGCCATAATTCACAAACTAGTGACCCGACAGCTGTCAAATTTATATACGCATCTTTTGAGGGCTAGGGCTAACTAAAAAACATACGGATATAATTCTTTTTCAATTGACGTGTTATTCTTTGATCAGTTTTTATCATACCATATAAATGATGGAAAAATTGGTATAAAAAATTATACAGAATTTTTAACGTTTACATTAGGGAGTCTATATTAATTCGTTCAATTATTATCAAGAATTAATGAAATCTTGTACAAAAACCTAAATCTTATATTTTCCTGTTTTTAAAGAATGTGTAGTCAAAAGTTATAGCATATGACCAAATGTTTTTTGTTATATTTTAAAGTATTTTCAGCCAATTACAATTTATCAGTACTAATTCTAGAGCAGTTAAGAAACTAATTCATATGCACATTATAATTATTGAAAAAAAGTTTTAGGAATTATTGTTGATGGATTTGTTATGACGATAATTTAATTAGATTTTTAATATTGTAGGCTCGACCGTTATTTGTAATAATATTCAAGATAATTATTTAGAAGGAACCACTATAGTTTTGTTAGGTATTCCACTGTGCTATTCGTTTACATATTAAATCTACTGTTATTAAACTGCTAAAACCATTGAAAGACAAATTCGGTCATTGAAGCTAGTAATCAGATCAATATTATATATTACAAATCAGATATCATTATGACATATTTTTACAAGCAGTTGTCCAGTCCAGTCTTGACCTTGGAATTTAAAATATACACATATATGGGAATAAATTATATGTTCATGTGGTATAGATAAATAGAAAACCTTATATAAGACTACTATATACTCTGCTAAAACCAATACACAACAATTTCTCTGACTTAGGTTGACAATCAAGTCAGTATTATATATTTTATATCAGATATTAGTTTTACATAGTTTTACAAGCAACAGTGTTGATCAGCTAGGTTTCTTCAAATTAAAGGCATTTCTCACTAATTCAAAAACTTTCAAAAAATATATTGGTTATATTTTAGAGCCTTCTTTTTATCAGCTTTTTATTCTGATTGCACCTACTGCGTAAGTTGACCTCCATACTACGGTCGACAGCATAAAGTCTACAGCGGGGATCATTTTCCTTGTCCGATATCGTACTTTTGCCTTAAGGAGAATTGTAATTATAAACAAAAATACACATGTAGTTAGGACCATGTCCCAGAAGCATATTTTAATATATTCTGCTGATGGTGTTTTCGTCTGTAGAGCAATAAATGGTTAACTAAATTCTGCTAGAATTGGCTTATTTGGCGTTTCTTCGCAATTCACTTGCAGTCAAGACATACTGCAAGATTATATGTTAATAACTCTGTGAGGAGCCATGTATACGTTATCATGTCAGAGATGTTTCTCTGATTTAACCTGTAATATGATGTCGACCAAGTTATCATTGAATGAAGTTGTCATTTCTGTAGAACACAATATTTGTATCTATTATTTATCTATATCTACATCTATATTTCATTAAATGAGGCGGCATATAGTTGTCCGATTTCTCCGTAAACTGTATGATATTCAAACGTTTTCGGGCAGTTGACACATCACTATTGAATTCATCTTCTGAAATCTCTAAAATAAGATTATAGATAATTTAACTCCCAACCAGGTATACAAAATAATTGATGAGAACGTCGAATACTTGATATATTTTTGGCTTTTCATTAACATTATTATTTTTTATATAGAAAATAAAAAGAATCAAGAAAGTAGTCCGAGTAATAATTTTGATCTCATAGACAGATATTCAGAATGGTTAAGATATTCATCGTTCTCTAGTTACATATACTCTGTTTTCTTTTAAAATGTTGCTACGGTAAAAAAATGTGAGGTTCGGAATAGAAAATCATCATCAAATGTTGAAAAATTTTGTTCTTTCAAAGAATGTTTCACAGTTATATAACGCTCAATGTTGACAGTTCATTTTAAGGGTTTTTTTTTTAAAGATAAAATATCGACAAAATGATTTTTTCTCAATTTTGCATTATAATGATATTTAATGACAATTTCCAGGTAATAATTACGACTGACTATACGCAAAATTAAATATACTTGTTACTTTCCTATTTCTGTTAAATAATACAAATCCGGAAATATATTTTCTTACTTAAAGAAAGTTTCCTCTTATATCCCTAAATTAAGTAAATCCTAAATGAAGCGTTTGAACGGCCACGAAAAGGACGAATTCCTTAAATTGACTTGATTCGTTAGATAATTTCGGGCTACGCAGAAACACTATTTTTAGCCTGGAAATGTGGAGGCTAACGGCTTCAATTAGTCTCCGACGAAATAACCTGTGAAAGTAACCATCAATAGGATTTGCTTCTATTTTTAGATAACTGTGGCTTTTGCTTTATATTATTGTACATAGTGTCGTTCTATCGCTTGTTAAATAAATCAATTTTGTATAAAAACATTTCTATAAGCATCAAAAATATCATTCCATTAATAGAATTAAGCTTTATGTTAACTAAGTATGAATGGGTGTACTACAAACGGAAACATGGGTAGCTGTCATTCGAAATATTAAAACTTAAACAAGGGACCACCCTATTTTCATCTCTGCCTTTGAAAGTTGTTGAGTCAGTTGAGACTGGCAGATTTTCGTAAAACCTTGAATTAAACTGAATGAACTGATTCAAAAAAGCTTGGAATCTTGCTAATGTCGTTATTTATGGACGAGTTTAAGTTAAACTCAGTTAACAGTAAACAAGAAATTATTTCGATTAAGTTTTTGATAATATACGAGGTGAATATACACAAGGTATGATCATATCAACAAACCTAAGCAAAAGTTTATTCTTTAAATTATGAAACTTGGATTTACGAATTTTTGAAGATTGGTATCAAGTCATTTTTTTGGTTCTAGAAATTACAAACCGGTTGGAAGTTTGAAGGGTTTGTTCCGATTCTATTTCCTATTCGTCCATTCAATATTTTCAAATGTCCATGTAGTACTTGTTCTAAAGCTGTTCTATATATTTGTTACAATATAAATAAAGTGCGCTAATGGACCAAATAGTTTTTGTGAAGGGTTATATGAAACTCAGAGATATTGCTAATATCTATGATCGATATTACAATTAAAAACATATGTTATTGGTGAATCATTGTAGAAATAATCCAAAAGCTAAAAGTGCGCACAAATCGACTTATGCCGACTAACTTGGCTTTCAGAAAAATAGTTCTTTTGATCGATTTTTGTTTAATCTTATATAATTGGAGATCATATATGGTTTTAATATGTTACAATTTCGGATTAAGGGTCTCAAATCTAAACTGAAACTTTCTAATATATCATTGACTGCCGAAAATAATGTCGTACGTTCATATATTTTATTATATTGATTTTTTTCCACTTATCCTTCCTATAACTTCCATATTCCTTTGTATGTGAGCAACAATCTTCATTCGCTATCCCTGATACTATTCGCACTCATTAATGCATACCAAAATAGGCTCCTAGTCATTACTAACCTATTAAAAGAAAGTTACAAATTATTTTGCTCCTATATGTCTAATTTTAGGTAATATAATGACATCAGATCGATATTTTCTCTTCAAAATATGTTTAAAATATATCCTATAACTTGTAAGTCGCTGAATTCAGCTCGATTAATTATAATTAATTATATAACAATTATCAATTATATATAATCCATGCTATAGTTATTTTTCCCTTTGTCTAAATTCCTACAAGGTTGAATATAAATTGTTAAAAAACTGGTTGAAAAATAGATTAACAACCACCATAAGGAATAAAAAATATTCAAATGCAAATTATGAATTCTGTCAACTTTGGAAAACAAAGAATGGAATTGGAATCTAAGAAAATAATCTTAACACACTGCAGCAAAAAGGGCATTGGAAAATTATGCAAAGGATAAATGTGACGAAAGGAAAAGATTATTAAAATAGTTCTTTGCTACAGCAAATCGTAGAACATATTGAATATAAAATATACTGACAAAACATTAACTTCTGACAAAACAAGAAATGTATAATCATGCAGCAAACTCATATGAAAATCAATCTTGCAACTTAAGCAAAACCAGCCAAGCAACTTAAACCAGTAATCACGAGCCAAACAAATCAGTCAAATCGTGCGACCTCACTTTAGTTTGTATACAGCAAAGTAGGAGGTCAGGAAATTAGCTAAAGTCGTATTAAGTAAGTAAATAAAAAAATATCTTAAGATTTCAAACCAAATTATTCCGAACTATATTCGTCAAGCGAATAACAACCCTCTTAAAAATGCCAAGAGAATATTGTGACTAATTTATATGCCATTAAAATACCAAGGCGTAGAAATAAACAGATAACAAAAAAAAACTTCCCAGGTATTTTTCTGTTATAAACCACCAGGGTAGCGTCAGTTTACGGCGAACAAAGAGCTTTTTAAAATTCCAGACTATCCTCTAAATTTGCTTTCGATTCGAGACCACTCCGGACCGAGCCGTAGCATCTGATGTTGCGCGATGAATTAGGAAAAGGGCTTTAGCTCGATACTGCTCGAAAAATTCCATTCTCGGTCTGCAAAGTTTGTCTGTTTGGTCAACGTGCCTCCTCTATATGTATGATCGAGCCAAAGAGACAATTCCAATAAATTTCGTTACGGATATCCACGAAATTGTTCTCTATGTGCATGCGATAAGTTTCATCTTCTAGAGCTATATATATTTCTATTAATCTTTGATAGTTGTTTCTGTTAGGTTCTTGTATGAATTCTAACTATCTTTTTACTTTAAAATAGTCAATTGTCGAGAAAAATTAGTACCATATGTTTTAAAGCAATAAAATGTAACTTTTTTTAAAATTTAATTTAAAACCATTTTAATTGTTTATTTATTTATCATTTTTATTTCTAGGCATTTATCCTTCAGTTTACGTGCAATGTTCTTCTGAATGGCACTGCTTCTAGCCCAATTTCCATATTATTCTGTCCAAATTGTATTTCTTTTCTTAATCTGCTAGGACGTCAACAATCTGCTCGTGGGCAATAAGTATTATTATATGATTTCAGTTATACAATATAACTCTCCTGACATGTAGAATATCATTTCAGTAAGTGATCAGTTATTTTTATGTCTATCCTAACTTATTCTAAAAACAATTGTAACTTATTCTAGAGATTATTAAATCCTACTCTATGTCAGTTCGTATGGTAGTTTGCGTTTGAGCCTACGCACTTCACTTTCATCGCGCATATTTAACTGTTTGGCGAGTGCATTGGAATGCACCAATAGTATTTCAGAGTACTTTACTCTTTAGTACTTTATTCTATTTATATTTATACTTTCAGAGTACTTTATTCTAGCTAAACTGTAATAGATCATATTAGATTAAGGCAACTTACACGCTTAACTGTGATTCAGGTGCAGGGAATATGTTGTATAGAGGAATAGTTTAACCTAGATGCCTGTCAGCCCCTTCGTGACCGTAGAGCTTCAGTTGCTATATTTTTGCTCGGATTTTTAACTTCATCAAGGGGTATTTCCAGTAACTGCAGAATGGTGGAAAATCCAACGTTAAATTCTCTTCTTATTAGGATGATTAATTTTGTTCTTGTTAAACCAATTAGTTTGAAAGAAAGCAGCCTTATGGTACTCTCAAAATCCTACTAACTGCGTCCGTTTGATATATATGCCATATATTAAAGTACTGAAAGGATTTTTTTTAAAGAAATACTAAATTTATCTAACATAAACCAAACGACGTCTCTCTCAGTTCCATCATTCTAAAAAAAAGCTTGCTGATTTCCCTCCTTCGTTTTGCCTATTTTGGAAAATATTTCTATTTATTTGCTTTTTATTTATTTATTTTACTTATTCATTTCATCCTTTTATTATTAATTTTCGGTATGATCTTCCTTGTTCGTGTTATTATTTATACCAATTTGTTCCCAATCTTTAACCTGTTATTTATGCTAATGCCATTTTTCTACTCCACCTATCGTTCAACTGTTTCACTCTATGAATCATTCTGTATATGTGGATAGCCACAAAATCAATATTAACATTAAATAAATTAATGTTTCTAGTCTCCGAATAGCATAACTGTTATACTATAGAAAAAAGACAAAAACAGTTTTACCGCCTATTTTACACAAGCTATAGAATTGATGAAACTTATTTATCAAAGGTCCGTTTAGTGTTCAACCATTTTTGGATCATTTCCTAAAGCCACTTAAGTACACATAATCTATCGTTTAAGATAAAGGTTACTCTAAAAATATTACCTCATATATCAGGAGTTTCGAAAGCTTCTCAGTGTTTCGGCCATTTGGTTTATAAATATTCAGAGTTTTAGGCCTATTTAGGCAATTAGGCGTATTTGAACGATTTATTGATCTTTATTATTTGTACAGTTCAAGGTAAACTGGTTTAATTTTATTCAGCTTGATTTTTCGTTACTTATACTGACTTATATTGACTGAAGATAAAGGTTACTCTAAAAATATTACCTCATATATCAGGAGTTTCGAAAGCTTCTCAGTGTTAAGAAGACTTATTACGTACCCCTCTTTCTCCAATAAGATAATATACCGTTAAAAATGCAGATAAAAATAATAATTTTAAGTAACATTTTTATATAAAACATAAGATGAGTAAAAAGATATCTTTCATTAAGTATAATTAACCGTAATATTCAAAGATAACGTATATTGAAAAATGAAACAAAAATTAGAAACAACTCAAGTTTCGGCCATTTTGGTTTATAAATATTCAGAGTTTTAGGCGCATTTAGGCAATTAGGCGTATTTGAACGATTTATTGATCTTTATTATTTATACAGTTCAAGGTAAATTGGTTTAATTTTATTCAGCTTGATTTTTCGTTACTTATACTGACTTATATTAACTGAAGTTAAAGGTTACTCTAAAAATATTATCTCATATATCAGGAGTTTCGAGAGCTTCTCAATATTAAGGAGACTTATTACATACCCGGCTTTCTCCAATAACACACTATACCGTTAAAAATGCAGATAAAAATAACAATTTTAAGTAATATTTTAATATAAAACATAAAATGAGTTAAAAAATATATTTCATTAAAGATAATTAACTGTAATAATCAAAGATAACGTATATTGAAAAATGAAACAAAAATTAGAAACAACTCAAGTTTCGGCCATTTGGTTTATAAATATTCAGAGTTTTAGGCCTATTTAGGCAATTAGGCGTATTTGAACGATTTATTGATCTTTATTATTTGTATAGTTCAAGGTAAACTGGTTTAATTTTATTCAGCTTGATTTTTCGTTACTTATACTGACTTATATTGACTGAAGATAAAGGATACCCTAAAATATTATCTCATATATCAGGAGTTTCGAATGCTTCTAAGTATTAAGGAGACTTATTACCTACCCCTCTTTCTCCAATGAGATACTATACCGTTAAAATGCAGACAAAAATAATAATTTTAAGTAATACTTTTATATAAAACATAAGATGAGTTAAAAAATATCTTTCATTAAAGATAATTTACCGTAATAATCAAAGATAACGTATATTGAAAAATGAAACAAAAATTAGAAACAACTCAAGTTTCGGCCATTTGGTTTATAAATATTTAGAGGTTTAGTCCTATTTAGGCAATTAGGCGTATTTGAACGATTTATTGATCTTTATTATTTGTACAGTTCAAGGTAAACTGGTTTAATTTTATTCAGCTTGATTTTTCGTTACTTATACTGACTTATATCGACTGAAGATAAAGGTTACTCTAAAAATATTATCTCATATATCAGGAGTTTCGAATGCTTCTAAGTATTAAGGAGACTTATTACCTACCCCTCTTTCTCCAATGAGATACTATACCGTTAAAATGCAGACAAAAATAATAATTTTAAGTAATACTTTTATATAAAACATAAGATGAGTTAAAAAATATCTTTCATTAAAGATAATTTACCGTAATAATCAAAGATAACGTATATTGAAAAATGAAACAAAAATTAGAAACAACTCAAGTTTCGGCCATTTGGTTTATAAATATTTAGAGGTTTAGTCCTATTTAGGCAATTAGGCGTATTTGAACGATTTATTGATCTTTATTATTTGTACAGTTCAAGGTAAACTGGTTTAATTTTATTCAGCTTAATTTTTCGTTACCTATACTGACTTATATTGACTGAAGATAAAGGCTACTCCAAAAATATTATCTCATATATCAGGAGTTTCGAAAGCTTCGCAGTATTAAGGAGACTTATTACATGCCCCTCTTTCTCCAATAAGATACTATACCGTTAAAAATGCAGACAAAAATAACAATTTTAAGTAATATTTTTATATAAAACATAAGAAGTGTTAAAAAATATCTTTCATTAAAGATAATTAACCGTAATAATCAAAGATAACGTATATTGAAAAATGAAACAAAAATTAGAAACAACTCACGTTTCGGCCATTTGATTTATAAATATTCAGAGTTTTAGGCGTATTTAGGCAATTAAGCGTATTTGAACGATTTATTGATCTTTATTATTTATACAGTTCAAGGTAAATTGGTTTAATTTTATTCAGCTTGATTTTTCGTTACTTATACTGACTTATATTGACTGAAGTTAAAGGTTACTCTAAAAATATTATCTCATATATCAGGAGTTTCGAGAGCTTCTCAATATTAAGGAGACTTATTACATACCCGGCTTTCTCCAATAAGACACTATACCATTAAAAATGCAGATAAAAATAACAATTTTAAATAATATTTTAATATAAAACATAAGATGAGTTAAAAAATATCTTTCATTAAAGATAATTAACCGTAATAAACAAAGCTAACGTATATTGAAAAATTAAATAAAATAAGAATCAACTCAAGTTTCGGCCATTTCGTTTATAAATATTCAGAGTTTAATTAGGTGTATTTGAACGATTTATTGATCTTTATTATTTGTACAGTTCAAGATAAACTGGTTTAATTTTATTCAGGTTGATTTAACGTTATTTATACAGACTGTCAGATTTACACATGTTCTAAATTAATTGCCCTTTAAATATCTGGATCTAATAAAATATTCTTAACATTTATTGATGGGAAGTATGCTCCATAACAATTTATAGATTTATGAATGATGTCAAAATAATTAAAGGTAAACAAGAAAGATGAATGCACCATAATTAATTAAAAACAAAAAATCCACCCGCCATCCTAATGTTAATATTTCGAACTTGCAGATATTTGTAATACTGTAGTTGTCGAATACTTTAATAAGTTTCAATCTCATACGCAATAATTGGCAGCTGCAAAAGTACTGCTGCTGGCTGTTTTTTAATTCTTGGTAATATTTCGGTTATTATTTTTTAAAATATATTTTAGTCTTCTTTTTGCCTATTAGGGTTTATCTGGACTGGACCTACTACTAACGTGGGCTTTGAACCACGGGCATCAAGCCTACCAAATGGCGAGAGACCAACGTTGGAGATTATCCCAGAAGACATCCGGTCTTACCCCCCACCTCTGGTTACTGGCTTGTCGGGGATCATTTTCCTTGTCTGATTTCGCACTCTTGCTTAAAGACAATAACAAATGCTAAACAATTACAGACATAACGACCATGCCGCAGGACTATTCGAACCCGCGACTATCGCAAAAGCAGGATGGCAGTCCTGTCGCCATTACCGATGCTCCAGCAAGCCAGCTATTTTTGATCAAACATTGAACTGTAAACTTTCCAATCCCTGAAATTTGTATCAGAAAATATCCAATATCATCTGTAAATATCTAATCTGATATTGTGAAAGAAATGATCATTTCGATACACTTGACAGATTATTCTCCATATTATTGGATGAAGTTTAGATACTAAGGCTAAGATTCATATTACATTCAAAATACTTTGCATAGTTGCAAGGGTTATGACCTAATTTCATTAAATTAGTTGATTGATAGATACATTTGTAATTACAAAAAATATATATCTAGAGCCTTATCCGTTATATAAATAAAACATTTTGTGATAATGCCAACTAAACTTAAATAATAAAGAGTAACAAAATTAGAAGATATAAAAATAAATTATAGTCGGAATACAATTCGTACGCAAGATATCTCTTTGATGTAAAAGCAATTAAATATGTATGAATTAATTTATAGCCGGAAAGTTGAGGATCATTGACATAGAAACTACAGACAGACTAGATTTAAAAATTAGAAAGGTATATTGGACACTAAATTACAAAGTCAAAGGAATCCTTTTGATTCTGTTTAATTATTAATTTAGAATACTGCTAACGATATTTTTTAAAACATATCAGCAAACATATACCAGAAATCTAATGGAGAGACAGTTTCCTAAATTTTCCAGTATTTTATAAGCCATATAATTCCCTGATAATTATAAAGTAAAATATAAAATTTAGTTACCGTTTATTTTATACTACTGAAAACTGAAATACTGAACGGAACTATTAAGCCTATAAATTAGTTTTTTAGTGATATTTTTTAAGATAAATTAGTACCATATATTTTACTTTTTTCCCATCTTTCTTGCAATTTAGGGATTCGATCTCTGAAGAACTATGCATCTTTTGAGAGAGAGAGAGGGAGAAAGAGAGAAAGATATTGACTAAAATTGAATTTTTATCACATATATCATTAAAATCAATGCTTTCGGTAAAAGGTATTTTGTTGAAGATTGACTAAGTTAGACGAATGATTTATTTTAAAAAAATATTATAAGGACCACATTACCTTATTAAAAATTGAAAAGGATCTATGATAAAGTCTATAGTTTTATATATTTTTTAATTTATTTTCGTTATCGATTTTTCCACTTATATTGATTAACTTTAATTAGAACTTAATTATTCATCATATAATTAACCTCGATTTTTTCAATAGCAATCGTAAATAGCATGTCAAATACTACACTATTAAAAAATTGGAACAAAATCACATAATTGATACTCTGTATTATTTTATTTTTTGGAAAATAGATTTATATACAAAAGTTGAAACCGAGAGTTTGAAATTGTTGTTCCTATCTGCAATACCTGGGGCACTATAAGGCCATTTAAAAATCTATCGAAGCGGTAGGTTTTTCAGTAGGTTGCAACGTCACTTGCAGAGCCGCGTTCCTTTTTCATATACCATACAATCCGGAATAGACTAAACGAAGTTTCAATTAAACGACGCTTTTGTGTTTTAGGTCCAAATTGGAAAAATATTGAACTGGAACGTCAAGCCAAACGTTACATGACATCGACAGAACGCTTGATTGATTACGCCAGCGCGAAACGAATGGAATCGCCGACAAATTGTTCCTTTCTCGTTTTGGTCATCCTCTCTTGTTTGTAATTTGATGCAGCATTATCGTATTGCTATCAATACTTTATATTACAGATTGTTAACAATCTGTCGAGCTTTGCTTTGAATAATAATAATAAAATTATTAGGAGACTGAAATATCAGATCGAGAAATAAGTATTTTAGATTTTCCTAAATAACGATTTCCTTTCACAATACATATTCCTCTAGAAGAGTTTATTCAATGAAGCCATACTATAGCGCGATTGAAAGGCAACTGTCATTAGTTTATTGAGTCAACATTGGTTACACTTAAACATCTTTAGTGACACCTATAACTATAAAATTATACTGAAGACTGAAATGTCAGATCGAGAAATAAGTGTTTTAGGTTTTCCTAAATAACGATTTCCTTTCACAATACATATTCCTCTAGAAGAGTTTATTCAATGAAGCCATACTATAGCGCGATTGAAAGGCAACTGTCATTAGTTTATTGAGTCAACATTGGTTACACTTAAATATCTTTAGTGACCCCTATAACTATAAAATTATACAAATATTATATGTATATTTAGTGACAGGGTGAAAATCTTGAGAGATTGACTGAGGAGTTTCTAACCAACTACAATTTGTTTCGAAAATATCGTTTAATGGTTTAAATCTTGGTTCAAAATAGGACACATGTATACCATCACGAATTTTAAGAGTTTCAAGAATTTTAATTTATGTAACTCTTTAATCATGTCTTTACCTTTCGCCACAGAGATTGTTCCCAATTGTTTGAAGAATTTGGGAATGATCCAAAACCTTAGCTATGCTCTGTCGTATGAATTTAGCATGGCAATCGGAAAGGCCTTTTGCATGGTATTGTTACTGGTGATAAAAAATGGATCCCTTATGATAATTCAAAACGAAATTAGGATTGGAATGGCCTAGTTATGAATCAACATCAACACCAATGACAGAGCTAATATTCATGGCTCCAAGCTAATGCCCTGTATTTTGTGGGATCAGCTTGGTGTGATATTAGTATTAGTATATAGTGAGCTGCTAAAACCATCAATGACAATCGCTGTAGACTACAACTGAAGTTTCCGATCAAACACTGCTCAAGAATGATCGAATTACGAGCACCAATAGACACAACAATATTATTCTTCGGCAAAATAATACTCCAAAAACATTGACTGATACAACAAGTGATTTACTACTACTTATTATCCTTTACTACCTTCTTACCTTTATTATCCCGACAAATAAATGGTGGGCCTAGCGTCAAAATGCAATATACGATATATGTTGTACACAAATAGGTTTTGATGGTCATACAATAGGTGGCGTTGATAAGGCATCATCTACATCCATTGTTATTATTATCCTCCTAAAAGTTAGTATGTGTCATTGACTATGCCATTCTTTACACCAAGAAAATATAGTTCCTCGAAAGAACATGAACAGTGGCCCAGCAAAACATGTGGTGATTCTTACAAAAGGTTAAGAAAGAATTCAGTACGACCAGCTTAAAAACGCAAAATATACTAGGCCATGTAATTTTTGCCAACATTATTACAAAAACTTTATCAAGAACCATAGGGAATACTGAACGCAACAGTAGCTGTATGAAATATATAATACCAAAAATATCTTAAACCACAACATCAGACCATTGAGTTTAACCGAAAAATTTTACCATCAATACGGAATCAATTAACAGGTAGTTTCATTAAAATACATTACACCAATATCTCTGAAAATCTTCCAACATTATATAGGATCTACTAATAGATAAAAAGAATTGCTTATTTGGCATTCTCTTTTTTAAATACTTTGGTACAAGTTTCGATAACATAGTTACTGATAATTTATCTATATATCAAATTACTAGTCAGCAAAGGAAAGCAATTTACAACATCGACAAAAAATGTCTCCAAATTTTATTATTGTTTTCCTTTTGATATTATAAACATTATCACAACATTTAATGTATAATAATTATAACAATAATTTTTATTACATAAAGTAACATAATTAATATAAATTATCTCTTACTCTATATATATCACATATATCACACAGCCTGCAAAAAAATAGGATAAAAAAGTTTCCAAAAATAACGTTCCGTATGGAAGTCCTTCGCTATATCTCTCTTTGATGTGAAACATATTAAATATGTATGAATTAATTTATATCTAGAAAGTTCAGGGTCAGTTGCAAAGAGACCACATGCAAACTAGAGTTAAATATTAATATCAAAAAAGAACCTAGATTAAAAAATGACCATTGGGTCTTAGTAAGTGAAAGCATATTTATAACGAGAAAATGAAAATGAATTAATTGAAAGTATTGTGGCTTATATATTTGTAACGGGGACAGAATTTAACTATAGTCAATTCAAAATAGTATCAATATATGTCTGTCTAAATTTGTAAATTCGTCTTACAGTCAGACAATATTATCTTTGTCATTTTATTATATTTAAAATGAGATAGAATGCTGTTAGAAGAGTTCGAACATGTAACGCAATGAGCCTGCAAAAGTTGTCCCTTTGTTAAACGTCTGAAAATTCATCAAAATATTATAATACGGGTTATAAACCGACAAACTTTCTTTCAACCCTTTGCTTTGATAAATTTGAAATTGCCGCGGTTTTTAATGAGAATATTTTTTCCGCCTTACAGAATGTTATGGCTACAGATAATTATGCCTTCCTCCCTATGACTGCACTTTTAATCCAATTGAGTTGCAAAGAATTATTACAATAGATATTCAGGTCGAGGAGAATATTCAAACCAAAACTGTCTTTATTTATGGAAAGAGGCATTCTTAAAAATAACACTTTCGGTTTTTGTGAGCTCTATCAGACATATTGAAGAAGAAATTGACAAATGGTATAATCTTGAGCTGAACAGCTTAGTTATTCACTTGATTAGTGTTTCTGAAAGTGACAGTGACTGGATAAAACCTTATGAATGTTGATTTATGATTCAATGCTGACAATTACCAAGACAGGGTGATGAAAGAGGAAACCACTAAAGGTCAGTATACAATTAATATACTTTAGAGGTCGGGAATTGTACTGTAGAGTGTGAAAGATCTATGAGCATGTGTGTTATTGTTCATAATATACATGAACGTTTGGTTAACATGTATGAGGAGAGAAATAACACTAACTCTTTTGCAGATATAGTAAATGCATTAAGGAGAATGCACTGATTAAATGTAGTTATATCAAGAAAGATATCTACAGATAGTAACAGGGCAAACTAAAGAGAAATATAGTAATATCATAGTGACTTTACAAGGATACATTGCATCGAAAGAAACAAGAACTAAGCCTAAAACATAAATATGCTCTCTAATGAAAGTAATATACATTACTCAGGTATACAAATGTTAATTATGTGGTTTACGCTTTCGAGGGATATCACTACATACAAAAACGCGCCCTACCGATATTAGTGTGGAAAGAATCTCAATCATAATAAATGCATTTGTTTTGTTCAAATTTACTAAAACTCAGAGTTTGCGACGTTTTGACAGTTCTCCCGTGTCACTGCTATTTTGAATTGATTATAAATAATCTTCGAATTCTTGTAGAATTATTAATGAAAATAATCCCAAAAGAGTATCTCAATTTATTTTTGGTTCATTATCTTTGCTTTAACGGCATATTTTTTGATCCCAGTCAAATCAAGAATATTTTCTTGTAGATATTCTGGCTAAATTCCCGTATATCTTATAACTCTTAATCAGAGTATTGCCTTAGTAGGCTATGCCAGACCATCAATAACTTAATATTACGTAACTTTTCCTGATCTTGAACTTAATAATTTTCTGTGTTTCCCACATTATTGGATATTGTTACTTTTAATTGTGCTAAACCAGCATTTACATATCGACATTGATATTATCTTTTATCTTTTTATTTTTAATTTTATTTATTTTATGGAACTCTCCATGAGCTGTTTTCACTAAAATATTATAAACAGTTTCAATATAACATTCTCAAGTAGAAATGCTTCCATACTGGTCTTTATACCCGATAAACTAGTGTCCAATACATAATTTATTAATGAATACAAAGAAATATTTTCAAATATAACGTATTATCTACATTCATCTAGATAATCTTTTTTTCCCTCATGGATATAATAGTCCAAACGAAAATAAATAGGAGGTAGGAGGCCTTATATCTAAATTGCTTAGTTCGAGTTGCACTTTGAATTCAACTGTCTCAGAACAAAAAATAGTATTAGGAAAAATTTGTGCATGAAATATGTGTTAAAGTCTTAGCCATTCTTTGAGAAAAGCTTCAAAATTAATTTGTACACCAAAAACCAAGAGAAAATTAACCAAATTAAGAAAAATGCTAACTACTTACAGATGTGTAAATATATTTATTGGTATACATATGAATCACATTCTAGCTCATTTAAGTTATCTAGACTATCACAGTCCCAAAACTTAATACCTCAAAAACATTTCGGATAACATATTGACACTAATTCACTTTACAACTAAGAAAGTGCTATAACTGAAAGAATATAATGGATATGTTAATGATGCTACAAGTTGTAGCCTATTTGGAAATTCCTCAATATAGCCAATGGTTAAATAAAGATATGAAGAAAAATACTAAGATGTAGAGCTAACTTCCTCATAAATGAGATCTAGGGAAGTTTGATACGAACATATATTTTGAATGAAAAACTGATTTGCATAATATTCATATTTTGTAAAATTATAGTATATATAAAACCCATCAATTACAAAAGTATCCTGTAGCAGATTTTTATATTTCCTTGGTGTAAAAGATCCTACTAGTTCTAGATATTACAAAGTTCAAATAGAGTCACTAATATATCTTATTGAAAATTATTATTGAATTATAAGTACATTTTGAAAATATAATTAAATAAAATTTATTTAATCTTTATAATCTTATAATAACATTCCATAATTATTTTAGAATATCGCACTAGCGTAAAACATGTTTATATTTCAAAATAAAATCAATAGAGCTCTTTTTGTTTAAAAGAAGACATATTTTCCTTCGAGTCGACTTCATTATACATCTGGAAATTTGGCCGAGGCGTCGAATAGAAAGAACAAGCTTTTCCGTGTACACGGGTCGAAGGCAGCGCCATCTGAACGGAATTATTATATCGAATTTTTATGCAAATGGCCTAATAACAATGCAAAGTGGCGCTGTATCTTGCCTGAATAAGCTAGTTACGATCTTATCGAACTGTACAGCTGTTTCTTCCACACATTGGGAGTTTAACATTCTGATATTATGAGCTGGTACGCGAAAAGATTGCGGCTATGGCAATTTTCCAGCAAAATAACTGATAATAACTCCTAAATTAACATAGAATTTAAACTGGAAACAACTTCCGGTTATTTAGTAGTTTTAAAATGGGATACAGCGGTATCTGGCGCAAAATATACAAGGCTTGGTTTTATTAATTATATGTTTCGGATTACTAACCTTTCTAGATTTTTATTCCTTATCATATTTTGATAAGGCATTATCTACAGGTTGACATCATTATCTACAACCAAAGTTTTAGCAATATCACATACAATGAAAGTATATATTTATTGGAACTAAATAAGTTTGATGATTTTTTGTTTTATTTTTAAAAGTTTCGTCGTTAACCATAATTTCTTCGTATATTTCAAATGGTTTTATCGTGATAAAATTGTCTATATAAACCTTTCCGTGTAGATTTTATATTAATGTGGATAATATTGTGATATTGCTAAATATCTTCTACTAGAGTAAGATGGCTCACTATGCTCTCTAACTTTGGTTTGGTTATGTTAATAATTTGGTATGAAGGCAATGTATATATTCAAAGCCAGAAATAAGTGTTGTGACAAAAACAAAGAACATGTCTGATTATCAGATGTGGGTCATAAAATGTTTTTTATTTGTTATACTCAGTAAAAAAACGATGGTACATGAGAACGATAAATGATTTTTTTAGATCAAAAGCATCACTGTCGTGTTGTGTCGCTGCTCAACAAGCCGCCTCTTCTTTCCATTAGATAAAATCATACTTAAGTAATAATTATAAGTAAATTAATAGTTTTTGTTCTCCAAATTATTTTCACTTATTATAGTACCGCAGTCGGTGGGATTCCTAGGAGATCATAAGACTGGACTAATTATTAAGAAAAGAAGACAAGTTACCGTTGGATTGGCAACCGTTCCGCAGTTACTCGAAGTGTAGTTCCGGTAGATCCGGCAAAATATCGCAGCTGAAGCTGTAAGACCACAAAAGGTAGATTGAAGGTGCCTAGCGACACCTGCCATAAAATATTCCTATTATCAGCAGCGTTTCTTGGCGTAGTTAAGTAGAATTCATGCAAAAGTATCGCAGTTGTAAGGCCATGAAAGGTAGTCAACGACTCCTAACCATAAACTATTCCAAGTAAGAAATATTCAAGCGTTTAAAATCACCCCTAGCCCGTGGAGTACCGGTACAGTCGAATCAAAGTTCAAGGTGTAATGCCTCCAAATGCGGACTGATGTTGATGCGAGTTAACATAGTTCATTGAAATTTCAACAAAAACTTTCAGTTCTGCGTGAATCTTCACCAAATGTGGATTATAGTGGCTCAGTTTCTTAACCGTAGATTATGAGATTCTGGAGTCAGAAAAGCTGGGAGACCATTCAATAGAGACATGTGGAAAGATTGATAACATTGTGAGGATCTTGAAATGTACAAACACCTAAACAAACTCAACAGAGTCTAGACCAGCAACCTTACCTGCTACACAATCCTCCTATTTTTCAACTATTTAATTAAAGATGAATTTGATTAACAATAATGATTATTTTCGGCACTTGCATCACAGTTCCAGGTGTAAGTCCATAGAAGGTGAACTGACGTTGATGTGAATAAACATAGTTGACTGAAATTTAAACCGAAACTTGCAGTTCTGTGTGAACGACCGCGAAATATGGATTACAATAGCTATACCCAGAACTAAACATGAATGACAATTGGTTTATATCATTACACTTCATGTTATATACTTATAATTTATTCCTTTTCGAAACTTTCTTGAATTATATAATAGTCCTCTAAGTATTATAAATATTCCGATATTATACCGCTATTTTTACTAACTAATAAAATAAACAATGTAAATAGGAAGTAAAACTAAAAGTAAAAGTTGTATTTAAATCAATAATTTTGTATTTTTGCTTTTTTAGATATATTTGCCTTGAGGACCAGTATTGCAGGAAATATTGACGGCGTAATTCGACAAACAATGTCTCTCTATGTTTACTTGAAATATACTTGTGGTTGTAGGTATATTTAAATTTACTTATTAAAAAAACAAGGTAACGGACATGAGATTTGAACAAGTAATTATTCACTATATAGTAATTTTTCTGATAAGGGGTGCGGCAAAAGTACCCCTACCACTTTGATTGCGCGCCATCTTGGTTATGTGACCTTCAGCTCAGTTTCACTTTAACCTTTGTGTTGTGTAGATGTTCAGATTTTATTGCGGTTAAACATACATCACAAGAATGCCCAGAAATAGTGACAATATTTATTGAAAAGCAGCGGAAATTGCGTCAAAAGTATCCATATCGTCCCGTGCCTCACAAAACCACAATTTATCCTTTACATGCGAATTTTTGACAGTACGGCAGAACAGCAGAAATGCCTCGTTCTGGAAGAAAACGGACGTCTTGTGATGAGATCGATTTGAGGACAGTAATGCAATCCTAAGGCTGTCTGGTGAATTTGATTTTTCGCCTAAATTGATAATGAGTAATGCAGGCGATGAAGCCCATTTTCTTCTCGGTGGCCATTTCAGTAAACAGAACAGTCGCTTTTGGGGGACATAGAATCCCCAATTAATTCATGAGATATTGCATCTACTAAAAACAACAATATGCTGGAAACATCATTGGTTCCTTTTTTTAAATGGTTAAGGTGTTACAGTTAATGCTAGTGCTGAACGGTACCAAGACATGATTCGAAATTTTCTTGTGCCTGAAATGGAAGAGCAAGGAATAGAGGACATGCGGTTTCAGCGAAAACTATTTTCCTGAAGTGGCTATTTAGCATGGCCAGCCAGATCTCCAGATTTAGCAGCACCAGACTATTTCTTATGGGATTTTTAAAATTTTTAAAAGTTTATGTCGATAAGCCCGAAACGATTCAACATCTTAAAGACAATATTCGTCACGAAATTGAAGAAATTCAGCCTCAGATCTTGCAGGATGTCAGGAGAAATGTCTTAAAAAGCCTAAAGTTGCATAGCGAATCGCGGTCACCATTTAGTGGATATATTTTTTCGATTACAGCGGACCAAATAAACTTTGTACGAAACCCAAACATAATTATCATTTCTTTGGGAAATGTTAGAGATAATCAAAATTATAGCGGGACTTTTGCCCCACTTTGTCCTAGCTTAAAGGGTTTTTGTTCTTTCAATCTATGGATATGTTCATTCTTGTCTAATATTTGTAGTACTTCCATATTTTTATGCTCACACAATCTCACTCGGTGTTTTGAGTTTGTAATTATTCCAGAACTAATTATAACTGCTATAATTTTTTGTACGTGGAGTTTCATTTCATAGTCCACTCGTTAATGTTATTGACAGTGAGTGACAGTTTTGTCAATGCTGTTACTCCTTTACAAACGTTTTCTCAATATGCCGAGTGATTATTTCTAAATTTGTTTGTTAAAATCTACAAATCAATAGATCAAATCAACAGATCAAAACAGATCTGTAGTAATTTGTTTGAATTCTAAACTAATAAATGAAACTTAATACAGGGTGAGTTGACCTACGAAACTAAATATTTTATGAGCCGTATAAAAATTACAGTTTTCCTGTTGACGCTGGACTGCAATCAATTTCGCTCAAATAATTTCCTTTGAACTTTTTTTGTTTAGGCGTTGAAGCCATTAGCTAACAAATATATCGGCGCCGGGGCGATATATCACCGTCACCGTGTGCGGAATGCAGCAAATGATCAAGCGATAGGTCAGAAATTGCGTGCAGCGCGTGTGTACATTGTAGCTGACGCCCATTTCCAATCTATCACACAGAATGCAGAATGAATTCCTCGAGATTACGATAACGTTATTAACCGTAATTGCGTTAGCTCGAATTGGATAACGAGAATGGTCATAGGTTGGACGCTATAAAATTATTGGTTTAGACATTTTTAAAGTTTGGTTTTGTTTTGTTACTTTGCCGGTACCAAGAAATATTATTATATTTATTATATATATATATATATATATATATATATATATATATATATATATATATTAAATATTAGTTCTTAATGTTTTGTAATT
Organism: Rhynchophorus ferrugineus; assembly: GCF_030347505.1. NCBI lineage: Eukaryota > Metazoa > Arthropoda > Insecta > Coleoptera > Curculionidae > Rhynchophorus > Rhynchophorus ferrugineus. The sequence goes on along the minus strand of NW_027472583.1, from coordinate 57,826,089 downwards.
AGATACGCGAACTGTTATCTGTGTTTTTTTTTGTTAAAGCAACAATACTTTAACCAAAAATACATTCCGTAAATTCAGTATTTATAGTTTATTCATCAGTGAATTCACGTCAGCAGATGTTCAGTGAATCGACTGCCGTAATTTGTAAATTCATTCTATAAACCGGCAGCATTTTCTCTCTCATTTTATTCTAGTTGAAAAGAGATACAATACTGTCTGGTACGTTCGAACAAGTAATCAAATCACCCTGAAACATTCGCCAGGTTGTCAAACGTCTGCAAAATTCTTCAAAATATTAATTTTAATAAGCGAAAAGGTACTATGCTTGTTGATAAATTTCAAATCGCTGCTTATTAACAGCCCATTGCCAGAAAACTTTGTTAGAGCGTTAAGCAGTTTTACTCTTAACAGATCAGTTGTAAAGTCCCCGACCGCACACATTGATGGCGCTACTAGAATTAAATCCATACGTTTTTTAGTTAGCCCTAACGCTCAAAAGATGCGTGTATAAATTTGACAGCTGTCGGATCAATAGTTTGTGAATTGTAGCATTTTGAGGGAAACAACTTTTGTTATTGTGAAAAAAATTGAAAAAAAAATTCGCGTCTTTATAAAATATTGCTTTTTGAACGGAAAATATAGAGTTGGCAAAAAGTAAAGTTTTTGCTAACGTGGCTTGATGACGAGTTTCTAGACACTGCCCCAGGAAAATCAAACAAGGATTAGTATAAGTTTAGACGTGGTGAAATGAGCACAAAATACGGTGAACGCAGTGTACACCCAAAAGAGATTGTTACCGAAGGAAACATTTTAAAAATCCACAAAATTATTTTAAATTACCGTGAACTGAAATTGAATAAAATAGCAGACACTCTAAAGATATAAACTGAACGTATACATTATATCATTCACGAATATTTGAGTATGAGAAAGCTCTGTACAAAGCGGGTGACGCGCGAGCTCACATTTGACCAAAAACAACGACGAGTTGATGATTCGAAGCAGTGTTGAAGATGATCAAGCAAAATAAACCCGAGGTTTTGCGTTGATATGTAACGATGGATGAAACATGGCTCCCTCATTTCACTCCGAAGTGCAATCGACAGTCATCCGAGTGGACTGCACAAGATGAACCCGCTCCAAAGCGTGGGAAAGAGCAATAGTCGGCTGGCAAGGTTTTGGCGTCTGTATTTTGGCATGCGCATGGAATAATTTTCATTGGCTACTTAGAAACAGAAGGATCATCAACAGCGACTATTACTTAGTATTATTGAACCGTTTGAAGAACGAAATCGCCGAAAAACGTCCGCATTTGAAGAAAAAGACAGTGCTGCTCCACAAAGACAATGCACCGTGTCACAAGTCAGTGAAAACCATGGCAAAAATCCATCCATCTACCGTATTCTCCAGATCTGGCCCTCAGCTACTGTATTTCCTGTTCTCAGATCCCAAAAGAATGCTCGCTAGGAAGATATTTTCGTCGAATGAAGAGGTGATCGCCGAAACTGAGGCCTATTTTGAAGCAAAGGACAAATCGCACTACAAAAATGGTAGCGAAAAGTTGGACGGTGGCTGTAATAATTGTATCACCCTTGAAGGGAATTATGTTGAATAAAAAAAACTCATTTTGCCAAAAAAATAGGTATTACTTCTAAATATTAATTTGGTACGGTTTCTATTAAATACCCTTTAGCTTGTTGCACTGAATATTACTGTGGGCATGGTCACTGAAATATTTCAAAAAGTGAGAAGTATTCATGGATTCACCGAAAATAAACCGTCCTCATACAATGCGAGTGACGAATTTAGCTTTGTCAGCTCTATCAGAGATCAACTATATTAAATGTATAATAACAGTGAGTAACTTTTTCAATATCAACATAAATTAATACAATACAGAGATATGCAGATCTTGAGTGTTGTAGAAGATCCTAGCTTACACTGTTGGGTAATATAGGAATTAAAGTATGTAGAGATAACCCACGAAGAGGTCTAATGGAACATAAAAAGAATAAAATATTTAACAGCATATAATGAAATCATTAAAATCATTTTCATATTAAATTTGGTAAATGGTATTGTGTTAAATATTTCACAATAAAGAAATTTTACTAATTTATTGATTGATTTCATTTCCTATACAGACGAAGAACTTACTTGTTACTTTTAACTCTACAACGATACTTGTAGGTGGATGGGTTGATACTTGACATTCGTACAACCCAGCGTCAGATGGTTGGACGTGTTTTATCAACAGGCCCCAATTTTGTAAATGTCGGACATGCTCCACCATATATCGATCATCCGCATTGTAAGTGGCTACACCCACTGTGAGCAGATGATAATCCTGTTTTCTTATCCAAGAAACCTGCAACAAATATTTAATTGTCAAAAATAATGAATAGTTTCACAATTCAGTCAGTTGAAAGTTTCTGTTCTTATATATGATTATTTCTTGCTGTTAATATATTTGTTGAGCTTCTTAACGCACATTATAACAGGAATTACGAAAATAGAAGTTTTGTGGTTCTGCAGTGTAACTTAGCGACAAAACATTAGCACACCATACGTTTTTAATAATAAATCTTAATAAAAATAAATTTGTAGCTTATGGATTCTACAATCAGAGGTCGTTAGCTATGGTATCGATGAGATAGAAAAAATATTTGTATTATCAGACTTAGAGTTAAGAATAATCGCTATTTGATGCGTGGTAAAAACATACACGTATAAATTACTGGTGTACTATATATGTTTGTTTGATACAATTTTGTTACCAGATTTCTTATTCAAATTTTTTTCTAAAAGTATTATTTTAATGTCCAATTATATTCTCTGGCCAAAATCAATTATTGCAACGCGACAAGGCCAAAAACGGGACCGAAATAATCATTAAATTGTCCGTGAACGTGGAAACGTTCTTAAATAAACATCTAAGGGCTGATGCCGTCGAAAAAAATCGCTTACAAAGTACTGTTTTGCACTCATTAAATTTTTCTGAACCATTTACCCCGGCGAAAAGTTTCAATTGTTGCCTACCAAGACATGGTCGACAGGTTATGGAAATGAGATGTTCGTCTCGTCTCCGCGTTCCTTGTTTATTTCGAGAAAAAACGTTGAGCTTTTAGCCTTCAATTACGTTTAGAAATTCTGGGGATTTGCGTGATGGTGTTATGTCATACTGGACATTATAGTTTTACATTTATTATGTGTTGATTTCTCTTCATGGAATATACTCAATGTACGTTATCGTTATCAAAAACATAAGCTATGCTGTCTGGAATATCTTATTTTGATTTTACTGGAATATATATGTATATATATATATATACACTCTCATTCGAAAGTTGGAAAACATCAAATATTCAGTTAACATTAATATATTACGATAAGTCTTTAAATAAATATTAATCAGCATAATCTGCAAAATTATTATAGCCTTTTACATCTAATGCATATAACAGGTCAATTGAAAAGTCCCCACCCTACCATGGTGAAACACATTTTTTTTGGCAAAATTAGTTTTTTTTTATAATAAATTATAGCGGCCCTCCAACTTTTCGATACAGGAAGGCTTAAGTTTATATAGAAACTTACATTATTTTTTATTATTTTACCGAAGGAAATTATGACCAAAAATGATGCGGACGTCCCAAATCTTCTACCGAGCAGGAAGATAGGATTATTGTAATGTTATCGAAACCAAATCGATATTTAACTGTACCTGAAATTGTATCTACATATCAAATGAATCATAGAGACCCGAATTACAAACAGATATTCAAAATAATCTTAATAATTGTTCATATTTTAGGTTATCTAATGCATTTAAACGCATATTTGTTCATTTCCGACGAACGAGAGCAACGTGAATGATTTCACCAGGACAGGGAAAAGATGCCAAGAAACATGGAGTATCACAATGATACTAGGCAACTGTTTGACTCTTCAGAGGGTCCTTCCAAATTCTACCCATAAGTGAAAATGTTGAATGAGGAACCTCCCTAGGAAAAGGAAATGGCTTTTGTGTGTGTTAGTAAACATATATCAGATCAAAAAATCTGTATCGCCAATGGTTTCTATATTAAATAATAGTGCTTTTACTTTATTTTATGTGATAATTTGTTCGGATTTAGGATACCGAAAAAAACAACAGTTACGTCACAAAGCCTAATTAGCTCTTAGAAATATATTTACACACCTGTGTGATTGGCGTTCACAGGTGAATGAAAGAAAAAATGACAAATCCCCTGAATAAAATAACATCATTTCACATTTATCTAATTAAAATATGCAGGGAACTATCAATATTTTTTGAAATATAAAAGAAAAACATTAAGTTCCTCAAAAGAAAACTTTAAACTCCATAACCTTAAAAGAGGGAAAGCTATAACCAAAGGAATAATCTAATTTCGTGGCCATCAAAAGCAAAAAAAGAGTATCGGAGATGTCCTATTTTTATCGATGTGTAATTGAAAGCTTAACCCTCTGACTTTTTCTGATATATCTTTTTTCTGATGCCCGTTTGTGTCACTGTTCGACAACGGAAAACTGATTTTCACACATCATTGGGTTTGAAAATGCGACGGAGCATAATAATTCGGCTAGTTTGAAAGGTACGGACACATTTCCAGAATGCTATAAATACAATAATGTGATCCTCTCAAAGGACTGATTAAAACCAGGAGATAAAAAATTATAAAAGGTTTAGAAAATGTCATTTTGATTTGTTTATATTTTTTTAATTTTATTTCTTTTCATCAAATCATATAATTTATAGATTCTTTGACCAGATTTTTTAGAAACTCACTTCACTCACTAAGACCATTTGTTTGATTATTTCTAAAGTTGGGAACTATCAACTATATTCGACTGTTTAGCAATTGACTACTTTTTACTATCGACTGTTTTAATCGCTATTTTTGGTTCGACTGATTTTACTACTTTTTACCAGTGACTGTTTCAGTCCACTGCTTTCGGTCACTATTTTCGGTCTGACTGATTTTGTTACTATTTACTATCGACTGCTTCAGTCCAGTTCCGTACTTTTAGTTACTGTTTTTGCTTCTACTAGTTCCATTCGACTGACTTTTAACGTCCTAGCTCTGTCGTTCAAGCCGCGACCTTGACAAAAATGTACCCAATTTATGCTTACATAGATTTATATGTAATATATATATATATATATATATATATATATATATATATATATATATATATATATATATATATTCACATTTTCATTTTCATTCCTTCAAAAAAAGTTAGTCTCGCTTATACTACCGTTGGAGAACATAAGCACATATAAAATTAACTGGTCCAAGCAATTATCTCCGTCCTTTCCTCTCTCGCAATTTATACAGGAAAGGGTTCGTATATATTCGTCTGACATCACGAATTGAGCAAAACAGTCGAACCGTGCATTTGACTGAAAATAGTATTTATTGTTTTCAGTCGCTAGTTTTTTGACTATCGACTGTCTCGACTCTTTTGCGACTATCGACTGTTTCGAATGTTTTCAGTCGATAGTTCCCAACGCTAATTATTTCCATAGAATTTTATGTTCCAATCATATAACATTTAATGCTGATTATTTTCGATTGGTCTTATTACAATAAATTTATTTTTCACTGAACTGGGTCAATATAGAGTTCAGTTTAATGGTCAGTAACAAATACTGTTCTATTAATATTCTGTGGCTATAAGAACATAAATACAAATATTTTTACGTAATTTACAGTTTATTTTATTATTTTTGTAACAGAGAGATGCATCCAGTATATGATCTGACACTTCTGGCCTTGCGGTTTTATGCAAAAAAAACATTTGAAGATATGAAGGAGTCAAATAATATTAAATGAATTTAATCACAGAACAGTAAAAATTTGTTCTTATTTGCGGGTTAATATTGTTTACAAAAAGGGCTTAAACTGTATCGGAATTTGAGTTGAATTGAGATTAGTCTTCATTGAATCTGTCGAAAAGTTAGTTATATTTTCTGAGTGATTATCATTTGCAAGCAAGCAAACTTAATTGAATTGAACTATATATTGATATAATGTATTCTAGTAGTTTATTTTTTCATAAAAAGTTTCATAAAGTTCCTCGATAGAAAACTTAATAAAGATAATAAATAGTTAAAAATTATAGTAATTAATATTGCAATTAATATTGCATAATTATATTCTGCAACCATTGTTTAAACTTCTTATAACAAGTTACTTAAAAAAATTCGGGATTTTCAGCATTAAGATTGTCTAAAATACCATCACCCAGTTTAGAGAAAACTGTTTTCAAATTTTTCATTAAACCAAGCTTTATATATATGGAGGAATCATATATTATTGATTTGCACAAATAAGCTCACTTCTTTTCATCAATATTTAACTCTATAGTGCTCTATGGCGTCTCTAGTGTCCAACAGACAGCGAAAACAACACTATTTCGTGAAATCTTTCTGTAGTCCAAGTAATATAGCAACAACTTTTACATAAGTTTAAAGTAAGTTTCATGTTTTCATACTGTTCTTTTAAAATTATTGAATATGCAATAGGTGTGGAAGTATATAGGTTGCCATTGTTGAGTAATTACGTTAATTAAGGAAATAGACTAGGGTTCTGACAATGGAATAACACGTCAATTGAAAAGTCACCGGCCTGGCACATAGATGGCGTTAGAATTAAATTGAAATGTTTTTTAGTTAGCCGTAACATTCGAGAGATGCGTGTATAAATTTGACAGCTGTCGAAACATTAGTTTGTGAATTATAGCATTTTAAGTGAAGAAACTTTTGTTATTGTGAAAATATGGATAAAAAGGAATTTCGTGTGCTGATAAAATATTGCTTTATGAAGAGAAAAAATACAGTTAAAGTAAAATCTTGGCTTGATGCCGAGTTTCCGGATACTGCCCCATCAAAAATTGGTATGATAACTTTAGACGTGGTGAAATGAGCACCGAAGACGGTGAATGCAGGGGACCCCCAAAAGAGGTTGTTACTGACGAAAACGATGTAAAAATCCACAAAATGATTTTGAATGGCCGTAAATTGAATGAAATAGTAGACACTCTAAAGATATCAACTGAAAGTGTATATCATATCATTCACGAATATTTGGGTATGAGAAAGCTCTGTGCAAAAGTGGGTGCCGCGCGAGCTCAGTTTTGACCAAAAACAACGACGAGTTGATAATTTGGAGTAGTGATTAAAGATGATTAAGCGTAATATACTCGAGTTTTTGCTCACTTTCACTCCGAAGTCCAATCCACAGTCATCCAGGGGACTGCAAACGATGAATCCGACTATATCATAGCGTTATTGGACCGTTTGAAGTACGAAATCGCCGAAAAACTTCCACATAGAATGAAGAGGTGATTACCGAAACTGATACCTATTTTGGAACAAGGGATTTGAAGGGAATTATGTTGAATGAACAAAAAAAAAACTAATTCTTCCAAAAAAATGTGTTTTACTGTGGTATGCCGGGGACTTTTCAATTGACTTGTTAAGAGATTCAAAACACGTAATTTTGTTTATGTAGAAAAATTTTGTCCCGCAATGTAATCATTTTAAATCTCAAATCCCCAAATATAAAACGTAACATCCACTCCCCATAATGCTCCTATGATTTCTAGTATTGATATTTTAATTTGTGACACGTTGCAGTTTTATTCTTTCAAAATGATATATTTCCTGGTAATTTTGAAATGGAGGACTGTTTATAATCTGATATTTCCTTTTCTTCAAGTTAATCGATGTACCAGAAAAAAGCTAACGACCCTTCAATCGAACGCAATACCTAAACACGTCGCATTACCTCGCAAACGCCCTTTTATCCGCGTCTCATTAAGATAACAAAGTTCGGGAGTGTTCAATTTCTCACGGAGCGCCCTTTGGCAGCTTTTAAAGGGAGAACCATGGCAAAAAGTCTGGAAAGTTTCTATTGTTCAAACTGGATTATTACTCGACGAATACGGCATAATCCTATTTGGATAATAAAACCCTCTATTTTGTATTAAGTTAATTATTTACGACGAACTTAATTGGGGGCCGGCTAATTTTAAAACGGTTACGTTTGTTATTGGCACAGCGGTTCGGAGTAAGTGATTTAGGGACAAACTTGTTATTTCAGAACTGTGAAACCTATATTGTAGCATATAAAACTAATAGCAAATAAGGAGATTTTATTTAATACTTAATTATGTTATAGTATTTATTTATACTATAATATTTAGCCACGTCTTGCCCAGTGTCGGACTCAGACATTTATAATTAAAATTTATATGCAGATTATATAAATAAAAGCTATATAAGAATCAATAAGATCTTGTAGCTTTTCTGGGAGTTATCCTATAGCCTGCGGGACTTGAAGCACTCCTTTCGTGAATAGTTTATCCTTGGTAAACCAGTGTTCCCTTAAGCTACATGGTTATACCCAATTTGAGGCCAATCGAAAGCAGAGCGAAAATCACTTTCCTCTAATTGTTAGGTTCTAAATAGACTAATGGTTATTCAATATATACAAATACGAAAACGTAACGTTGTTTTCAACTCATTCCTGAATTTGCAGCTAGCTTCCAATTGATTTACTAACTGACTTTGGATTTTTTCATGTTCTCTATCACTGATGTCAAATTATGTCTATTTATTAATGGAAAACCTTTTCTATAGATTTCACAAAATAATCCATGTTCAGCAGCTATAAAATGATAATGCTTTCCACAAGATATTCTTTATTAGCTTAATGGTTACATAGTTAAAGCACAAAGAACAAAGAAATAATTATATTCCTCAGCGAGATGACGTATACTGATAATGGCGAAAAAATTATTATGTTAAAGCATATGTTTTGTTGAATAAAACACCATAGGTCAATCTGCTTTAGTAACTGATAATGATGGTGTAAAAATTAGCTTGCTCTTCAATAGTCTTAACGAATTATATTATTATTACATTATTTTGGCCCACAATAAAGTGCTGCCAATCATCATCGTCAGTGTCCCATATTACGTCTCCAACAGACTAATTCAGCGTGATATACCCTTAAAACCCATAACGAGTGTAATTCAAGTGCAAATTACACTGAAAGAATGTTAGTGCATCCCAATGCACTCGTCAAACAGTTAAAGGTGAGTGATGACAGTGAAGTGCGTAGGCTCAAGCGCAAATTACAATATGAAGTGATTAAAATACACATAGAGTGATATATAATAATCTCTAGAATAAAATAAGATTTAGTTATAAGTTTGTACAGCAGATAATTTATTGATTTATTGATTGATTTTGTGACGGAAATCCTAAAATAATGCTTATAGTATAGTTATATTTTAAAAAAAATATTTTGAAACAGATTCTATTTCAAATAATCATAAAATAAGAACCTATACTTTAAACCGCTTATTGCTTTCATCAGACTATTTTACAATATAGCCTTGAATACACAATATTATCCTAAGTACTAGTATAGTTTAGTGAAAATTTTGATGAAAAGTTAGTTTGCCAGTGTTCTTATAGTGTAAATTTTTGCAATATGAAATTATGTTATCTATTTATGATATCTAAATAATTATGCTGAAGAATATTATAAAAATTAAACAGTATATCTAATAGAATTCAGTTAAGGTGAAGTATACAAGTTAAAGTGAACTATACGATATGAACGACTAGAAAGTTGGAATAGAGCTTTTGTATCTGTTGTCTTGTTTGTTGCTTGTTTGTATTGTTATAATTTTGTTTCTTTTTGGTTTAGCCGTGTCAAATAAAATCCCTATTAATATCTCATAACAATTTCACTTGACTATATTTTACAATCGTCGAGTTTTTATATAAACTGGTACAGTTTGTATATTTAAATGAACAGTTCTAGAACTTCGTTATTATAATATTTGTAAGGATATAATATATTCATTGTTGACACAGAACACTGTTAGCATAATTAAGCGTATCTTCAGTGTGAGTATTCAAGGGATAGAAAAATTATATGAACATCATAAAATATAGTATATCCTGTTGCATATCCTGTCATGGTATTCCGCTGGTACTTTCATTTGCTTAACAGGCCGTATTACTGTGAATAATCATCCTGACATCCCCAATAGTGAAGTGCTTACTAGTGCTAGCATATCACTACCAAACATTACCAGATTTTAGGATGATATTACGCTCGTATCAGCCAAAAAATTTTAGTCTTGATGATAATCAAAATATCATCAACAACAACAACATACAACTCTTCCCCCCTAGCGCAATCCCCAAATATAATTGAACCATTATTACCATCGAGTTTTAGAGCAGAGAATGAGGACATCCGACATTTTTGAAGCAATTGGCAGATGTTTTGATGATAAAATTCTATTGGAGACTATTCATGCATTCGTATCAATTCGGCGATGAATTAGAGCTGTTTTAAAAAGGGCTGTTAAAATGGCGTCTCAGGAACTTATTAATAAGTAAATATTAAGAGCATGTTAAGTGTTCATATTATTTTGCCCGTCCTTGTAACTACAGACAAATTTTAATAAAACCTCTACTTTGTTTCAGGTCAGCTTAAGATATTTAAAATCATTTTCACTATTTCTTTATATCAGTATTTTTTAAACAGTGACATGACAAACTCACTGAATTTATTGTGCATTCTCATATATATCATCGTAAAGAAACAGTTAAACATTATCTAGAATTTGAATTTTTAAACTTATCTTGATATTTAATGATTATCTTTCGGATAATTAACTTCCGACACATCTTTAGGATCATTTAACGGTAATCTTATTATGACCAAGACAATTCCTCGCCCGAAACCGGATATATTAATGTTTTTTTTTTGATCTTGCGACTTTGTAGTATTATGATACTAATAACAATAAAAAAAGACGTTGTCATTAACCGAACTGGTATCATAAAGGCAGTCTTTTATGATACATACAAAAAGCGACCACATCCACGTAATAGGAGCATTACCGCAAGTGTGGGAGGGATGGGAAGCCTTTTGTCTCGAACGGCAACGAAAAAGGAATAACGAAGCCATTGTTAAAGACGCTTTCAAATACTAATCCTATTTTCTCTCATTTTTGCGCCAGAGCACAGTCGAGTGTTGGTCATAACGAAAAACCCTTAAAAATAGATTTTAGAAATAAATTAATTTAACTTTAGACATGTTTCAGTAAATCTAAGATGCGTTTCAGAGTAAACAGTATCTTTTGAAACGTATTTTATATACAAAGTTCAGAACATCAGACACAAAATTAAGCAACTCTACTGGTTAGTTTTACTGTTTGTTAGCATACATAATCTACAGTCTCGAATTATCTGTATAATCAGGCCCTCATTGATTGTTTAATTTCTTCTCAGTTATTGATAAAATAACCTATGCTTTGGTACTGCTAATTATTTTACATTTTATATAAACAGAGGATAAGAAAATTAGCATATTTGTTTAAATTGTGTACAATGTACCAAAGTGTTAGAACATATGTAAGCAAGTGTGGATGAACATATAGAAGTTGGATAATATAAGTTCTCGCACTCTAACAACAATATTAAATGTAGTAGTAAATCAGAGCATCAAAGAAGATCATATCCCATTCGTATACATCTGGCCTAACCCCCCTCGAAGAACCAAATGTTCCAAAGGATGATTTGTGAATAATGATGATAAGTGAATAAGATTCAAAGGAGCCTATTTTGTAAGGATGGAATTTAGGTAAATAACTTTAAAAAAATTAAAGTATAATTTTACTTTATTCTCTGAACAGACATCGTATGCACGTAACCTAGTATTCATGAAACAATGAGTATAAATCAAAATCCGACAAGGGAAATAATCTCAGTCAGGTAAGTAACCAGGCTGGGTAGGACCAGATGTCTTCTGGGTTGATTTCTAAGTTGGTCACTAGCCAGTCGGTAGGCTTACTGCTTAATGCCTAGGATCGTTGCTCGGAACCCACGTTAAAAACTATAGTTATTAATAAGAAGACTAAAATCAATAAAAAAATTATAAAGTTAAATCACAATATTATTGATTCTATATTGGTTGATTTTGAGTTCATATTCAGGTATTCTAAATATCCAAATGATTTGAAAAAAATTGAGAAAATTTTCTCATGGATTATGTCGAAGAAACTATAAACAAAAAGCAAACTGTAGAAAATAGAAAATCCAACAAGTCACAATAAAGCAAGGAATCAAAAACTATATTATAAATTAGACCTACGGGAATCTAGTAGACATTTAATTTGTTAATAGTAGAAAGCAGTAGTCAAAAAGTGTTTTATTTTAACGGTGGAGGCTCCATTATCAGCCCCAAGGAACCTCCAATCCAGTTTCGTCTAAACAAAGTTGAATTGTGGTTTAAAAATTGGCGTATCGAAGCAAATGAGGCAAAATGTACCCAAGTGACATTCACCATTTGTAGAAGGTCTTGTACCCCAGTAAAAAATGAATAATTATGAACTCTCGCAGGCAGAAAAGGTTAAATCTCTGGGAATTCATTTTGATCGATTAACATGGAAAAAATATATAGTGACAAAACGAAAATAGCTTGGGCTTAATTAAACCAAATTTATTGATTGATAAGATGTAAATCTAAATTGTTCTTAGATAACAAGGTTTTGCTGTATAAGTCAATGCTTACGCTCATTTAGACCTACGGTATTAAGATGTGGTGTACTACTAGTAAAGCTGACTTAGATACTCTTCAGAGGTTTCAGAATAAAGTGTTGCGAGCCATTGTTGGTGCCCTATATTAGCTCTTTGATACACTAATTCGGCGCAATATCACCTTGGAACCCATAACGAGTGTGATCCAAAGTGTTAGTGCAAAGTATACTGAAACACTGTGGGTATTCTGATACTAATGCACTCGTCAATCAGTTAAATCTACACGATAAGTGAAGTCCATAGGCTTAATTGATTAATAGATACATAAAGTGAGATATAATAACCTCTAGAATAAGTTGGAATAGTATTTGGAATAACTTTGGATAGAAATTTAAGTTAGATTAACAGATCAATTGAAAGCAGTCCCCGGCCTACCATAGTAAAATACTTTCTTTGGCAAAATTAGTTTTTTTCATTCAATATAATAACCTTCAAGGGTATACACTGATTATAGCGAACCTCCAACTTTTCGATACCATTTCGGAAGTACGATTTGTCCTTTACTTCAAAATAGGCCTTAGTTTCGGCGATCACCTCTTCATTCGACGAAAATTTCTTCCCAGCGAGAATTATTTTGAGATGGGAACAGGAAATAGTCGCTGGAGCGGGTTCATTGTGTACAGTCCACTAGGATGACTATCGATTGGACTTCGGAGTGAAATGATAGAGTCATGTTTCATCCGTTGTTTCATATCAATGCAAAAACAGGGGTTTATTATGCTTGATCATGTTCAAACACTGCTCCGAATCATCAACTCGTCGTTGCTTTTGGTCAAAAGTAAGCTCGCGCATCACCCACTTTGCATAGAGCTTTCTCATATATTCGTGAATGATATGATGTACACGTTCAGTTGATATCCTTAGAGTGCCTGCTGTTTCATATAATTTCAATTTACGGTCATTGAAAATTATTTTGTGGATCTTTTAAATGTTTTCGTGGGTAACATCCTCTTTTGGTCGTGCACTGCGTTCACCGTTTTCGGTCTAAATTTAGCATAGTCATCTTTGATGATTGATTATCCTTGGACAGTGTTCGGAAGTTTTTGCTTCAACTGTATTTTCTCCCTTCAAAAAGCAATATTTTATCAGCATGCGAAATTCCTTTTTGTCCATTTTTTTTTACAATAACAAAAGTTGCTTCACTCAAAATGCTATAATTCACAAACTAATAATACGACAGTCGTCAAGTTTATACACGCTTCTTTTGAGGGTTAGGTTTAACTAAAATATATATGTATTTAATTCTAGTAGCGCAATCCATGCATCAGGCCGGAGACTTTTCAAATGACCTAATAGTCTCTACAGCAAGATTTAGATTATAAGTTTGTACAGCAGATTACTTACTGAAGGGATCTTCTACATGTCAGGATAGTTATATTATATAACGCAAATCATATAATAATACTTATTGCCCATGGACAAACTGTTGTAACTTTAACAGCTTAATAAAAATAATTACAAAAACACTGAAACCTGTTGATTATTAAATGAATTATTAATTTCATTGGAAATAATTGTCTTTGGACTTTCGCATTTTATAAAAATGTACGTATAAACAGAACAATATACTAAATGGAATTGAAATTCAGCCCTTAGAAGGTACACATTAAGGGTGGGAAGATAAAAACTCTACCTTGAAAGCTATTAACCCTACTACAGAAGAGGGGCTTTCTGTTTGTCGAGACCCAGATACTCTGTTAAGACAATTTCATCCCTGCTAATCTATTGAGAAGGGAGTTCAAGGCGAATTTGCCTGTCTGCTATCAGGACGGGCCGATATATTGACAGCTGTTCCTTGGGTTATTATTTCCCAACAAAATTCTGCCCCTTTCACAACTGCGGGGCGAACTATTAATGACAGTTATCCTAATTTGCCTGACAAAGGGACAAATTTCAATATCCGGCACGTAAATTTCGAATTAACGGAATTATTTATTTTCTATTAATTGTCGATTTGTGGTTGTACTTATGGAGATTTCGAGGTTTCGGTTAGATTTAATATCTCCCGCACTGTGCGGACTTTTTAAAGACTGAACTTTTTAGAACCTTTTAAGAAAATACAAATTTAGAGTTTTACTTTTTTATTTAGATTACTGTTCTGATGTTCATAGGTATTATCTGTAAATCAACCCCAAATATAGTCTCCCATCATTTCCTGTATCCATTTGATTCCGATATCATGGTGCAGCTCTTCGTTGGCTACGTAGCGACAAGCATTGATAATTAATCGTAGAACTTCGTTTTGGATTTGCACCCCATAGGTCCAAATAGGTTTTAGGATTGACTCCTGGATTTTAGATCAAGTTGAGAATATCTTTCGACTAACCAGTAGAGTTGCTTGACTTTGAGAGTAATCTGCTCTGCTTTTTGCCTCACATGATGTTTCCAGTTTAACCTACCATTATATTCCGAGGTATTTAGCTAATTCTGCTTGAGGAAAGGGGTATGATATAATAAAGTTCTTGTCAATTCGGCGCAACCCAAAAATAATTAAAAAATGAGAAGGAAAAAAGGGGAGGTTGGAAGGAAAAAACGAAAATAAGAAGTGTAAAAATAATTTATATAAAGACAGAAAGGCATGGAGGAAAGTGTATTACCATTGGCTGTTAAACCATCGTACTAAATTTACAAAAAAAATCACAGACTCTCAATAATAACTTGATAAGTTATACTAAGTGAATTATCCCCCCCCCCAACTCTAATTAATTATTCCATATTGCTTAAGTATTTTTTAACTGTCGCTGTCGAGGATATAATTTCTGAAACGGAATAATTCCGGAGGATGAAATTTGATAAAATATTAAGACTCGACAATTACCGCTCTTCTCGGGAGCCCGACGGATGCAGTACAAGTTATCCGACAAAATCTGGGTTTTATTCTTTCCAATCTTAGTTAAGTGAAACGCTCTGCTCAAATTTCCATTGGGCGTCGAGAAAAAGATGGCGGCCGCGAGAAACACAACCATCTGTTATGCAAATACACGGCAAGTTTTAACGTCCCCCGCCAAGAAGAAAAATCCTAATTAAAATTTAAATACGGCGATGTATACTTTCTTTCGATTTTTATACGGTTTATTATACCAGATGTATAATTTAGTTTATTCAGTTTTTTTTTGAAAATCGGTATATCGTAAAAAATAACGTCATGATATACAGAACACAAAGTAGATCAGAATCAAAATTAAACAACTGTACTGGTTAGTCAAAAGATACTCTCAACTTGATCTGAACCCAAGGAGACTGGTTTATCAGTCAATTCTAAAGCTTATTTGGACCTTTGGGTGCAAATATGAGGTTACATTAAAACATCAAACGAACTAGTAATCCAACGCATTCAAAACAAAGTTCTAAGATTAATTACCTATGCTTGTCGCTACGTAACCAAAGAAGAGCTGCATCATGATATCGGAATCAAATGGATACAAGGTTGCAAATGCTGTGTTGACCACCGGAATATAAAAATGGTTTCTGGACTAATTTAGTATGAGAACACAGTAAAATAAAAAAACACAATTTTTACCAACATCGATCTATTAGAGATTGTGAAAAATCGATACAATGTATTTCTACATTTTACGGATTCTCCAATAAGTTGTATCTTTTGAGGCTATCCACGAATTTACCATTTTTTGGGTATCTTCTTAACAAGTGAAAGGCTGCTTAGAGAGACTACGATTCATAAGTTGGAACAGGTAGTAACCAGAAGGGCCAAGATCTGGATAATGTGGAGGATGGAGCGAGCATTTTGATTTTCCAAGGTTTTTTTCAAGGACTGTTTAACTGGTGATTAAATTTTGTCATGCTGAAGAATTACGGTAGGGTGTCTATGCTCGTATTCCGATCGTTTTCACAAAAACCCATTATACAGCGATACCTACTGATGGTTTTATCGAGTGGTGCCTTCAAGTCCTCGCATTCAAATGTTGTTGGCTATCGAAAACATGTTCATCCTTTGGTAACAGAATTATAACCTTTAAAACGCCGAAACTGGTATTCGCATCTTGAAATTGATCCAGCCTGATTCTCATAAATTTCGCACTTCAACCAAATTGCACATACTGAAAAGTGATTGAAAATGTACTCATTACGAGTTAATACACAGTAACAAATTGTCTTTTAAATCCTTCAAAATACGTATATACTACATAATGTATATACCTGATAATGCAGTTAAGTTATATATGACAACTGTGCCGTGTCCTCTAGCTATGTGGGGTGCACTAGCGGGAATACATCCATCAAACTTAATTAGTTTACGTATGAAATCATGGATCTGGATTTGGAAAACAGCATGAAGAAAACATGATTAGTTATGTTTAGCAAATAGTCATGTGTCATGTGCATATTTATGCCCATCATCCAGCGCTTTCAAAGGGTTATCCACTAAAGAGTGTTGTATTGAGCTAATTAAAAGGCATAGAGATGGGACTGAAATGGAATTCAGATATATGTTGCTAGGGTGAGAATTTCCCATCCCTAGATGGTTTGAGTGTATGGATAGTTTTCTTGTATAAATATGTGCTCTATTTGTTCAACTGCT
The DNA here is from genome assembly GCF_030347505.1 of Rhynchophorus ferrugineus. NCBI lineage: Eukaryota > Metazoa > Arthropoda > Insecta > Coleoptera > Curculionidae > Rhynchophorus > Rhynchophorus ferrugineus. Next base: position 57,808,891 of record NW_027472583.1, on the reverse strand, counting down.
TTTACACCTGTATTATTCCCCAATAACCTAATTAATCAGCAACTGATTTCCCGATTTTGATGTCGATATACTGCTTAATATTTTCATAAAATATTTAGTTGTCATCGTCATTTCTCATTATTTAATCTAATCAATCATCATTTTATTTAATATAATTTAATTTAATCGATCATCAGAAATTCCAATAAAAAACATTTGTTTATAGTTCTCTAATGCATAAAAAGCAAGTGTGTATAACTTCACTTAAGTTTACTTCGGGTACAACTTCGGGCAATGTGCGAATAGCCCTAATTTTTTGATTTTAATTTATTTGATGTAGCACTCGAAAATTTCTTTTGGGAAAATCTATTAAATTCTATTAAGAAAAAATTAGGTTATATATAGATGGGTGAAATATTTCATCAGTTCATCAGTTTTTATTTAAAATTTATGCAGTTCGTTTTACTTTTCATTGTAGAACATATGACTTTGTATTTGTTCTTTGACATTGTTCTTTGCACTAAAGATGTAGTCATAGTTCCTTATGTATTGTAAAAAATGTCTAGGTATATACCTCTCAATAAGCTTCAGGAAGCTGTTTATGAAAATGATTCAAAAGGGACTTCAATGAGCTCGAGAAAATACAAGCTAAGAAGAGCCTCTGTGGTTTAGGTTGAATCACGATTATATAGATAATATTTACGAACGTACTTAAAGACAGTGCTCAAAGAAAATGTGTACTTTCCAAGCAATACTCTGCTAGTGATGCCTCAAATCACAATATGCTGAGCTTAACATCTTCATATAGATTTTAGTCTTGATAGTAACATTTACTCTATTGTGTAAATACCATCTTAGAGAAGCAAAAGCTCTTGCAGCTTGGCCGAGTTAGTATATTACTTCAGCGGTAAGTGCTATTCTCATTCCTCCAAGGAAGATTCGGTAAAATAGTAGGTAAAAGTGCATTATATCGTAGGTAAAAGTGCATTATATCGTGATGAGTACAATTTAAGAGCCATATAAGAAATTTGAATAAATAATAAATATTTGTTTGTATATTATTGTACCGAAATAAATCTAAATAAAGAACGTTTTCCTACCGTATAATTTCATTACGTGGTGTGAAGTGATCGAGAGTAAGACAGAGATAGGTTGAGAGAAAAAGAAAGAAAAACGATGAACAATAAAATATTTAATGGTGTTGTAAAAATGGTTTAAGAGTGCTTGTTGGATCGTGAAACGATAATAGTATATTAAAGAGCATAATCCCGCTTTATACTTCATTAATTTTTACTTCTGAGCACGAAAAGTTTCCATCGGGTCCGTAATAACTCTATTTATTTCCGGCGGAAAATCGTTTTATTTATGTTTTTTCCTTGTCCGAGCTCGAGTAAAAGTTCTAACTTTTATTTCAGTTATTTGCTTATATTTTATTATTAATAAGTTTATAATATATATATATGTATATATTATATATATATATATATATATATATATATATATATATATATATATATATATATATATATATATAGCTGAGTTCTTTCCATCTAAATCTGGTAATACATATGAAATATAAGATTATTTCATGTATTTTATAACTATTTATATCGATAACTATTAATAAATAATTTGAAGCATTAATGTAAATAACTTTTAAACCACTTAGTTTAACTCCTAAATTTGCTGCTTTTGAAGTTTCTCTAAATAAAATAACATATTACACGTATTTTATATTCTGCTATATACACAATTTAGCTTAATACCCACCTAAACCTATTTATTTATTTACAATATTATTATAATTATTACCAACTTGTCAGTTTATTATATATATATAAATATATATATATATATATATATATATATATATATATATATATATATATACAATGTTTCGTATTGGAAAATATAATTGACTTTTGATTTAATATGGCGAATTTTTTTAACTTTTTATTATAGTTTTTACACTCATAATCTCTAAGTTCTATATTCCTCCTCTTTGTCCTCTCCTGAGATATATAAATTGAATGAAATGAATAAAAAGATTGACTACCTGTCTATAACAATTGTTGCTAGAATAATTCCGTAAGCAGATACAGTAAACTACTTAGCAAAATAATGTTTTTCACAACATTTTTAACGCCATATGATATATTAGAAATGAGAAAATGCACAGAGATCCAATGATACCAACGATCAGGGATGAGAACAAAACGATTAGGGATAAACACTAAGAGAGTTTGCGTTACTATAAATGGAATTGTAGCTAGGAAACCTTAAGCCATTGTCTCGTAGTGGGAATTGTAATTAATATTTGACTTAATATGACGAATTTTTATATTTAGAATCTCTCTATCCTATATTATTATTATCAATCAAAAATTATAATTTTCTCTATTGTCAACATCACAATTCATCATCACATCCAAGATAATCCGAACTTCAGATTAAACTGGATTATTTGTTAATTTTTTATTAAATATTTCGGTTGAATTTTTCCGATTCAAAATCCGTTTAAGAATAATTATGAGAGAGTCAGAATTAGATCCCTTGAATACCAATGATAGATTAGGTGAGTTCTTTCCATCTAAATCTGGTAATACGTATGAAATATAAGATTATTTCATGTATTTTATAACTATTTATATCGATAACTATTAATAAATAATGTGAAGCATTAATGTAAATAACTTTTAAATCACTTAGTTTAACTCCTGTATTTGCTGCTTTTGAAGTTTCTCTAAATAAAATAACAAATTACACGTATTTTATGTTTTACTATATAGACATAATTTAGCTTAATACCTACCTAAACCTATTTATTTATTTACAGTATTATTTTAATTATTACCAACTTGTCAGTTTATTATATATATATATATATATATATATATATATATATATATATATATATATATATGTATATAATATAATATAAAATTTTATAAGATGTTTGCACATATTTTGATCAGCGATATCTTTTAATAAATATTTGAAGCATTAATGTAAATAACCTCTTAGTGTAACTTCTAAATTTGCTGCTTTGGAAGTTTCTCTAAATAAAATAACATATTTTTGACAAAAAATTAACCGACCGCAAAAAATAAATAAGGAACTTACTAAAATGTAAAAAATAATCAAACTTAAGCCAATGTTTCGTATTGGAAAATATAATTGACTTTTGATTTAATACGTCGAATTTTTTTAACTTTTTATTATAGTATTTACACTCAGAATCTCTAAGTTCTATATTCCTCCTCTTTGTCCTCTCCTGAGGTATTTAAATTGAATGAAATCAATAAAAATATTGATTACCTGTCTTTAACAATTGTTGCTAGAATAATTCCGTAAGCAGATACAGTAAACTACTTAGCAAGACAATGTTTCTCGCAACATTTTTAACGCCATATGATATATTAGAAATGAGAAAATGCACAGAGATCCAATGATACCAACGATCAGGGATGAGAACAAAACGATTAGGGATAAACTCTAAGAGAGTTTGCGTTACTATAAATGGAATTGTCGCTAGGAACCTTAAGCCATTGTCTCGTAGTGGGAATTGTAATTAATATTTGACTTAATATGACGAATTTTTATATTTAGAATCTCTCTATCCTATATTATTATTATCAATCAAAAATTATAATTTTCTCTATTGTCATCATCACAATTCATCATCACATCCAAGATAATCCGAACTTCAGATTAAACTGGATTATTTGTTAATCTTGTATTAAATATTTCGGTTGAATTTTTCCGATTCAAAATCGGTTTAAGAATAATTATGAGAGAGTCAGAATTGAATCCTTTGAATACCAATGATAGATTGGCTGAGTTCTTTCCATCTAAATCTGGTAATACGTATGAAATATAAGATTATTTCATGTATTTTGTAACTATTTATATCGATAACTATTAATAAATAATTTGAAGCATTAATGTAAATAACTTTTAAATCACTTAGTTTAACTCCTGTATTTGCTGCTTTTGAAGTTTCTCTAAATAAAATAACATATTACACATATTTTATATTCTACTATATACACAATTTAGCTTAATACCTACCTAAACCTATTTATTTATTTACAATATTATTTTAATTATTACCAACTTGTCAACTTGTATATATATATATATATATATATATATATATATATATATATATATATATATATATATATAATATAAAATTGTATAAGATGTTTGCACATATTTTGATCAGCGATATCTTTTGATAAATAATTTGAAGCATTAATGTAAATAACCTTTAAACCTCTTAGTGTAACTTCTAAATTTTCTGCTTTGGAAGTTTCTCTAAATAAAATAACATATTTTTGACAAAAAATTAACCGACCGCAAAAAATAAATAAGGAACTTACTAAAATGTAAAAAATAATCAAACTTAAGCCAATGTTTCGTATTGGAAAATATAATTGACTTTTGATTTAATACGTCGAATTTTTTTAACTTTTTATTATAGTTTTTACACTCAGAATCTCTAAGTTCTATATCCCTCCTCTTTGTCCTCTCCTGAGGTATGTAAATTGAATGAAATCAATAAAAAGATTGACTACCTGTCTATAACAATTGTTGCTAGAATAATCCCGTAAGCAGATACAGTAAACTACTTAGCAAAATAATGTTTTTCACAACATTTTTAACGCCATATGATATATTAGAAATGAGAAAATGCACAGAGATCCAATGATACCAACGATCAGGGATGAGAACAAAACGATTAGGGATAAACACTAAGAGAGTTTGCGTTACTATAAATGGAATTGTCACTAGGAAACCTTAAGCCATTGTCTCGTAGTGGGAATTGTAATTAATATTTGACTTAATATGACGAATTTTTATATTTAGAATCTCTCTATCCTATATTATTATTATCAATCAAAAATTATAATTTTCTCTATTGTCAACATCACAATTCATCATCACATCCAAGATAATCCGAGCTTCAGATTAAACTGGATTATTTGTTAATCTTGTATTAAATATTTCGGTTGAATTTTTCCGATTCAAAATCGGTTTAAGAATAATTATGAGAGAGTCAGAATTAGATCCCTTGAATACCAATGATAGATTAGCTCAGTTCTTTCCATCTAAATCTGGTAATACGTATGAAATATAAGATTATTTCATGTATTTTATAACTATTTATATCGATAACTATTAATAAATAATTTGAAGTATTAATGTAAATAACTTTTAAACCACTTAGTTTAACTCCTATATATGCTGCTTTTGAAGTTTCTCTAAATAAAATAACATATTACATGTATTTTATATTTTACTATATACACAATTTAGCTTAATACCTACCTAAACCTATTTATTTATTTACAATATTATTTTAATTATTACCAACTTGTCAACTTGTATATATATATATATATATATATATATATATATATATATATATATATATATATATATAATATAAAATTGTATAAGATGTTTGCACATATTTTGATCAGCGATATCTTTTGATAAATAATTTGAAGCATTAATGTAAATAACCTTTAAACCTCTTAGTGTAACTTCTAAATTTTCTGCTTTGCAAGTTTCTCTAAATAAAATAACATATTTTTGACAAAAAATTAACCGACCTCAAAAAATAAATAAGGAACTGACTAAAATGTAAAAAATAATCAAACTTGGGCCAATGTTTCGTATTGGAAAATATAATTGACTTTTGATTTAATATGGCGAATTTTTTAAACTTTTTATTATAGTTTTTACACTCAGAATCTCTAAGTTCTATATTCCTCCTCTTTGTCCTCTCCTGAGGTATATAAATTGAATTAAATCAATAAAAAGATGGACTACCTGTCTTTAACAAATTGTTGCTAGAATAATTCCGTAAGCAGATACAGTAAACTACTTAACAAGATAATGTTTTTCGCAACATTTTTAACGCTATATGATATATTAGAAATGAGAAAATGCACAGAAATCCAATGATACCAACGATCAGGGATGAGAACAAAACGATTAGGGATAAACACTAAGAGAGTTTGCGTTACTATAAATGGAATTGTCGCTAGGAAACCTTAAGCCATTGTCTCGTAGTGGAAATTGTAATTAATATTTGACTTAATATGACGAATTTTTATATTTAGAATCTCTCTATCCTATATTATTATTATCAATCAAAAATTATAATTTTCTCTATTTCCATCATCACAATTACTATAGTTTTTACATAGTACCTAAATTTTATTGTTAAAAGTGAGTTAAATAGTTTTACACACAAAAAAATAATAATTTAAATTAATTCCGAAACTATATATCTCGTAACCGCTCTGGCAAACGCAAAGGAAAAACCGACAGCATGGCCACATCTAAGCACCCGCAATACGGACCCTGGAACACAGAAGACGAACAAAAAGCTGTTCGCTCTCCATCCACGAATTTTCCATTTTGGAAATTCAGATTGGGGGGATGTAAAAGTTGGAGCCGTGTGACCTCGGCTGTTTCCGTTCGCACACAGCCCTCCCCGCGCCGGGTCGGACTTTTTTCCCGTATATATATAAACACTAAACAAATGCTAATGACATTTCACCCGAAACTCGTTTAATATTTACGACATTTACGGCTTTGCAACTTTGACGATTTCGAAAATAAATTTCGGCCGAGATTTTTTCTCCCTACTCCCGCGGATCCGACAAAAACGCAAAATCTTTCGGGATAAGTACGCGAATATATAATGGTTGGAATATCAAAGGGAATATTTAGGAAGCCGCGCGTATACGGTGAAAACGAATGGTATCTTGAAATTATTTATTTATACCTGGAGAGGGCGGTCATGTAATAAATTTTTGGTTTCTTGGCAATATAGGTAATTGTTTTTGGCTTACTGTCAGAACTGATTTTGGGGCATGTGCAGTAGATTCTACTGCACCCATTATTCTCTGCACGCATACATTCTCCCATATCAGGTTATATCAATTAGTGAAAATATGAAATAACAGCGAAAAAAGCATTATTAGACTAAGTATTATATTTGATAATTTGGACATTTCTTTGTACAAATTAACAGTTGATATTATTGAATTATTCAGTGAAAATGATTACTAACGTAGACATTATATTTCTCGTCGTTCCTACATTGTGGTTTACTGGTTAAAAAAAGCAGTTTTCTAAACAAACGGCAGGACAATTATTTTATTAATCCAGCTTAGTAGGGCCATAATGTAGGTCTTCTACGTAATAGCTTGACAACAACATGCTGTTGTGAGGGTTCGAATCCTGCTGGGGCATGACCGCATATTTATATTTATGTTTGTGATTTTTTAGTATTTGTGATTGTCCTCAGCAAGAGTGCAAAATCAGATAAGGAAAATGATCCCGGTCACGCCAGTAACCAGGCTGGGTAAGACTGGATGTCTTTTGGCTTGATTACTTCTGATAGTTGATCACTCGCCAGTCGGTAGGCTTAATGACCACGTTAAACTGTGGGTCCAGTCCAAATAAACCCTCGTTGGTAGTAAGGAAACTTTAAAATATTAGAAAAAAACATAATAACAACGCAATAAGAACTATCCATTGATATGTGAAAACTCTAAACCTGTTCTATAAGCGGAAATTATAAAATGAATTATATTTATATGCGTTCTTTTGTTTCAGCGAAACAAAATGCCACAAGATAGCATCTAGTAGGCCTACGAATGTAAATTTTCCAACGGATGTGTAACTGGGATACAAGAGCGAGCATTATTCCCCAAAAAATATAATACCTGCCGTCGGCATTCACTTCTTTTAGGGCAAATTTTTCACGGTATAAAATTATCCTAACCATTCCTATTCAGCTTTTACGGCATGTTTAGCAAGAAAAAACTAGCCGGCGAAGTTGAATCTCGAATTTGTCGTTACAAAGAAGAATACGTTTAGTGCCCGTGCGTTTTGCATTTGTTTGGCTTAACTCGTAAAACTCGGCAAATGGGTTTTTGTCATACGGGAATGTATATCTCGTTATAAAGCATGTGATGGCGAGATGTTTACTTTGCGACTTAGCTATTTAAATTTGGGTTTTGTTATGGGTGTTACTGTCACAAAACATAAAAATGTAGAGTGGGAGCTAAAAATGTAGGAATCACTAGTGGGCGAGAGATCACCGATTTCTGTTTCTCCATTGGATCTACTGAAATTTCGTAGAAAATTTTCGGTTTGCTTTTTTAAAGTGTGTTCGCCTATTCAAGAAAAGCTATTTAGTGCTAATAATAATAATTCATCAACATAACAAGTGCTTCATTTAGAGTACAATTTACCTCACCTACCACAACTGTATATGAATAGCTGAATGAGTGTAGCTCGTGGAACAGCATCATAAATCTTGAAATAATGTGCACAATTAGAGTGTTCAACTCTGGGGTTATTCCTTCCAAAGGAGTAGAGTGTCAAAGACATAAACAGAGACCTCATCAGCACATTAATGTTGAGGTTCTTCAGTCCCTATATAATGATGGCTTAATTCAAAGATTAATTAGAGTAAAAGCACTTGATATACTTCACTGGAGTTATAAGTAAAATTCAGTGTACATTACAAATAGTGACATATAGTCTACCGCAACTTGTATATTCGTTTCAGAATCAAACAATATTTTCCTACTCATTTTAGTATAGTTATAAAGAGACACAATGCTGTCTGACTAATTAGAACGCGTAAAGGAATGAGCCTGTCAAAGTCGTCTGGTTATCAGACGTTCTGCAATTCTTGAAAGCAATAGTGATAAGAAGTTATAGCTCTAATGTATAATCTATTCAAAGTTTATTTATATATGCGCCATCGAAATTTGTGACGTCAAAACGTCGCAATGTTTCTGCAACAATTCTGAGTTTTAGTTCAGTTTGGCTTTGGTATGCCACAAAATTCTAATCTAAATAAAATAATTAAACAAAAATACTGTTTTCAAATTTAATTTATTTTGACATTATAGTACACCTAATGCATATATTATCGAGGGACTTAAAACTACAATTAAGAAAACGGGTATAATGGTTTGTAGGATAGAGTTGTTTTATTATATTTACATTGAATTTTTTTCTAGGCACATATTTTTAGGTAGTGGTATCCCCCGTGGAAGCCTAATCCACCTAATTGACAATTATATATCAAAATAATGTATTATACTTTCATTTTAGAGCATATTTACCTCTCTACGTTTAGTTTTTGTGTCCTTCGATGGTGAGTTTACTTGTCAACTCATTTTGATATCACTGTATTTTTTATTTCTTCTACCTGTATGCACCATGCTTGATAAAATTAATCCCTGAATTCTGCCTAAGAAAACAGTTAGTATTCATTCTTTCCTCATACTTTCTAACCAAATGCTCATGTTTAATTCTGAACAATTACAATCATATCTGTGCACACAAATTTTTACTCCCTAGCATACCATTTTCTTCAGTTATATTCCATTATGTTATATTCCATTATGTGCATACCTTTAGTTGTTTCCACTTTCATCACTCTGTCTCAGGAATTTCCTGCATTGCACAGTATTACTATATATCCTGAAAGTTTCCTTTAGTCATTTTCACTTTTCGAGTGACAGTCCAAGTGAATCACTAAACTGTTAATTTCCAATGCTTATAAAACATGTTTCACGATTCACCATTTATGAATTAGTTCCTCTGAATGTTTATCGTCTTTTTCTAAAGAGAGAGTGTTATGGTCGACAATGCTTCTTTCAGCATATACAAAAACAATACAAACTTGATTATATTGAATATACAATTAGGGAGGATGTCATAAGTCATAGTATATGACCATATTATTCAGGCATCTGATCTACTGTACATCTTTTTTCTGGCATATTTATAAAAAATTAAATTTTTACAAACTCAAAACGTTTCAGCTTTATTTCTTTTATACCTAGTAATAATTTGAAATAGTTCACTTTGTAGCATAGTCCCTTTCATGTTTTGAAAGCCATTCTTTCATTACTGCCTCTGTTGATTCTATTGTTGGTATTTTATCCACCAGTGTACTGCGATATAGCGCAATGTCCAAAATAATAACTGAGAGTTCTTCTATTTTTACTGCGTCGATGACGCTTATATAAAGAAAGTTTGAATAGACTAATATATAAACTATTCTGGTTTTATAACTAACTGTAGTTTTTAGAGGCATTATAATGTTAAAGTAAATTATATTTGATAACAATATGTTTGTTTAATTATTTTTATTAGATTAGAATTTTGTTGTATGTCAAAACCAAACTGAACTAAAACTCGTTGATACGGCAAGATCGCGACGTTTTACGTCATAAATTTAGACGACATATGTACAAAAGAACTTTGAATAGACTATGGATGTTAAGCCCAAAGTTCTTTGTAATATTAAAACCAAAAAGTCACTAGTATAAAAATAAATAGTTTATTAATATTATTGCATAGATTTCTATAATAAATAGTCAACATGAAATGATAATATTTTAAAGTGGTAAAGCTTTGAGAGACTTAACTTAGTTGGTTTTGCTAGAATTCGTATTACTCCAAAAATATTTCATTTATATCTTCAGAAGCTGGCACCAGTTAGAGATACACCGGACTCTCTAAGAAAAGGATATGTTGAGACACAGACTGAATTAATAAAGATACGAATGACGTTTTTGTCAGGTCATTGTACGAAATTATTAGAAATATTAGAATATTAAAAAATATATATTATAGAAATTAAAAATTAAATTAGGATATTAAATTTCCTTAACTATAATTGGCTTTTACCTATCGGAAACACCATCGACTTCGGTCTTAATGCTGAACTTTAACAATATTTAATTTATTATTAAATTAGAGATAAAAAAATTAATTATGATGACGTATAAAATGCACGCAATAAAATATATTCCATCCCGGTAGAGCGCGTAAGAGTTCATTAACTCGACTGTTACGGTCGGGGAAAGTAAGAATCAGAAAAATTTTGCATAATTTAACGATTTCTTTCTTTAAATTTCGAATTCAACGACCGAACTTTTGTAATTAAAAATTTCGGAGAAAATTAGCAAACTTCCAGGGGAACGGTAATTTATCTCTCGTTTTTTTCTTTTCTTGGCCGGTAGGGAAAACGCCTACAAAGTGTTTTCTTACTTTCGTAGATGTTTTCATTGCTTAATAAAACCATAATTCGTTTAGATTCAAACCTAAATTTTTCAGTATTTATTCTTTAATATTATGTTGTTGCTCAGAATTGTTCATGGCTTTCTAAATGTTAATGAAACATAACTTAAATAACTTTGGATGCTGAAGAAGTGCGTAAATTAATCTATGATTATGGATTGCTCCTAAACCAGTATTATTCTTCCGACATTTTATGGCTGTATTTTAACAGAAAGATTTTTTTGATAACATCTCTATTAGATATGTTTAATACAATCTTAAATATAAATTAATAAATTACTACATTTCATTTATACTTGGATTAATTCACAAGCAAGACGAGTGCGAGATAAATACACTCATATTTTTGTTCCCCAATTATAAAATTATAATACCGTAAGCTACAGTTTACACTTAAGGTATACACTTTATATAAGTTCGTATGGTTTGGTGCATTTCAATCTTCTGATTTCCTGCACGTTGTCCAGTAGTTGTATTGCTGCCACGTCAGTATGATTTAGTATTCTTCTTACGTGTTTTAAGACAAAATCTTGTATAAATTCGCAAATCCATTTGATTTCCAGGTCATCGGGCAGTTCTTCGTTGGTTACGTAGCGATAGGCATTGGTAGTTCATCGAAGAACCTTGTTTTGACAGCGTTGGATAACTAGTTGAGTTTAATATTTAGTGTAACCCCGTGTTTGTAAAATTGGCTATTTGGTTTTTTTGACTGATAAATCAATATCTTTGATTTTAGATCAAGTTCCGACTAACCAGGATAGTAGTTTTATCTTGGTTCTAATGTGCTTTGCCTTTTGTCTAATATGGTGTTTCCATTTTAATCTACCGTCACCATGGATATCGGGGTATTTATCTGATTCTGCTTGAGTCATCGTTCATCCATTGAGGTTTTTCTTAAGAAGAAATATTGTTATCGTCATGTAAACATTACTTAATTTAATTTTATTTTTGTAAGACTAATATTTTTTTTGAATCAATATGTTTGTGAGTTCTTATTATTGTTATTTATCATGCCCATTCAAATAGTTCATAACAGTATTGCTAATATCACTGTCTGATACTGTTCCTCTAACAGAAATAAGATTACGTATTTTGAATTCCCTTTTCCACCGTTACAAATAATATCTACTAAAATGGTTGCCTAACACGTCACGTTCCTTAATATTAGTGTGAATACTATTTAGGTTAAAAAGCTATATTACTTCACAATGGCAGCCAGTATCCGAAACCAGTAGCCAGCGAAAACATGAAAGTAGTTTTAGACTTATTCAAATACAAAGAATACAACTGGAAAGTTTGTGTTGATTTAAAAGTTGTTGCTATATTGCTCAGACTGCAGGGAGGTTTTAGGAAATATTGTTGTTTTCTTTGTTTGTGGGACAGCAAAGACACCAAAAACCACTGTGAAATTAAAGTTAAGCTAAAAATAACTGACTTGGTTTGTGGTAAATAAAATGTTGAATATGTACCTCTTATTCCATAAGAAAATGTAATTCTTCCACCCTTAGATATTAAACTTGATTTAATGAACAATTTTGTCAATGCCATGGATAAATATGATAAAGGATTTTTGTTTCCTGTAAACTAAGGGATGCTGAATTAAAATTAAGCATTTTCATTGGCCATATCTTACCAGAAAAGAGTTAACGACTTGGTTATATCTAAAGAAGGTAGTTTATGGATTTCTAGCCAATCTTAAAGCAGACAATGTAGTGTTTTCAGTGAATGATTTGTTGCATAAATGAAAAGTTAAGAAAAGAAAACGATGGGGTGCAGAATGTTTTTAAAGATACGTTTCTTGCATTCCTTTTCATGTCCATTGTACCCCCTAATCTTGGAATGGTGAGTGCAGAACAAGATGAATGCATTCACCAGGATATAAAGCAGATAGGAGAGCGTCATCAAGGAAGACAGAATGCTAAAATATTGATAGATTACGTCGTCATATTTTTTCAGCTCGTTTTTTTCTATCTACCACATAAACCTGAGTTAATTTTGAATCATTGTCCATTTGTAAGTGCATATTATAATTTTTGTATAATATTCATAATGTAAATAAATAAATATGATTTAAACATATCATAAAGTCTTTATTTTTTTATAATACTTTCATTTATCCTAACTTGGTACATGAAATGGTAAGTGTTACAAAAAATCCGATTAACTTTTTGTGTTCAGCAGGTTTTCAATTTTCTATGTAAAGTTTCAAATCAGTTAATTTTACATTAGTTAACTGGGAATATTTTCTTTTGTTGGGCGGAAGATACTTGTTTGTACATATATGCAAACATGCAAACAGAATTTGCACAAGCGCGATTCTTAAAACTTACTCTTCATTTAACATCGGAAATTCTTATTTGCAACAAAAAGGGATCCCTGCAATTCTCCTGACCCAAAGTTGCATCCACAATGGCTTCGTCGCTTCAAAAGCTTCCGCTTTTGTTCGAGACGCCATCCTTTGTTGTTCTGACAAAACAATTGCTTCCCTCCTCTGTTGGTCGTCGGAAACTTTCCGACGTCTTGGAATAATCAAGTACTAAAAAATGTCCATTTTTGAATTTTAATTATTATAAAGTTTGCAAATATTTTCCGTATTCAAATCGCGTAATTTATTTATGAGGAATAACGAATAATACGTATAAATTTTAGTGTTTTAATGAACTAACTCCACTATTATGGAGATGATAACTTTTTAAAGAGATAAGTTTCAGTTTGTTTAGTCATTTATACTCCTAAGTTTTTAAGTTTTATTCAGTGAATGGATTTATTAATTTTAATTTAATTTAATTTACTGCTCTTCGATAATAAACTATACGGGGGAGAGCTGCTATTTGATATGTTTGGTAATACATTTTATTTTAACTCTATAACATCTTCTGCGCCGTCGTGCTAAATACTGATAAAGACCTTTATGAAGCCAACTATATAATTACATTACATTTTAACATTTGTCTTCCTTGGTCCTTTATCTTTTTATATTTCTTTTAAATGTGTTAATATATTGTTACTCTTCGTTGCCGACTAATCTAAAATTTGTCTTTGCAGTGACAGAAAATTAGGTATTTATCTTTAAAGACCTTTACTTAGACTCTAATAGAATGAAACAAAATAAAAGTTATTAACAATTTTCTGTGGTTTTATGATTTAGTAATTTTCAGTACACAGTTATACAAGATCACACGGTATTTTTTTCTTCAGTTTTTGTCCTAGTAAAGTTGCAACACTTCAGTGTTAACAAGGGGGTAGAGTTTCTCATCATGTCTTGTTGTGAATCTTTTAATATCCACTATACGAGTTGGAATATGAAGGCATCAATGTTAGTAACTGTTTCAGTAATATCTGATTTTAAGGAATTTCCGATTTTTTTGTATTATGTTGATATTTGTTCTTACAGAATATCCCCATGAATTAATTCTATAGGTCCACATAGGTTTTGGTAATTGCTACAGCATTATGTATCGATACTTTGGAAGTTTTCCTAGTAACCAACACATTTTTGTGTAATGTTTTTGTAAGGCTTGACAAAAAAAATATCCAAATATAAGAAAATTAGTCACTGAAATAATCTACAGAGCGTCTTATAATATTTAGTAAATAGAGGAATATTTAAATGTCATTCATATTGGATACTACATGAATTTGATTAAATAAATTATAAAAAAGCTGAAAACTATTTACTAAGTATTATATGAAAAAGAATTTTTTTTAAATATACTACAATTTTTATGTAATACAATTTACAATTATATATAAATTATATATATATATATATATATATATATATATATATATATATATATATATATATATACATTGATTTTTTCCGTCATTGTAATAATTGTCTACATTGTTTTGTTCCTCAGTGAATAAAGAAGTCCTAAAAATTATCTCTGAATCTGTAAAAGTATGTGTACAAATAATTTGTAATTATTGGAAAGCTTTACCAAATATTACGATCATCTTTTATATAATTCATCAAAATTTGCTTGGATTCAACATTTGATTTTTTAACATGAACCGAATTAGGATCTAAAATAACGGACTTACTTCATAACATATTGTCCACAAGGCTCCCGTTTCGATGCAGAATATTAGTGGTAGGCTCACCATTATCTTGAGTCAGTAGTATCATCAAAATAGTGATAAAACTATGTAGAACTCTATATAATTATTTCCAAATTGGTTCTGGAATGGGTCTTCATTTATTTGTCAGCAAATATGTAGCCCATTCTTCATTACTAGGTTGTTCAATAAGTACTGATGAGGCCCCGTAGTTCAACGAACCTCGTCATACATATGTAAACACGCCTAAATCACTTGTTATATAAACAGGGTATGATTTAATAAATAATTATTTAATGGCAAGGGAACAAAGAAACATTTCCCACGTTGGACTGCTCTAGGTAATGGAGATATAGTATGAGAATCATAAATATATAATTCTAAAATATTGATAAAGCCACATAAGCCATCAGGATCGTGACAAAATAGTTATTTAAGCACTAAATTCTCATTAAGAGAAGAACAATAAAACTATTTATTAAAAATAACAATTGTTACGTAATTACTAGAAGCATTCCTTGACATAGAGTGGTGGAAGCTGGGGCACTAAAACTTTGGAAACTATTACATACGATGAAAATTTATTGTAAGCACCAGCTAGCTGGAATGAGATGACTAGAACTAGAATAAAGAATATACAAACATATTGCAAAAACAAAAAACAGTGTTTATTGTAATACTTCTTATTGCACAACATTGTTAATACTCTTTTCTGGTATTTCGGATAAAAATAATAACGGTTCTCTATCTTTTGAACGAATATATTCACATTAAGCGTAACATTTCTGTGTCTTTGCTCATTGCTCATATCTATTTATCTATTTGACTTGCATCGCTGCAAAAACCTCAACCCAAGTTGGTACGTCTAATTGGCGGCATTTTGTAGAATTCCAATGAAAACAACATTTTGCTCCCTTAGTGTTTCTATATAGTTTCTATATATGTTTAGTCTGTTAAAATTTGCTAAATATCGGCATATATCATTTTTTAGATGACATTTTTTAACTATCAAAAGCACGAAGTTTAAATATTCGTTAAGTTTTCTTAATTTTCCTAATTTTCTGGGAAATTCAAAGCTTTCTCTCTGTAGAAACCATCAATGTCAAACCGGTAAACAAAGGTATAATTGCTGTTATTGTTTCAAAAATGATAATTCTACTAAAACGTATTAGTTTATACAAGGAGCGCGATTTTGCACTACTAACAGAGATGATAACGTTATTTTTATTCCCTTAAAATTAATTCACATTACTGCTATTAACATTCGTTCAAAATAAGGCGTCTCTGTTGAATACTCTATCAATTAAATCAATAGATATCCAACAATTATTTCAAATTCTTCATAACTAACTTGAAACACCAACTTCTTATCTCGCACGTGTGGAGGAACTTAAAAAATAAATTCGAGACACTTCTAAAGTTACGTCCGACTGATATATCATATGAAATGGGAATCGGAATGTATTTTCTGTACGTGACTCTTTGTCATGAGCCCCAAAAATATTTTGATGTTGTTTTCCAGATGAGAAAACCGGAACTAATTCAAAACCGGAAAATCGAATACGGTTTGGAATTGGAATACGGAAAAAAGTTTATAAAAGCACGTGTCCAATTTCCGCCGGTTTGTTTACCACCCCTAAAAGGGTCACATGTGAATGTATACTTTAATAATATCAAATATTGTATAATATTATTAAGGGAATGAACATTAAGTGTAGATATATTTAATCAGAGATATGTTATGTATTGGTGATCAGCATTAAATTATTATAAATATTCCAAAAAGTGTTATTCAATAGAGCTATGAAAACCCAGAAAGAGTTTGAAATATATAAATTTACTAACAAGAAAAAGTATAATAATAAAATATGCTGGCTTGGTTGGCGCAGTGGTATAGGCGACAGGACGGTCCACCTACTGTTGCGACAGTCACGGGTTCGAATCCTGCTGGGGAATGGTCGTAAATTTATGTCTGTTATTATTTAATATTTGTGATAGGCAAGAGTGCAAAATCCGACAAGGAAAATGATCGCAGTCACGCCAGTAACCAGACTGAATATGACCGGATGTCTTCTGGGACGATTTCCAAGTGGGTCACTCTCCAGGTCTAGTCCAGATAAACCCTCGTTGGTAAAAAGGAGGCTTTAAAATATTTTTAAAAAGTAAAAAATAAAATATGACAGCTATTGTGTTAAAAAAATCGAAGATATTATGAATAGGTGAATGTAGTAATTAAAATATGCAGAAAAATTTAAACTAATTCTATAATTTTCATAGATAGAATAGATAGGACAAATGGAATAAATTATTTATTATTTACAGTAATTTGGTAAAGCCATTTAATCGTTAATAGATTTTAAGATGTTTGACTGTTAATGCTTTAAAATGTGTAACTATAGGATACATAATTCTTTAAACCTTTCATAAATTATCTTTATTATTTACTTTATATATCGATCTAAGTTTTTATCGTTATTTCGCTATACAGTTGTGCTTTTGCGTTTAAATCAGGATACTTTGACACAACGAATGTGGACAAAGTCTTATAGATAAAATTTGCGCATAACTATAATTAGCTTTAGAAGCGAGATGTCAACGTTCTGGATAACACGAAGTTGAAGAATACAAGGATAAATGATAATTGGGAGTTAAAGAAATGGTTCTTATGTGTTAAATTTTGTAATAATAACCAATCTCTCGTAAAAACTGATCATTATTGTTGCTGACCAGAGTGGAGCCTAAAATTATTTAATCCATATCTTATTGTAATAGAGGAAGAACGACGGAAGTCGCTCAATATGAGGCAGACAGATACTGGGAATTGGTCAAAGAATTCACAGCTCGCTGCAGCGCTTGACGACATCAGGCAGCTGTGCGAGAAATAACAGCGTTTATTCAATAACAAATTGAATTTCAACAAATGCAAATGTATTCCTTTAATAAACTTTTTTGAATTCTAAAAACAAATGCGAAATTGGATTCGTTATTTTTCCCTAAGAATAGTACCCAATACTCTGATTCACAGAATTTCAACCTTTTATCGGTACTTGATAAATCAATAAGTTACTAAATGATTTAATTATACATTCCCTTCTTCTATATTCTGTTTTCTAAACTACGGAGAAAGAGACCATTTGTTTGTTAGTTTACATACAATAATTACTTTAATTAATACTACATATCTTATATACTTTTAATTTTTGATCATGATCTTATATTGAAAGTATTATCAAAACAAGTTTTAGCTGGCGCGGTTGGCGCAGTGGTAGAGACGACAAGACGGTTCACATATTTTAGCGATAGTTGCGAGTTCGAATCCTGCTGGGGCATGGTCGTAAATTTGTGTTTGCGAGTGTTTAACATTTGTGATTGTTTTTGGGCAAGAGTGTAAAATCCGACGACAAAAATGATCTCAGTCACGCCACTAACCAGGCTTGGTAAGACCGGATGTCTTCTGGGATGATTTCTAAGTTGGTTACTCGCCAGTCAATAGGCTTAATGCCGAGAACCCACGTTAAACTGTAGGCCCAGTCCAGATAAACCCTCGTTGATAAAAAGAAGACTTTAAAATAAGTCTGCATGGTATGTTAAGTTATATCATTTTAAAATTATTTTTACTCCATTATTAGAGAAACATGTTTAAATTAATAAATTGTGATCGAAATTTTACCACTGGACTTCTTCGTTCATATATAATTAAATCTAGTTTCGATAATAAAATGGCTGACCCCATAAATAATCAAATAAAAATCAAATATAATAATATAAATAATCGAATGTTGTGCCAATGCTCTATCCCATCGTAATTTGTTAGAAGACTATATGGAAAAACATCTATATTTATATATACGACAAGAATGAAAGATATCGAAAAATAAACCCGGAAAATAAGAAAAAAATAAATAAACACATATCTCGTCGCGTGTATGTTGGCCCCGCGGTCGGAATAATACATAATAAATAAGTTGCATTTGCATAGAAAGAAATCACAATATTTTCGTATACTATAGCAAACATCGACGTCCCTGGATCGTCGAAGATACCAAACAATAAAAATATTTGACTTTTTCGCCATATATTCCCCGTTTTTTTATCTGTTTCAAATTCCACAATCGCCCGCCGATATTTCTACAAGAGTGGAGACGGTCTTAAAATAAACTTCGGGATTATTTAGAATTTTCTTTCCGTTTCTTGTGAATACGTTTCGGTATATATAAACAATCCCGCCGTTGCCTTTCGGTGATTTGGTTAATGCTGTGTCGTATACTTCGTTACCTATTTTGTTTTATCGATGCCGCTGTATTTGCGTTATTCAATTCTTCTGTTGAAATACAGTGGGGACGTTGATCTTTGAAAGCGGAGATAATTTGGGTTATTTACAATAGTCAGGATCTAAATCCAAGTAGGTTCTTTTTAAATCGGGTCTAATAAATCGATATAATTTCAAGAAATCTATTAAACATTTGACTATAGTTTTCACTATCAGTTCTATATCATTTGTTTTAATATAACATCTATTTTTACATACGTTTAGTAGCATCTTCGATCAATACAGAAGCAAGACGAAGACGGAACATATACATCAGTATGTAGTTCCTAAAATTATAATTAATTTGTACTAAACTATTCAAAAGTGAACTGTCGCACATATTTTTTATGAGTTCGTGTATAGCCAATCTAAAA
Source organism: Rhynchophorus ferrugineus (assembly GCF_030347505.1). Classification (NCBI taxonomy): domain Eukaryota; kingdom Metazoa; phylum Arthropoda; class Insecta; order Coleoptera; family Curculionidae; genus Rhynchophorus; species Rhynchophorus ferrugineus. The sequence goes on along the minus strand of NW_027472583.1, from coordinate 57,789,031 downwards.
TAGCAATACTCCCACGCCATTATGACGTCGAGTTTTTATTTTTTAACTATTTTACAGCCTACATTATACCAACGAGGGTTTATCTAAACTGGACCTACAGTTTACCGTAGGTTTCGAACCGCGGTCCTCGGCATTAATCCTACCTACTGACCAGTGACCAACTTGGAGATCATCCCAGAAGAAATCCGATCGTATTCGGCCTGGTTGCTGGCGTGACTGGGATCATTTTCCTTGTGGGATTTTACACCATTTTCTAGGATAATCACAGATATTAAACAATCACAAACATATATTTACGACCATACTACAGCAGGATTCGAACACGCGACTACCGCAAAAGTAGCTCTTGTCGCCTTTACCACTGCGCCAACCAAGTCCGTGACGTTGATGATTCCTATCAAATGTCAGCAAAATTCTTCACAATATTAAGTTTCTTTGGCGCTTTGCATGTTTTAGTACATATAAAATTGCTGGTTAATATTTGTTGTTAATCTGATTGAGAATGTAAAATACGCTAGAGAGTTATTGACACCAATAAATATTAGATCTCTAAAAAACTGAAGTACATTAGAAAATTAGATTCACCAAAGATAAACCGCGCCCACGCGAAGCGAGTGACGAATCAAGATCATCTTGATGCTTGCTGTAGTAGGAATCAAATACAACGTGGGACAAAAACCCCATTACCATCGACGCAATTTCCGATGAGTCGCAATAGTGGAATTATTATTTTCATTATATATTGTCACTATTACTACTCGTTCTTGTGGCATATATTTATCGACAATAAAATTTAGACGTCTACAAAATACAATGGTTCAAACGAAACTGAGCTAAACTTCACAAAACCAAGGTGGCACGCAATCAAAATGGTAGCGGGTCTTTTGCCCCATATTATATATGAAACATATGAGTAAACTGAGAAAGTTTTTTTCTATATTATAGTCCCGATATAATCATAATTTAATACAAAGCAGTTAAACTGAGGACTATTTTCAGAAATTCCAGAAATTTGCTCTCTAAGGAAGAACTATCTGAGATGGTCGCTCAATTAATATAAATCAAATGTATTTGTGTTATGTAATTTATTTTTGTTAGAAACAGGCTTGAAAAAAGATATCCTGTAAGTCAGATGACAGAAAAATATGGCCATATACTGTTAGGCTTTCTTCCCAATCATTGCATATTTAATACTAACGAATTGATATGTGGTTTCCAAAAAATTATTATAAAGATTCTGCTGGCGGAGAGGAATATATACTGAAAAATTGTCTGAACTTCTGGAGATGCATTGTTTGTAATGACATCTTTGTCTTGGATGAAAGCCCTTAGATACACAGAAACTTCATAAGAAATTGACCAATATAGGAATCGCGAACAACTGCTTAATATATTAGAAATTTAGTAATTTCCTTGGGTAATGGATATAATAGTGAAAGCAACAAGCATATCACTATTGTTTAAGAGATTTAGAAAAAATATGTATTTTCTTAGGCTAATTTGTTAAAATATCGATATATTTTTCCCCCCGATATTATATACACATATCTATATTTTTTTAATATATATTTTTTTTCGGTGGCCAACACTCCTAGTCTGAACGAAACTTTCCTGATGTTGAATTATAATCCAGTATTGACAATTATCAGAAAAGAGTCATGAGGGTGAAACACTATTATAAACGCATGAGTATTTGGATGTAATGTACTTTTACAGATAATATGGCAAATATATTAGGGAGAATGCAATGATTCAATAGGAAGATTCAAAGGAAATCGGTAAAATTTTGCAAAAAAAACTACACAGGTAGTAATAGAAGAAAATAAAAAGAAACGTACTTATATCAAAATGACTCCAGCAGGAAACCCACGATAGTAAATACGCTCATCACTAAAATTGTTACATGGGTAGATTAGAAAAGTTTGGATATAAGAAGTCTCAAAAGTCTTAGAATATTGTGTCGACTTTAAAAAAATATCGTGGAAATCTGAGTTCTGAACTATAAGGTGCATATATTGTGATACAAACCATAAGCCTTGAATCTCCATTATGGTAATTATGTTTGTTGCACGCGTATGTCAAACGAAGATATGCAGTTATACCATAATTAAAATAATAAATAATAACCAAATATAATGATAAGCTTTTAAATTTCAACTAAAATATGCAAAACAGTCTTACAGATTACATTAATATATCATTCTCTGTATATCATAACAAAGGTTTAAAATTAAAATTAAACACTTTAAAAAAAGGTGAAAAATATTATTCAGCTTAACTCGATTTTTATTCGACTTGATAAATATGTTTTGTTCTAAATTTTAATTTTGCCCGGCGGATTTTCGCCATTTGCAAGTTTCTCGAGTTTTGTGGTGGAATTATCGTGAAAACAGTATGAAAAATTGAAATAAACCGGATTTATATAGCCGGCCGCTTTTGTTCCTTATTTTAAGTTTCAACAACTTTAATCTTATTATATTTTATGTACACTTTATACGATATATAATATGAGATTCTTGAAAAATACAGAAAATATTTATAATTTTATTAAAAGTAGAACAAATTGTTTGATTTCAACATTGTCGACGAATAGTATTTTCGTAAATTAATTAAAATAGATTTGGGGTTGTTTTCTTTCGGATATTTTATTGTAATTTATTATAATATAATATTATATTAGCAAATGTGATATTTACATACAAAATAGTATTTGTGTCAGGTCTATAAATTAATTAGAAAGGTTTTATATTAGTTGGTGTTACTGTGTATTATTCGCATCGAGTATATTTCTAACCAACTTTGTGCTGAAGCCTCATCAACTTTTACAAGGTTTTATTTTTTAACTTGTGTCATTTCATCGAAGTGTAAACAGAATTTTCAGTGCGTTGGAAATGTTAGAATGTGTACCGAGTAAATCGCCCTAGCGGGAAGCTTTACTTTTTTTCCATTTGAAGAGAAACACGGCTGATAATCATCGAATGCTGTGTGAAGGTTATGAAAAATATACTTCATCGAATTCAACATATGAATACCAGTTTTGATACTTAAAAAGTGGTGATTTTGATACCGAATACAAAGAGCATTCTGGACAGGCAAAAAAATTTATGATGAGGATTTGTAGGTATTACTAGATGAAACCGTCAATGGAGATCGCCATCTACTACAATTGCTGCGTTTGAGCTGAACTCTGCGCGACGAACGGCCAGAATACGAGCAAAGATACAACAGTGTTATTCTTTAGCATGACAACGTCTAACCACATCTTATTAAACCAGTGAAAAATGCATATATTGGGAATACTAAATTGGGAAGCGTTACTCTACCCATCGTGTCCTCCAGACCTTCCTCCTTCTAATTGCTACCTGTTTCGATTTAACAGTCGTGATCTACCTGAAAAGCGCTTCATTTATTAGGAAGACATCAAAAAATGGTTCTATTCGTAAATAGCTCTAAAATGACATCGTTCGAGACGCTCGAGATGGAAACCGTATATTGCCTGAAAGATGGGAAAAAGTAGCGGCTATTGAAGGACAATAAGGTTTCAAATTTTAAAAGAATTCACTATAATTTAAAATTAAAAAAGCTGTACAAATAATTATCTCAAAAATGGTATTACGGAAAAAGGCATCACATTAAATCACTTGCTGATTGAATTGTTACATGGAATTGAAAATGGTTTCGGTATGATACACAATTATCTCGGTAACGGGTGGTAAAGGTATATCTTTGTAATAATAAGGGTATTATCCTAAATATTGTTTACTAAATTTCGCCACGGTTAGCGACAGGCTGCAATTATTGTGGTTTGGAACAATATTATTATCGTAGTCTTCATATTCTCTATATCACATTTAGTGATTTTGATCCATGTTTGTTTCGGGATTGTTCAAGGCTCCTCCACCTAAGGAGTTAATTTCAGTATAGAGTTCTGTTACTAATATTGAGTTTGAGATCCGCCTGTCAAAACATTTTCAATCTGAGTGTCTGAATTTGATTTCTCCATTATTATAATCGCATCTTAAATGAATAATCTTTGAGAGAAAAATGTAAAATTCGCACTTGAAGGTGAGATACGTTTTCGAAAGAGGCGATGTTTAGTTTTTTTTATTTTTATAGCTTACTACTTATTTAACTGAAACAAACACTTATTATTATATACAGTAACTAGCGACCCGCCCCGGCTTCGCATGGGTGCAATGCTGATACTAAATTAAATACACTACAGAAAAAATATGAACGTTGTATATAAAAACATAGCGGCCCGCTCCGACTTTGCACGGGCATAAAATATATATGCCTATGTTACTCAATGAAAACATGATTAAAATCGATCCAGTATTTTTGGTTCATTCATTACTGCCCTTGGCCTGCACGCATTAAATTTGGAGTAAAACAATTCCTCTTCCCCTATACTTACTATGAAGATTTCCTGCTATCTTTGGAATATCTAAATTCATACAATTTTTATTACATTACACATTTTTAAACGCAAATTTTAAATTTGTAATATCTCCGAAAATATTTGTTTAATTTACATGCTGTAAGGAACCATATTGATCTATATTAATTGCACACTGTATTTAAGGTACTTAATTCGATAGGGATTAATGCCGTATTGCTTAAAATAGCTTCGTAAATAAGCCATTTTCTTACGTAAAAAGTAAACAACAAAAATGGTTAATGTGGGTTATCCCTAAAAGATAAACATATACCATCGCGGACTTTTTTGTAGACCTTTTTATGGTGTACAATACTGTAGTACATTAATTTGATCTAACTCGTAGGGTTAGGCAGCGTTTTTGCTAATTGTTAAATAAGCCTAAAAAAATAGGTTAATTTACGAGATCACGTTAGAAACCTCTAAAATGTTGTCTTAGTATATTATGCATGTATTATAGATATAAACCTTCATCTTAAATCACTCTATCTACTGAAAAAAACCGCATCAAAATCCGTTGCGTAGTTTTAAAGATTTAAGCGCACATAGGGATATAGGGACAGAAAAGGCGACTTTGTTTTATACTATGTAGTGATATAAAAAGTTTCTTACAAACGGTTATTAAATACTCATAGTTAAGAGGCTCAAAACTAGGAGTGTGGAACCCTCGTTATGGCTTATATTAAGTCTTCAGAATATACTTTTAAAGTGTACATAATACTTAAATTCCAGTATGTAAAATACAGTTAAAAATTGTAGAAATTGACATTGAAAAACAACATTGAACATTGAAAAAGAAAAACATATTCCTTGAATCTACAACATTCAGCATGTTCCACGAATGTATATATTTCTCATTCATTTATTGTTTTTAAAACACAGAAGAGATCTTCTTAAGTGTATTATTGAAAGAGCGTTCTTAAATAATGTTGTAGTTTTACAAATTTGATGATATACTTAGAAATATATGTTAAGAGTTAAAAGAAGATTATGTAGGAAAATAATAAAATCCACATAAAATAACTTGACGTCCATTGCTTTTTTATACAATTCACATAAAGTTGGTAATCATTTAACCGCAAAATCAAACTATTAATTCATATTGTATGTTCTAGTGTGCCATGACCAAAGATGCGCAGAATAACACATATAATGCGTTTGTTTAAAATACATTTTGTTATTTTATGACCTGAACTTGAGAGAAAAAAGTTTTTGAGAGAAAATTTCAGGTAAACTAACCTTTTGACATATCATCTCTTTCTATTTATAGGGTATTGTATGTACCTTGGTCAGCAATATTATTTGGTGAAAATGTAAAGTATTAACATTAACAGCTGTTAAACAACCTTATTCAGCTCTTAAATTCATTGATTTTGAAGATCTCTTAACATATGAGAAGATTATTCTTATTGAGTTCTTTACTTCGAAGATATCTGTTGCAGAAACAGGAAGTAAAAGGAACAAAAAATACAAAGAAAGAACTTTCAGATGTCTTTTCATTCGATGGAAAAGACCATAAGATATGTGTGCTTGTTTTGAAAATTGACTCTTTCTGAGCAACCAATCATTACTTTTAGAACCATAATAAAAAGTACTCCTTCCTTGATACGTATTTTGTTGAGAACTGTTGATATCTAATATTAAAATCAAGGAAATATAAAACAGTGATAAATTTCAAGGCCGTTTTTTTTTAAATTTTCCTTATTAAACCAAACGAGAATTGAACGTTGTTAAAGGCGCTATAAAATAGATAATTAAACGGGATAAATACGATTACTTACCACGCCGTTGCTGAACTTTCGTACTACGCAAGGGAGTGTGGCTGTGCCGCCAATTTGGGCCACCACTACGGTACAGTTTTCCGTAATAAATACCGTGGATTTCCCGCCATGCGCCGCGGATTTCACCGCATTCCCAATTCCGAGCAAAGCCTCTTTGCTTTTCCGGTGTTGCTCGCTGTAGCTTCGACGGTGCCGCACAAACAGCGAAAAATCGAAATTTTCTGAAACAAAGGAATACGGAGTTAGACGACATGAAAGTATTTCGCGTGGAATCCACTCACATATTTTACTAACACTATAATTTTATGCAATAAATTAAATAATATATATATTTTTATATATAATGATACTAAACAATATATTTTCTTCAAGCAATAATCTAATATATTATCTAAGTAGTGCACCCATTGATGCCGTACTCTTATTTGGTCTGCGAATCCAGATGTTAGATCTGATATGCCATTTCTGTTGTGATGAGAGTATCTTAGCACTCCCTGCAGTTAAGTAGTTAACTAGTTAATGTGTTGGTATAGTCTGGCTTGATAGTTCTTGCTCTATTAAACAATTTCTTCCTTCACTGTTCGCCGAATCAAATCTAGGTACACATATTTATTTTTTATGTACGGTGAATTCTTTTATGTTCGGTATATTCTTCGTAGTTACGATCCTCTTCCTTTGAAACCTTTCTGGTATTTCGATGTTACTGTAGCTAGTTGTGCCCCATAGTTCTATGCCATCAATTTTTTTTAGATGGTCATTTTACTGGCATCTGACAACGGTGACTTGCGCTCGATGATCTAGTGCATGCTCCGGAACTTTCAGCCCAAGTGTTTCCTTTTAAGATTCCAATTTTACTTACGTATTTTTCCAGATTATTTACATGATGTCTTATGTGCTACTGCTTGATCTGCTTTTATATTTGGTCCACTCTACATTTGCTTTAAACGGTTCGATCATCTTAAGACATCTTGTCATTTCATTTAAATTTCTTTTAAAGATCTGGTTAAATAGTACCACTTGGATTTACTAGTACATTAAGTACAACTTAATACTTTGTATATATATATATATATATATATATATATATATATATATATATATATATATATATATATATATATATATATATATATATATATATATATATATATATATATATATATATATTGGATATTTTGATATTGTAAAAACAGGGACTAGGATTCTCAAACGCCGATTTTATACCTTGTTATATTTAAAATACAATTTCCTAATACCAAAACTAAATTAACTTAAGAGTTTTTGTCACATTTTCTCCAAGCTAACGAGATTATTACAACATCATTGTTCTTCTAGAAGCCTCTTAGTTATTAGAAATAAACTCAATAATAGAAATGCATTTTCCAATTCATACTTAAATTAACTTCATCATCAAAACTAATCTAAATGCGTTACCACTGGAGACTTGTACCACTTGTAGTAATAGTAGTTATAGTAGTAATAGTAGTGTAGTATAGTATAGTAGTGTAGTCAGTTTTGAGGAAAATAGATTTTTGATTATTATATATAACAGAAAAATTGTACAACAAAAATAATTATTTTACAATAAAACTATAATCCTTTCATATATTATATACATAAAAATAATGTTCAGCCATCTATAATAAAGTAACTTAAAATATGTATATATTTTAGCAATATTATATATTATAGCTCAGTAAATATCGGATATTTTTTCTTTCGACCTCTTTATCTGAATTAAAACCTAAACGGCTACTAAAACTAAACTACAATGCGTTCCCAGAATGAAAAGTTGCTCTTGAATAACGAGAACTTATAAATAAGTGAAATAGAAGCTTTCAGAATAATTAGAGAAAGCTCCAACTGAAACTAAACAGTCATTTACACCTTTCATTAGGCAAAACTCGGGCTAAAACTGCCACTTTTCCGGCTCTCCGGAGCGCTTAATCCCACAACTGAAGAAAATCGAGATAGAAACGCTCCGCGACTGTATACTGCTTCAAAATGAAGGAAATGCTAATAAAAACGTGAAACGAAAGTCTACAAGGAAAACCGTCAAAATCAGCATGTTAAAACTTCTGTTAAAAATGTTAAATATTAAATAATTTGTAATGACCAACGCTAAGTCAAATTACGTTTATTGTACTAGCGAGTAATCGATTTAATTTTTCTTATTTTAAAGTTTTATTTCACAAAAACCATCATTGTCTACAACTTTGACCTATCTGCAGATTGCGAGTTGATAAAATTTCATGCGATCAAGGAACGGATGAAACTTGAATTGATATATTCGAAAGAATGAAAGTGATTGTCAGATATACCGTGTGAAGAAGAAGCATATCTCGAGAATCTCGCTAGTAAGGTAAGGTAAGATGTTCCCTTTATTAGTAAACCGCCCATTTTTCTTTTATTATCAGACTAAAAAGCCTAAGTTGAGTTCGATATTGGAATTTTATGACCGTTTCACCTTTTTTGAACAACTAATAACACACCATATCGAGTTGATCCTACACAAATATCAAACGCCGACTTGGTGGTGCAGTGGTAAAGGCGACAGTAAATTTATCTGTGTGATTGTTTAATATTTGTGACTGATTTAGGCACGAGCGCAAAATTGGACAAGGAAAATGATTCCAGTCACGACAGTAACCAGGTTGTGTAAGATCGAATGTGTTCTGGGATGATGTTCAAGCTGGTCACTCGTCGGTCGCTAGGCTTAATGCTGAAGACCGTGGTTCCAGGCCCACGTTAAACTGTAGGTCCAGTCAAGGTAAACCTCTATTTGGTAAAAGAAGACACATATAATTTCATAAGACATATTTAACATAAGACATATTTAATAAGAAATATTTAAAAAAAACCAATATCAAATAGAGAATAATGAGACCAGATAACAAATAACATAAATCTGTTATAATAGATTAATAAAAAATTTGAAATGTCAAAAATCACTTTCAAAAAATACTAAATTACTAGCTACATTTAAAACTTACATAAAATAATGAGCCAGTGTTCTGATGCAATATTATGAGAAAAAGTGTAAAATGTATTTGCAATAAAACTAGACATGAACAGCAAGAATATTTTGTATTCACCATCGCTTCTTTAACTTCTCCTTCTTACATTTTGATAAATCATTATATCGTTGTATTTTACTGGTACCTTTTATTATTTAAGTAAGAACACCATCTCTTACACTTTTATTTTTCTTATCAACCTCTATAAGTTCTGTGATCACCGTACTACCAATCCAATATATTTCATATTTGTTTTTCTCTAAAATGGAGTTTGATAAATAGTGTAACTTATTGTTGGAGGAGCTTGATCACTTTTCGTATATTGTTGATGACGACCTTTTGCAGCCCCTTGTAATGTATTGGAAATCTTCAATACTTTGATTAAGATATATACACGTAAATATGTGGCCTTGGTTGACACAGTTGTCAAGGTAACAGGACGGTCGTCTTACTGTTAATAATAGCAATAGTCTTGGGATCTAATCCTGCTCTGGCATGGTTGTAAATTTATGACTGTGATTGTTTGTAATTGTGACTTCCCATAAGACAACATTAAACAATCCGACAAGGAAATTAAATCTCAGTCACGCCAGTAACCATGTTGGGTAAGACCGGATGTCTTCTGGCTTAATACCGAGCATCGTGGCTCGGAGTCCACGTTAAGAAGTAGATGCAATCCAGGAAAACCCGATATATATTGGGTGGATTGGTACCATGCGGTTCCCGGTTATACAAGGCCACCACAACGGCGTCTCGTTCTCTTTTCTTTTCTTTATTCCCTTGTAACAATACTAGTACCATAGGGCTACCGTACTTCCTTCACGTTAACCTAATATCCTGTCAATTCTTCTGTCGATTACGTGTACCGTTTAATATCGCAATAAACAAGTATTTCGTCAATCAGTGTTTTTAGTTCTCGTGCAAATTCCTTCCGAAAATAGTAGTGAGTGTTCGGACAAACAATCGCATCGACAGCCGCACTTTTCGACCGGCCAGACGAACATTCCTACAAACCCATATGTTTTTTAGTTAGCCCTAACCCTCAAAATATGCGTGTATAAATTTGACAATTGTCGGATCATTAGTTTGCGAATTATAGCATTTTGAGTGAAGCAACTTTTGTTATTGTAAAAAAAATCGATAAAAAGCCATCAAGGATTGGTATGCTAAGTTTACATGTGGTGAAATTAACACCGAAGACGGCGAACGCAGTGGAGGCCAAAAGAGGTTGTTAAAGACGAAAAAATTAAAAAATCCGCAAAATTATTTCGATTGACCGTAAATTTAAATTGAATGAAATAGCAGATAGTCTAAAAATATCAACTGAATATGTACATCATATCATTCATGAACATTTGGGTATGAGAAAGCTCTGTGCAAAGAGGGTGCCGCGCGAACTCACTTTTGACCAAAAACAACGACGAGTTGATGATTCAGAGCAGTGTTTGAAGATGATCAAGCGTAATAAACCCGAGAGATTTTGCGTCGATATATGACAATGGATGAAACATGGTTCCATCGTTTCACTCCGAAGTCCAATCGACAGTCATCCGAGTGAATTGCACAAGATAAACCCCCTCCGAAGCGTGGGAACACGCAACAGTCGGCTGGCAAGGTTATTGCGACTGTATTTTGGGATGCGCATGTAATAATTTCCATTGATTACCTTGAAAAAGGAAGGACATAATTAGCTATAATTAGTATATCTTCCTTGAAGGGAATTATGTTAAGTAATAAAACTAATTTTTCCAAGAAAAATGTATATTACTATGGTGGGCCGGGGACTTTTCAATTGACGTATTTTATGATTTTTATAAATTTTAGATTTGATTTATGTGTAAGTGTAGATGTAAACAATATAAAGTAAAACATGTGTGATTAAGAAATTTATATTTCCAAAAGCTTTATTAGTTTTTGGACAATATTCGTTCTAAAAAAAATAAATTAAATTATCTGTTTTATCGTGGTGGATAGAGCAGTGAGAGTTAGTGTCTGTTTTGTAGCTACTAGGATATCACAAGGAGCAGTTATTCTCACTATTATGATATCTTGCATTATCATTTTCCCATAGGATACTAGCCTGTTGGTAGGTGTCAGGAATTGTTAAACATATAGATTAACTAGCAGTTGACTATTAATTAACTATTAATACCTTACATTAACTATAATAAAAGATTTCAATCTGATCACACATTTGATAATGTGAGGTTGTAAAAGAATAGTCATTAAAGTAAGTTATTAAATTTAAAAGGAAATAATATTTTATTAAGCAAACATAAACTTTAACAAGTCATAAAAGTACCCCGATATTATAGATGGGAGATTGAAAGACATAAAATCTTCAATAAGCAACTGAAAATGGCCTGGGGCATATCTGCTCGATTATGGCCTTCCAGACTCTTAGGCCTTCATATTCAATTTGTCCAGATTTTGTCCGAAATTTCGTTCCGACTTTATTATAGCGGATGAATTTTTTTCTTGAAAAATAAAATACGTCCAGCAGAACGAACGGGCCCGTATTTTATTACAAAATATTACTCAAAATATCTAATAAAAACGATATGTTAAGCTAAAGTTACTTAATATTCAGGGATGTCATAAATTCGAGCTTTTAATATGAATAATAGGGTTATTATAATTCATATATATTATTTTTACATTTTCAGGTGACTTTATAAGTACGTCCTGTGTGAAAAGTCGCCTCAGACTAGAATATCTTTAACGAAAATAATAATGGTTTACCATTAACATATTACTTAAATAAATGGCAATTAGAAAAATAATAACCAATAAATACAATATCTGAGATAGCTATTGAAATTATGATACATTTGCAAAAACACTTTCGCCGTATTTACAATCTTACTTTCACCAATTACCACTACTTTCATAACAGTTTCGGTTTATTTAGTCTTCATATTTTAAAGATTTTCAATCAATATGATCATCTTCAAAATCCCAAAACAAGTATATATATTCTGAAAACATCATTACTGACATCAAATAAAATAAATAATGTTTCAGATTTCATTCAGTAAATTTTGGCTAAATACGGGATTTATATCAGCCGTAGCATTTAGTTCAATAGATCTACGGTTTTTATTTTTCCACAGGACTGTTTTGAGAAAAAATATCGAAATTATTTTGAGATATATTAATCCAATCATTCAGGTATGAGCGCTTGTATAAGTATAAAACTAAATCTTCGCTCGTATTATTTTTTTTTGTATTTACTTGGAAATACACGATGTTGTGGTAACAACAGTAATTAAAATATGTTTACATCAAGAGAGACTCTACAAATTGAGATATTATAACAAAAGATATAATTAAGATGCCTCAAAATTAAACATAATATTAATTATTGCTAATACAACGCGCGTTAACTTTTTGATGAATTTTCTGTAGCCTTTTTCATTTTATACTAATTATATTTAACTTTTTCTGTATACATGGCTTTTTCTTGTACAATTTATAGATAAAATTGGCCTTTAGCATGAACCGAATGTATTCATATACAATACCTATATTAATTTTAATGTTTAAAATGCTACTGGACGTTATGTTTAAGGACTTACTAAGTCCAAATCGCTCATGTAACATAATCTTCTTATAACTAACCAACTAATATCTCTCTCTAATCCTACCAGATACCTAGGCTAGCTCTTACAGAAGGTTGACATATTTGTAAGTAGTTTTGGATGTAATCATTATATATATTTCAATAATTAATATGATAGATAAAGTCGTTTTAATTTATCAGAGAAAAGAAAAACCGACGATATAACAAGATTTCAGTCATTATAACCGAGTATGATATATCACAATCCTATATAAATTAATAATGGAGCAATACTAATGTCTATGTTTTTTTTACAATTTATTTCCTTATTGCCTTTTCAATATGCTCTTTTGAATTTGAGCGTATAAACATATCAAGTGCTGTACATGTTCTATGATCATTCATTATTCCAAAAGTATGTTGTAGCCAAGCTATGCTGTGTCAGTCTCAATAAATGTTAATTAAAAGTGCTATCTATGCAAGCTCCAGTCGAGCGTTGTTATAAAATATAATAACTTTGTGTCTGTTGTATTTGTCTGTTATGCAACAACACGTAACTCAATATGTTCAATTAACATCGGTAGACATCTGGAATAACTGTTTCTTTATGTTTGAGCAGCTTGTAATGCGTTACAACTTGGTAATCCCACCCAACTGTACAGCAAGGTCTCATGGGATAATCGAAGACTGTTTGCAACAACTTATAACAAATCCACTTATAATCGCCGGTCAGTCACCAAAAACTATTTTTTCTGCCTAAGAATTAATAAAAAATGAAAGCTTGGAAACAGTTCATTTATTAACTGTTGTTTGAGACTGAGGTGAGCTTTCGCCAAGTAGATCTTGAAATGCATTATCTTCAAAGACATTTGCTCCATCAGGCTGTTCTTTGTCAATGAATTCACAATCACAGCTATTGAACTCATGACCACTTTCAACAGAAGAACTTGATAGAGAATTTGAGGAATTGGTTAGTGATATACAACAGACGATATGGAACAGTACGAGACCAATAAAACAAAAATTGCTATGAATTATTATCCAACTCAAATAAGAAATCTCGTAGCAGAGAAAAGCATACTGAGATTATGGTAAAATAATAAAATGCTAACAAATTAAAATAGATTAAATAATATCACACAAACCCTGAGAAGAAAAATAAAGAAAATAACGAAAAAATATAAAAAACGAAACAATAAATCCTTACCTTCAAGGGCTTACATATGAGAAGGACATTTCTCTGTAAAAGACCAGTAAAGGAATAAAAAGACCAACGCCACTGAGGAGCAGTCTAAAAAAAATACTTTTATTTGCCAACCATTTGGAAAATGCTTTCCAATCAAATGAAACATAAATATCTGAAACACTACCTCAAATAAATGAAGTAACCTCCAAGGAGAGAGAACCAGTAACACCAAAAGAAATAACAAAAGAATAAAAACAAATATTAACCCGAAATAAGCACTTGGATATGATCTGATTACAGGAAAAATTCTTAAACCCTTGCCAAGAAAAGCAATAGTAAATCTGGCATATATATTTAATGCAACAATTAGATTAAAATATGTACCTACTTGCTGGAAAGTGGCGGAGATCATCATAATTTACAAACTCGGAAAACCCGTAGGTGCGGTTTCATCATATAAACTGATAGCTTTGTTACCGGTCATATTAAAACTCTTTGAAAAAAGTACTTCTGAAAGGACTTAATCCTATTATTGAAGAAACATGCACAATTGCACTGCATCAGTGTGGTTTTAGAGAAAAGCATTCAACAGTGGACCAGATGCTATATACTTACTGATCAATTAGAAAAAGCACTACAAGAAAAGAATATATGCTGAACAGTATTCCTGGATGTAGTTCAGGTCTTCGATAAGGTCTGGCATAGGGGACTCGAACATAACAAGCTTAAACAATTTTTGCTCGAGCAATACAACTTGCTGTTAAAAAAATTATATTAATGAAAGAGTGTTTTACATTATATGCGAAGATCAATATTTGGATTTAAGGTCAATAAAGGCTGTTGTACCACAAGGCAGTGTTCTGAGTTCACTGCTATTTCTCCTATATACCTATGATATACCAGTAGCAGAACACACTACATGACAGTTGGAAAAACGGAACAAGAAGCTAATAAAAAAACTCTAAGAGGGAATAAGCAATATATGGATGAAAATCTGGCGCATTAGAAAGTAAATCAGTGCATGTAAATTTTAATAATAAACATACTATTCAAATGCCAATAATTATTAACAATTGTATTACACTATTTGTAAACATAGCTAAGTACCTAGACATGAACCTGGATGCAAAGTTATGATGGAAAGAACACATTAAGAAGAAAAGAGAAGAACTGAGTATAAAAAATTATGTTGGCTATTAGGTAGACACTCTGAGCTATCAATTCGAAATAAGTAGATGATATCCAAACAGGTACCAAAGCCTGTGTAGACATACGGCTTACAGCTTTGTGGGTGTGCTTGTACAAGCAACAAAAAAGTTATACAAATATCCCCCAATAAGGTTCTAAGAGGTATTGTCAATGCCTTTTGGTATGTAAGAAACAGATCTACCCAGAGACCTGGGAGTGGAGATGGTGGCAGACCAGATAAGAAATGTTGTTAAGATAGCATGAAGAATATAACCATGATAAAGTCGAAGCTATCTAGCTGCTAGACCAAAATGGAAAAGTGAGATTTAATAGGACCAAATATTTTGAGCTAGTGTAGTACAGTAGCTTAAAAGCATAGCATAGTGCGTGTTGTGTGTATTGTAACCAACAGTGAACAAAACTGAGGAAACGCCAGTGGGTCAAACTCGGTAAAACACCTTTGCTTTAAGATTTTACTCGGGAAATATTAATTTCGTTAATCTTATTGCAGACTAGTTGTGATTAAAAATGAGTATTAATAAAAAAAAATCCGTTAAGCTACAAATAACAACATATAAAACAAATCCTTTAGCGCTCTATATTTATTCAAATCTTAACGAGAAATGATAAACTTCCAAAGGGGAACACTCATAAATATATACGAAACACTTTATGTATATATACACATACACACATCAAGGGGGATTTGGGAAAGAAACGGCCACCAAATCTCTGAATGAAAATTGCCAATTTGATTTTACGCATGGCTCGTTTCAATTGCTGACCGAAAAGCAAAAAAAATATAAAGAACGGTGTCGAAAATTCCGAAAAAGAAACTTCAAAGAGCTTCGGAACGCACGTAACAGGAGATGAACTGTTGGAATTAACCAAAATTGGATCTATATATTTTTTACGAGGAAAATATGTATTGGTATAAAAGTAAATCGCTTTTGTGAGTCATGTTAACTGGTCCTCCACATATTTGGAGCTTCAGTGAAGGCTTCGCTTTTGTCTGTGGGTGTTTAAACATTTGCTGAAATAGTATCAAAGTTATTTTCTGAACATTCGAACAACTTGAAGAGATTTTAAGCCTTATTATGAGATATTGTCGGTAATACTATTTTTTTCTATACGATCTATTGCCACTCAAGAATTTTCCGGAATATCCTGACGAATGTGTATGTCAAGATCAAACCATATCACCTTATAGATTATCTAAATATCAAATTGTTGTCAGATATGTTGATATTATAATAGGCTAGGCGTAAATTTGGGTCATCATTTGAAGAAAGTGTAATTCGAATATTATAATGTTATCATCTAAAATTAATTTATATTTAACTAATATTTATTAACACAATGTTTTTTAACCACTTGTTCTACTTCTATTCAATTTTATGTAGTGTGATGTAGTGAATCTTGATTATTTTCAGGTGCTCCTTAGGTGTCCTGTCTTATAAAAATGGTTCAAAAACTGTTTTTATGAACTTTTGTAGATTCGAAAACCAATTCTAATATTGGCCTTTGCATAAATGCTCGTAGCATACATACCACTACATACACTACATATATGGTTACTTATATATGCGTTACTTACTAGATATGCTCGAAAATATATGTTGTAAAGCGGTGTATTGAAATGTTTGAAAATATAGCTTTATATAAAAAACATTAAAATTTTTGTTAATATATTGTTACTAGTTACTGTCGGCTAAGCTAAAATTTCATTTACAATAACGTAAAAACTAAGAATTTATCTCTATTTTATCTATTGTATTTAAAAGAACTTACATCAATTACGTCCAAGTCCAAGTTCTATAATTTTAACAAGGCTTCAACACCTGCTAAGACATCAATCTATTATATACTTATTATTATATAATGTATTAGAATTGAAATTATCTTCCACTTACTCAATATATTTTTTATATTTTAAATGCAATTTTTTGTTTTTAATGTGGACTATATATCTCAACTGGACTATTGCAATTTTCAGGTTGCTTTCTCGCCAATATCTCCAACAGTAAATATGGCTGTATCTAATAGTGCCACATCACATATGTTATGTAAATAATTAGTCCCAATACACTCACTTATAACACATTCGCGACATTTTCTTTTATTATAAAGTAGATTTTCTCCTGTTCGATTCTAATCATACTAACCACGATATAAGGGTTTAATAGTTGATAGTGTTTGATAACATTTTTTGGTCAATAAGTGAGTTTGCTGGTGCCAACAATTTGGCTTACTGAGACTAGAACCTGTTTTTCTATAGTTTCTTCTGTTATGTATACTTTCGTTGCATAATAAGTCATTTTAGAGCTGAAATAAGATTTTCATGTAGAATTACCATTTTGATATTTGACGGTTGTTGATTGACTAGGAGTTACTCATTTTATATATTAATGTTGTGTTTAGCGTAGATTTCCGGTTCAACCGAAAGTTTGTACCCTTCTAATCAAAACTATTTCACATTAAATTGATTTTTTTAACCGTACTGGTATAATATAAAAGTTTTGAGTTTGACGATTTACAATTTGATAAAAATATGTTTTAAGTATAGGGGCTTTCACAACAATGAACAAACAACAATAGTTGAAGCTTTGTTTTATTATTCATTTTCAATATAGTAAGTTTAAATGATATATCCTAAATGACGTGCAGAGCTAGTATTGGACATTATTTTTGTGTGATTTACAACAGATATTATACTATGTTGTACATTCGAGTAAGTATTCTGATGGTAACATCCTAGCATAAAGTTTATTCATTAAGAAGACCCTAAATTTATCTAATTAACGAAAATAATTTTAGTTTTCACATAATTTAACTTTAAAAATCATTCGTCAAAAATACTGGTACTGTATATATATTGATATATTTAACTATAAAACATTTTCCATAATTTTCTATAACTTTTTACTATTTTTGTGATAACATGGCGATACTGCTTCGAAAGAATATTGTTGGTTTGGCAGTGATTCGATCTGGTTCGACGATTTTACCACTTCTTAGGCGTTAACAAACCGTCTATCCATCAGAGCAAGTGGTGCACAGAAGGCGCTATGTCTGGTGAGGACGATGGCTACCAAGTTTCTACTCGAGCTTACTTTACAAATCTTACAAAGGTGTGAATCAATGATTCAGATCAATGCATATATTTGATTTGCGTTCATATAGTAGCAATTTTCTATCGTTTTGATTGATTTTGATTTGTTAATTGATTGAATTCTGAGCTATTTGTCTGTTAGCAAACGAAATAAAAGCCTATAGACCTATATCACTGCTGTCAGAAATATCTAAGGTTTTTGAAAAACTCCTGTTTCAAAAAAAATAAAACCGATCATAGAGAGAAAAAACCTAATACCAACACACTAGTTTGAGTTTATTAACAAGCACTCAACAATTAACCAGGTCCACAGAATAAGTATGCTCTGCTATATTTTCAGATGTAGCACAAGCTTTCGATAAGGTTTGCCATGGAGGCCTTATTCATAAACTGCAGAAAATGCTATCAAAACAACACACCGAACTATTAAAATCATACATTACAACCAGAATCTTTAGAGTCAAACAAGAAGAAGCTTACTCTACAACAAAACAAGCTAAAACAGGTGTACCACAAGGAAGGGAAGTGGGGACAATACATTATCTACTCTACAGTTGTGATATACCATAAACGGAAAATATTACGATGGCTACATTTGCTGATGATACTGCGATTATAGCTGTCGGAGAAAATAGTGAAGAAGCTTCACGAAAATTACAACAGGCAAGTGACAATATAAATAATTGGACACAAACTTGGAAAATAAGAATTAATGAAATGAAATCTGTACATGTGCTGTTCACCTATAAACAGACCTTATATGCACCCGTAATATTAAATAATACTATCATTCCATATAGTAACAATGCTAAATATGTTGGAATGAACCTCGATGCAAAACTTCGCTGGAAGGAACATATAAGGAAGAAAAGAAAAGAACTGGAATTGAAATGTAGGAAAATATACTGGCTAATTGGAAGAAAATCACAGTTATCAGTGCATAATAAATTGCTATTATTTAAGCAATTACTAAAACCTATATGGACATACGGAGTTCAATTATGGGGATGTTCTGCGAAGAGTAACATAAATAAAATAGAAATTTTTCAGAACAAAGTCCTGAGAAGTATTGTGGGTGCACCCAAATACTATCGGATTGATTACCTACATCGAGACCTTCAGATCCATACAGTCAGTCAAGAAATCAAAAGAATTGCAAGGGGCCATAAGGAAAGACTCCATTCTCACACGAATATTGAAATATTGCAACTACTGGATACCACCAGAACAGGATACAGACTCAAAAGAATCAAACCATCTGATCTTGTGTAGTGTTGTGTAGTGAGGTGCATATATTAAAAAATCAGCAGAGTCATGTATAAACATTATTTCACCAGAGACTGAGATAGGGCCGATGGGTCCTACTAGTTATATAACTAGATTTAAGTTATCATAAAGACAAATTGTAGGTTAGACGGAAACGACTAGTAACAATATATTAATTAAATAATAAAAAAAATTGTCTGTTAAAAAAGTCCTTATTAAAATCATAACATTTAAAACATTGAAATCAAAACAGAATATTGAGATATCACGAATCAGCACTACAATAATGTACTAAAAGTATTTGGTGTTCAATTTGTAATGTGAAAAGTGTTCGATATTAAACTTTGATTAATATAAAGTACCAATACGTTACCTACTCTCTAAAATTTTGATACTACAAACAAAATTCTTTACATTTTTAATTATTATAATTAAACAAAAGAAACAATATATAATTAAAATGTAATTATAATATATTACAAAATATTAAACCACGAATATATAATTTTTTATAATTATTCCTTTAGCAGTCGGTACAAAACAAGATAATACGTAAGTCTCCGTTTCTATATTTAGGCACTCTTGCCATGTTATATTGTTAATAAACAGACTTAGTGAAAGAGAAAAGGACTAACGAGTTGTTTTCGTGACCACGTTATATTATCTCGTTGCGCGAATAAAGCTCATTCCAAACTCGAATGGAAACAAACACCTCTTAAGTTCATAATCCAGATTTATTTGGCTCCATTTATTCCGTACAATTTAACCATTTGTAACTAGAAATCCTTGTATCATCTTATTAAATCATTTTATATGTATGATATTATTTGAGCTAAATTATATATTATATGATCTTGAATTATATGATCTTGAATAAATTACTACTTCCTCAATTAGTATTTGATTATCTTCAAATCTTCAACCATTGGTTTCCTTAAAAGATATATTCGCATGTGATAAATTCGCATATTCCTTCCTTAAGTGGTATTATTATCAATTATTGGACTTATTACCGTTGTATAGCATTTGATGGATGTACTTCTACTGATACACCTTCACGTAAGTTTAAAACAGGGCAATTTTTTATTTAATTTTACTAGTTCAAAAATTCCTGTGTTGTCCAGTTGTTTTAGTACTTTAGTATTCTATGTTTTTCGGAGTTATTGGGCGGTTAACTTGATCTTATCCCTTTTCTTTTGATTATATTCAATTTTTAACTGTCTTATAAGGAAAATATTTTGATCATCTGTTAAGTTATTTAGAAATTCCCTTAATTTTTTTAATTTTTTTTGGAATGTTTTGTTTGTACGTTTAACATTAAGTCTCTCTCAATAATATATCATATAGTCAAGCTAAGATAGTCTTCTCATTTCTAGTCGATATACAGATAGGTAGTTTATTGCAACAATACTATACATTTTAGATTTTGTACGATCGAGATTTTGATGTTTACATAAATTGCTTGCATCTTACATGTTTCGTATATAATTTTATTTATGGTTTGTCATTTTTCTTTTTAGTTATCACAAATTCACTTATTGTTTTTGTGCATGGTATGGTACAGCTTGTAAACTTCCTATTTTAGGTAAATATCTTTAGTTTTTAAACATCGAAATATATTTTTATATCCATCTTTTTCTAATATTTTTGGAGCATATTATTTATTGCATCTAATTTTCTTTTTCCAGGTGTACTTTATTGCTGCTAGCCTTTTACTATATTTGCAAACCTTTTCTGTTATTATACTCTACTGGAACTGTTTTTAGTAGGGTAGAAGAATTCGGTATGTGGTTATTCAATATCCAAGTCTTGTTTCCTGTCGTGTGGCATTTTTCCAGTTATTTATTTCTTCTTTTAGATGCTCTTTTTTTCATTTTTGATGTTCTTTTGCTACCACACCACCGGAGTTCAGAACGACTGAAATTTTATATATTTTGAAAATATCTAAGATATATTATATGATTATGTTTAATCTCTAAAAAAACTAAAAGTAGAAACACTATGACGTAAGTAATAAAATTGTAAAAATAATTTTAAAAGCTATACAGGATAAATATAAATTCTGCCTTTGTAGACAACATGCTATTTCTCTTCAAACCTCGAGCAGAAATAAGACAATTCGTTTTAGCCCAACCTTGTATATAAGAAAATTGGATGAAATAATAAACACATTTTAAGTAGATAAAACACAATGCTGTAAAAGATGTAAATCTATGGAAGAAATAGAAATGTCTGTAAGAGCTTTTACGGATGACGTAATACTGACAATTTATAGGGCAAAAAATATTACTTAGATGGTCATGTTAAGAGAATATGGAATGATATTGAATAAAAACGAAACAAAAATCATGGTGATGGGAAAGCCAGAACTAAGTGTCTTAAAATAGAAATGAAATTGAAATAAAGGCCGTAAATGAAAAAACTATGAATGTGTGTTGTATCAAGTATAGTAGACGTCTAGGCATAGGCTGCATGGTTTATGTTCGGATAGATTTAAATCATTAAGTGTTGTTTTTTATCGCTGTCCAACAAGGCACCTTTTCTCTAAGTAAATTAATAGTTTAATTGTTTTAATGCCCTTGGTACTTCTTATATTATTATGTGTTCTTTGGTGTAAATATAAGCAAATGAAAATATACTACAATTTACATATCATCTCTAAAATAAAAGTAAGATATCAGCAACAGAAATGAAATATTTTAGAAGGGTATTAAACAAATAAACAAGGATATTAATATTGAATCATTGGAATAGTACATAGAAAGAAAATAACTGAAACTTTATTACAACAGCATATGAAGGATCAAGACTGATAAATATAACATGATAAGCAAGAATACAGAGAAAAATGGTGTGAATGTATCAGGGAAATATGTCATAAAAATAATCTAGTTATAAATAAATCAAGACTTTAGTTATAATATTGATTTTAATGCCTAACATTTGACACCGAACACATCAAACGTAATAAATTCTTAATACTTTTCCAAAACCTCGATAGCAAAAACTTACGAAATCGCACTTAAAAACTTTTATGGGGGACGAAATAACCACCACGACACAGAAAGACGGTCCGAAATTGCCAATTTAGTTTTACGCAATTTCGCTTCGGATCTCGCGCCAACAAATCTACGCGAGCAAAAAGAAAAAAACACGAACAAGAAGAAGACTACGACGGCAACCGAAAAAAATCACTTCGAAAAATGCGAAAAACTCTCGGTTTGTCAAAGTAATATTTTCCCGATTTTCTATTCAATCGTTCCTGCTATCACGGCGCGTATAACATCAACATCGGCGGTCTCATGTTCTGCATTTATATGGCGTTTTTATGCGGTGCCGGATTTAGGGTTATGGTGTTCAATTGGCGAGGCAATAAATCGGAATGAGACATTTTCGCTTGTGGTCTCGTCCACGGAAGGAATATCTGAAAGGTTTTATTATACGACGGAAGAAAAAGGCCGTTCAATTTATATCATATACATAATTAAGATACCCTTTGATTTATTGTTACGTCATGTTAAAATACAGACAAAAAGTGTGTAATAATGATTATTAGTAACACCTAAAGATATTTTGTATAACGTATTAGATTGGAAAACCATTTTATGTTTTAATACATGGCTGAATATTCCCATATATCTATTCATATTTATTCAATAAATATATCATTTCTATAACACGTTGTTTCTATAACACAAGTTTGGCATAACATGAAATGAAAATAATCCTAATTTAAAATGAATGATTACGAGTGAGTGAAAATATATAAAAAAGGTCGTGGACGAGCCCAAAGCAGCTTATATTGCTCGAACTTGGAGAAACTGTTTCTTAAACTCGCTCACCCCGAACCTTCTACATCATACCTTCTCCAAGCTTTTAAAAATTCCCACATTGGAGTTCCAACGCCCCTTTTATCAATATCTCCCACATTCAATATTTGACGAAGAGTCACAGACTTTTCTTCGCCAAATCCAGGTTGTAGGAACAGTTTTCCTGATATCCGAAGCACACCCATACCCGTATATGCACAAACACCTCCATACCCCGTGGCAGACTTGGTGGTTGTTTCATCGCTCATGAGCCACTTCGAGATCTTCTACCCTCCTTATCGTGAGTTTCTTCCACCATCATAGGAATCTAGAAGCTACGACTAAAAAGCATCACTGTATCAAAAATGATTTCTTCGTCTCCCTTCCATTTAGCCCTATTCCCCTCCACGCAGAACTCTCACAACTCCCATTTCACACTCGTTTAGCTCGGCGACTACAGGGGCTACAATCCTCGCTTTTTTCCCTTAAATAAGGTTTGAATTATAACAGATCAATTGAAAAGTCTCCGGCCTGACACATAGATGGCGCCAGTAGAAATAAATCCATAGGTTTTTTAGTTAGCCCTAACTCTTAAAGATGTCTCCATAAATTTGACAACTGTCGGATCATTAATTTGTGAATCATATCATTCTGAGCGAAGCCAAGCTTTTATTATTGTGAAAAAAATTGATAAAAAGGAATTTCGCGTGTTAATAAAATATTGCTCTTTGAAGAAAAAAAATTAAGTTGACGCAAGAACTTGGCTCGATGCCGAGTTTTCGGACAGTGGCCCAGGAAAATCAATCATTAAGGATTGGTATGCTAAGTTTAGACGTGGTGAAATGAGCACCGAAGACGGTGAACGCAATGGACGCCCAAAAAAGGTTGCTACCGACGAAAACATTTAAAAAATCCAGAAAATGATTTTGTATGACCGTAAATTGAAATTGAATAAAATAGCAGACACTCTAAAGATATCAACTGAACTTGTACATTATATCATTCACGAATATTTGGGTATGAGAAAGCTCCGCACAAAGTGGATGCCGCGCGAGTTTACTTTTGACCAAAAACAATGACGAGTTGATGATTCGGAGCAGTGTTTGAAGATGAACAAGCATAATAAACCTAAGCTTTTGCGTCGATATGTGACAATGGATGGTTCATCCAATTTTAACTCTCTATGTAATCTGGTAAAACTCGCTAATAATTTTAGTATTATATTTTGGTATTGCTTCTGTTATCTTCTAAAACCTTTCATTAGTACTACATCAATTATAGGAAAAAGTATCGGTTAACTGAAATAAAATAACATTTATAAGCGTATAGTAAATTACTATTATACAAGTAAACCCATATGGACATACAAAATTCAATTATGTGGATGTTCCGCTAAAAATAGCATAAATACAATAAAAAATTTCCAGAACTAAGTACTGCGAAGTAGTGTATGTGCACCCAGATACTATAGGACTGATTATTGACTGATTATTTACACCGAGACCTTCAGGCTAGACTCCACTCTCATGTCAATATAGAAGTAATACAACTTTTACATAACATTAAAACAGGACATGGACTCAAAAGAACCAAACCATTTGATTTTGTGTAGTGTAGTGTAGTGAGGTGCATTTAATTAAAAACAGCAGTGATAATACCTAAGTATTATTAGAAACAGATGTATTAATAAGACTGATGAGTCCTCTTAGATATATACCTTGATTTAAAGTAATGTAAACAATGTAATAAATAAATTATAATAAAATTGTATTAGTTGATTTTTAGAAGAAATTAGTACATTTAAAAAATTGTAGATCATTCTAAATCTTGATAAATCCAAAAATAAACAAATGCAAATAATTTATTTATACAAAAGCAGTTTAAAGATATTTCTAAACATTCCCTAAAGAGGGGGTGTCAAGTAAATGAAATGTAAGCTTCCTCTCTATTTATTTTATTTGAAGTTAGCTGAGGATTGAGAATGTGGGAAGCATCTTGAGGTATTTACGTCATGAAATGTAAAAGGGTCGACTGAAACCATGGTAAGAATGTAGCTCTGACTCAGTTGCAGGCTATTCGTTATTTTCCTTTTAGCCTTGCGATATTCCGACTGGTGTTGTTTTAATTTGTACTTTTCATGCTTGGAATTTATTTAATAAATAATACTTTATATAATTATTTGAGTTTAATTTTTAAAAGATCATTTTGAAGTTCTAAACCTTTTTTATGATTTACTCTTTCTGTATTTTAAAATACTAATGGACGATATTTGACCCCAATTTAACAAAGTAATCATGTTTCTTTCATATCACAGTAAAGGGTATAATTCAACAATAATAGGTTGTTAAAACTTGTTTTTAAGTCTTTCAAATAATTTTTTTTTAGTATTTTCAGATTACAGCTTGTATATAAGAAGAATTTCTAGGTCTAAAATTTTTGTATAATATGTATTATTACAATTTTTGTTAATTCAACAATCAGTTATTTTTGTATTATTAGAACTATTAAAGAGATCGAAGAGTTATGGCAAGTTTACATAAAAAATGATTAGGAATACTATGTTCATGTAAAGAAATATTTTTAATATTTTGTAGAGAGGACAAATTAATGTTACCTCTATATCGGAAGGTATATATATATATAGCTGTGAAATAAAAACACAATATTTATGAAAATTTCTATTCAACTTACTTAAAAAAATTCGAGAATAATAATAATCGATTATTCTTTTTGCCTTCAAGTTATTTAGATTTTCGAAATCTGCTTTTAATTTAATTTGATGCCTATTGAACAGCTACGAAAAAGTGTCCTTGGTTATTGTGCTAGAGGTAATACTAAAGGTTATTAAGATTATTCTGTAAATCTTAGTCGTATTGGCTTCTGGTTCATATCATGTTTCATTAGTAAATGCATGTCTTAACAAAGCACTAACTCAATATTGCGGGTAACAAAGAGTCTAAAAAACTTAATATGTGCATCAAGTACGTTGTACATTTATTCCCTATTTGTTGGTGAGTTGGTAGTTTCTACGTGGGACATAATACAAAATAGAAAGCAGTAAATAAATGATATAGAAAACAATAGAAACAAGAGAAATATAGAAAATAAATTAAATATTCAAGGGCTATATCAACATGTAGATTAAATAGGCAAAGGAGGATGCAATTTTATTTTTATTCATTGCTGCACATTATATTTTAGGTAAGAAACATTGGTAAAAAATAAGGACTTTGAAAATTTGTATGTATGAAGCACGTAAGACAAATTTTGAATTATTGACAGTAAATTTGTAAACTTATTAAGGGGTTTAAGGCTATGATATGTGACTATATGACATTTTATTATTTAAACCTTGTTAACTTGATTATTTACTTATTACTTCATTTATTATTCCATATTTGTATATTTATATTTCATGCAGTTTTGAAAATAATCTTACTTTTGATATTTTGATATAATATTTAGTGTAATTTACACGTATTAATACTTATTTGATTATAGAAACTTAATGCAAATTGGATTTAATTAAATACCGTTTAAAAAAAGTTAGTTAGTGTTAGCTCTTGAGACTGTTTGCATATATATTAATGTTTTAATATACATACATTAATTATTTTAGTAAATGTTATTTATCAAATACATTTCTAATTTTATATTGAAAACACTCTGAAGACAAATATCTGTGACCTATAATTTTTAATTTTTCTGTTGACCCTATTATGAGAATAAAATAATTAATATAATAATTTGTGGTCGAGTTTTAACAACAGGAATAACCAAAAAAAATTAATATAGATAGACAATATTCAATTATGATATTTTTAATAAAATTATTGGTATTTTTCAGGAAAAATATTTCCTTTTGGAAAAAATATGTCTATTAAATCAAGTTATGACGGTGCAAGAATTAACAACAGAAGCGTTGGTGTAGCGATTCTACCGTGGTCTAATGGGCATTTTTCGTGACCGTTCAGTATTATGTTCTTTCTGCGTGGATGACTTGACAAATTGAATGATAACAGAGATTTTGGTTCAAATAAATTGCACCCTTTCAAGGAAGGGTCGCCTATAGTTTAGCTAATTATTATGTAGTTAAAATCACTGACGAACACGTTTGATGCTTTTTATACGCAGAATGAAACAAAACTAAGTTTTATTTACTTTTAGTTATTCAGATACTCATTGAATTTTATCCTTTATTGCCTTTGTTTAGCTGGGTAAGTATTATTATAATACTATCTTCATTTTTTGGCTTCTAATATTTCTTTAATTTAACTTTATACTAGGAAAATATGCATTTATTGTATCTTCGGTGAACAATAGTGAACGCTCTGTTCTTGAAATTCGAACACAATTTATTTAGTTAATCATGTTTATCCCATAACAGAACAAAAAGGAGCCGGCTTGGTGGCGCAGTGCTAAAGGCGATGGGACGGTCCTCCTACTGTTGCGATAGCCGCGGGTTCGAATCCTGCTGGGGCATGGTCGTAAATTTATGTTTGTGATTGTTTAAAATTTGTGAATATTCTAGGAAATACAGTAAAATCCGACAAGAAAAATGATATATAATATATATAATAACCATTCTCTAAGCTATTAACTCATCGAATGGCATTTAATTAAATCTAATTTGATTAATCAATAGCGGGGTTTAATTTTGGGTATATGTCAGATTGTTCTTCCACAACTGTGCACACCTTCTGATAAAGCGCACACATTATTTTGTTGTCTCTACAAAAAATGTAAAATACGTAGTGATAGAATATAAAATGATTTTTATCAAAAGTGGTCATAACTCATAATTCTTTCATAGTTCCAGAAATACGTGAATAACACAAAACTTTAAATAACATTACTTAAAATTAAGTACATTCGTTTATAAATGTTTTAATACACTCGCTTTATATTTTATTATCGCTTCAGAAGTAAAGTTTAGGGATTTGCCTTGCCAAGGTTGCCAGATTTTGATTTAAAAAACTACGCTCCCGTAGTGGATTTATATACAATAGAAACGACGAAACATCTACCGTGTAAGTGTTAGAAGTGGCAGCGCGTCGATCAGAGAGTAAAATATTTGTCTACATATTTTGAGTCGCCGATCAGACTGCGATTGCTGGTTGCTTGATTTGGGCGTATTTCGTTTTATTGGAATTTATTTATTTGTAACGCATATTTCACAGAAAAATTTAGGCATAAAATTCTTCCTTGGTATAAGCTTTAAGCGTGCCAAATTGCACTACTCCAACATTTTCGCCAAGTCTATTAATGTATAGAAGAAGACAATTTGTAACGCACCCTTCTATATATATTTTTTGTTCCCCAATGTGTTTACTATTACTTGTTGTACATAAAAACAAATTACTCAATTATTCTTCTATTGCATAGAGGCTCGCTACGTTAACTGAACAAATTTGTACAACGTTTTCTTGCAAAGAAGGCCAAAGCTAGCGAGTAATAAACACAAAGTCATCATTTTGTATAACAGCGTTCGGACAGATGTGAAGGATACATTGTTGCAGATTGAATAGAAAGTTCTACCGCACTAAACCTTCACACAACATCTGCTTTTCCAACTTGTTGGTTGATTTCCACTTGTTTAGTTTTAGATACAGCAAGACCGATGGATATGCCGAACTAGCATCGTTCTTTCTACATGATATGGCCATGTTATGAGAAAGATGGGAAGCGTTGATATATTATTTTATATTGGTGTTTCATTGACTTCACATAATTTTGATATGTAATCTTATTAGTCATTAGTAATAATGTTTTTTGAATGCTATCTTGTGGCAGGAAGCCCTTTATCGCAACTTTCCTTGTACTGCTATTTTAAAAAATAGTATCGTACAGATTGCAATGTCCATTATGAATTCCTTCAAGTAGGTTTGTTATCAACAAGTAATATTATTTATGCTTCGTATGTGACGTTGTTTGCCTTAAGGTGTTTACAACACATGCTCTTGTACTAAAAGTACTGGAGCTAGCAATGCAG
Source organism: Rhynchophorus ferrugineus (assembly GCF_030347505.1). NCBI lineage: Eukaryota > Metazoa > Arthropoda > Insecta > Coleoptera > Curculionidae > Rhynchophorus > Rhynchophorus ferrugineus. The sequence continues at coordinate 57,759,680 of NW_027472583.1, read as the reverse complement.
AGAAAACAAGAATTTCAGGTAACTAATCTTTTCCCGCACCCGGTCAATCTGGCATGTGCCTGGCGGCGGGGGTTGCGTTTACCAGTGCGTCTCGTACCTGTACAGGTAAAAATACTCAATTTTTAAATTAATTAAGAATAGATAATTGTTTTTAATGAATTTTGATAGGCTTAACATCGATATATATCTATATACACCACCCGAGAGCGTGAAAGCGATAATATATCAAAAAATCAGCTTACCTGAACCTATCTCTCAAAAACGTTGCTGGCTCTTAGATTATAAAGTTAACGGGAGAAAGTATCGACATAAATATTTGTACATATTGTATATACGGTTTATTTAATATTTGAGTAGAGCTCATAAAATAAAAAAAAACATAAAATAACATCATTATGTGCAAAACCAAATGGACCAAACGATTTCTAGTCAATACACGAAAATTAGCTTTGTTATTTCGCCATTGATTTTATGCGCAACGTATATACGAGTTATATTTTACGTAACACGCTGCAAATAAATAAATAATTGTACTTACCACCGCGAAACGTTTTATATAGTTATAGCTTTTCATCCGTCAACCACAAACCGCGAAATTTTCGACTATATATATGTTTATTCAGTTAGTATCTCGTTATATTATATTACATATTACATTACATTTATGTACGGAAAAGTTTAATATTTCTATTGAAAAAGAACGGGATGATTATGATAAATGAATGATTAAGAATAATTTAAGAATTTGACGTTTGTGTGTCTAATAAATATTATATATGTACTAATAGTTTTATTTATAATATAAATATATGTTAATATCGAAAATCTCCGAACTCATTGCTTTCAATTCCAAAATTTTACTAACTATGCCAAACTACGATCGGGAATCTGTATCCTCAATAGGGACACACTTAAAACAATATAATCAAATTCAATAATTCGAATTTGATTTTACCTGAAAAATAAAAAATGGTTAATGGTCCCATAGTGTGTCAATATAATACAAGATTTCTTGTGTTTCGAACAGAATTCTCAAACAATCAAGTCATAACATAGCCAGCTTCTTTGGAGCAGTAGTTAAGGTGGCTAGTCGTTGCAATGGTCGAGTTCGAGTCCTGCTGGGTCGTGCCTATGCTCATGTTTGTAGTTGTAATTGTAAATGTTTCTATAAGCAACAGGTGATAATCCGACAAGGAATAACCATCCCTGCATGCCGGCAACCAATGTGAGTGAGACCGGATGTCCTCTGGGATCGTCTCTGAGTAGGTCCCTGGGCAGCTTCTATACTTAATGCCGAGGACCCTGGTTTGGAGCCCACGTTAAACTGTACGTCCGGTACAGATAAACCCTCATTCGTAAAAAGGGGGCTTTAAAATATTTTTAAAAAGTCACAACATAGTTTCTTTGTGCAATATAGATTTTATGAATATTTGGTCTCTGAAGCTTATTCTGTTCATGCTTATTAGACCTAAATGTGAGGATATTGGAAAATAAAGTTTTTTTCAAAAGCTGGTTAATACCTACTAAGTTAATTCAATCTTATATATTATAACTAACATAAATGCACCATAAACCGTTAATATTAAACGTTAAACTGGCAATATTTGGAAAAATGAATATAGGAAGTGATATTACTTTTGCCATATTTTCCTGATGCTACTGGTTTTAATTATTTATACATAAAATATCTATGCCTATTACATTTTTTTAAGACTTTATAAATAAGTTATATTTCATTTATTAACTTAATTATTTAATAATTATAACTTATTCTGAACTAAAGAACTAGAACCTTTTTCCATAAATTATCTATCTATCTATATATATATATATATATATATATATATATATATTTAGTTATAACTTAAGTTCAGAAACAAAGGATTGAAAGATAGCTGGGTATTCCCTTTAGAAATAACACTTTAGTCAATAAAACTGAAAAATATTATGGAATAAAAATCACACAATAATGATTATTTATTGATTCATAAACATCATTTAAAAAGGAGAAATTATTTCATGAGTTTGTTTACACGTTTCCTAAGATATAAAATAAACTTTTTCAAATTTGTCTCCGGATTATGGGCTATTAAAATTTTACAAGTAGGTGTAAAACAAGGTCATGAATATATTGAATTACATGCAATATGTTCAAGAGTTCTCCAAGGCAGTTTACTGGGCCCGGTACTATATCTTCTAGGCGAAGCTGATCCACCTACAACAAAAATAACCACTGTGCAGACCACACGCAGTCTGAGCCTCTTATGAAGATCTAGCCATAGCAACAATGAACCTACAAACACACATAAAACAAATACAAATCTGCCTGAAAACATGGCCTATCATATCCAATGAACCGAAATCCACTCATATAACTTTTACGTCCCGTAGGAGAACATGTCCACCAAATCTGTACCAATAGTTCACACAACATATTTTTTTCCACCTTGTTGGTTGATTTCCACTTATTTAGATCAATGCAGCAACACTTGGTTGGCCCTTGTTCCGAAATGCTCAAGAAGTACAAATTAATTACTTTTCTACATGGTATGTCTATGTATATATGCTTGAAAACATGGCCTATCATATCCAATGAAACAAAATCCACTCATATGACTTTTACGTCCCGTAGGAGAACATGTCCACCAATCTGTATCAATAGTTCACACAACATATTCTTTTCCACCTTGTTGAATGATTTCCACTTATTTAGATCAATGCAGCAAGACTTGGTTGGCCCTTGATTCGAAATGCTCAAGAAGGGCAAATTGATGACTTTTCTACATTATATGTCTATGTATATATGCTTGAAAACATGGCCTATCATATCCAATGAAACAAAATCCACTCATATGACTTTTACGTCCCGTAGGAGAACATGTCCACCAATCTGTATCAATAGTTCACACAGCATATTCTTTTCCACCTTGTTGAATGATTTGCACTTATTTAGATCAATGCAGCAAAACTTGGTTGGCCCTTGTTTCGAAATGCTCAAGAAGGGCAAATTGATGACTTTTCTACATTATATGTCTATGTATATATGCTTGAAAACATGGCCTATCATATCCAATGAAACAAAATCCACTCATATGACTTTTACGTCCCGTAGGAGAACATGTCCACCAATCTGTATCAATAGTTCACACAGCATATTCTTTTCCACCTTGTTGAATGATTTCCACTTATTTAGATCAATGCAGCAAGACTTGGTTGGCCCTTGTTTCGAAATGCTCAAGAAGGGCAAATTGATGACTTTTCTACATTATATGTCTATGTATATATGCTTGAAAACATGGCCTATCATATCCAATGAAACTAAATCCACTCATATGACTTTTACGTCCCGTAGGAGAACATGTCCACCAAATCTGTTCAATAGTTGTCAACTCCTGTAAGCAGAGAATGCTAAATATATTGGTGTGCACCTAGATCGACGCCTAACCTGGAGGAAGCATGTACTCGCTTATGGTTTTAACTATGGCGAACCGCTGCAAGACCAATATATCAATCATACAAGGATTCCAAAATAAAGTGTGCCATTGTCGAAGTTCCGTACTATGTTCCATATGAGATGATATAACGCGATGTCCCTCTAGAACCAATAACGAGTGTAATTCAACGTGTTATGTGAAGTACTTCGAAAGAGTGTCAGTGCATACCAATGTACTCGCTAATCAGCTAAATATACAATCAGCATATTATATAAAGAAAAGAAACAGCTGTTGCCCTCTGAGCAGATTGCGGAACTAATCAGAGTAATAAAGAAAGCGTCGTAAGCAAACGTTTTTTATTACAAAACGCTACGAATTAATTCCAAAAATATATAATTAACAATTTCCTATTATATTTTTTTCAGAACGTGTATAATCTATTAACGACCAATAAATATTAGCTACGCAAATTAATTAAACGCAAAAACAAATTAAATAATCGGATATAATAAATTCCGTATCACACACGCCAAAGCAATAATTCACGATGATTCCATAAATTTTAATTCGGCCTTAATTCAATAGCGGAAATAAAATAGGGAAAAAAAGCCCCTCGACCACCACCGCAACAAAACAATTTATCCATTGCGCGATATCAAAATAATATAAAACGTTTCCCGTTTTTTTTCGGTTGGTTTTTTTTTTCGCGCAAATACTATAGCGCATTAGAACCGATTTTTCCACTGGGCGTATTTTCGGCGTTTTCCGTTTCCATTATTTTTCGGCCGGGAAATGCGCTGATATTTAAATAAATTGTTCGAGGATTAATGCCGCACTAAAATATGCGCAAAAATTCAAAGTTTATATAGCGGACCGATGCGGTCGCAGAAATGCACGACACGGAAACGAATGTGTCGTTCGATATAAATAAAATTGTTTCGGGTTCTGTCTGGAATGGGACGGGAAGGGATAAAAAGTGCAGTAACAAATGAAAAATGACGTTCTATTTTAATGGTGCGTTCGGATTTATTTACAGCGAATCTGCGTAAAAACAATTTTGATGGCCTTTTACCAACGTACAATATATATATATATATATATATATATATATATATATATATATATATATATATATATATACCGAAAATTGTTAATTATATATTTTTGGAATTAATTCGTAGCGTTTTGTAATAAAAAACGTTTGCTTACGACGCTTTCTTTATTACTCTGATTAGTTCCGCAGTCTGCTCAGAGGGCAACAGCTGTTTCTTATCTTTATATAATATGCTGATTGTATATTTAGCTGATTAGCGAGTACATTGGTATGCACTGACACTCTTTCGAAGTACTTCACACAACACGTTGAATTACACTCGTTATTGGTTCTAGAGGGACATCGCGTTATATCATCTCATATAAATATAGTACGGAACTTCGACAATGACTTGCAATGCTTCGGCATAGTTAAAACCATATGAGAGTACATGCTCCCTCCAAGTTAGGCGTCGACCTAGGTGCACACCAATATATTTAGCATCCTCTGCTTACAAGAGTTGACAACTATTGATACAAATTAGTGGGCATTTTCTTCTACAGACGTAAAAGTCATATGAGTGGATTTTGTATCATTGGATATGATAGGCCATTTTTTTAAGCATATATACAAGCCATATCATGTAGAAAAGTCATCAATTTCCAACAAGGTGGAAACGACCATTGCAACGACTAGTCGCCTTAACTACTGCGCCAAAGAAGCTGGCTATGTTATGACTTGATTGAGAATTCTATTCGAAATACAAGAAATCTTGTATTATATTGACACACTATGGGATCATTAACCATTTTTTATTTTTCAGCTAAAATCAAATTGGAATTATTGAATTCAATTATATTGTTTTGAGTGTGTCCCTATTGTGGATACAGATTCCCGATCGTAGTTTGCCATAGTTAGTAAAATTTTGGAATTGAAAGCAATAAGTTCGGAGATTTTCGACATTAACATATATTTATATTATAAATAAAAATATTAGTACATATATAATATTTATTAGACACACAAACGTCAAATCCTTAAATTATTCTTAATCATTCATTTATCATAATCATCCCGTTCTTTTTCAATAGAAATATTAAACTTTTCCGTACATAAATGTAATGTAATATGTAATATAATATAACGAGATATTAACTGAATAAACATATATAGAGTCGAAATTTTCGCGGTTTGTGGTTTACGGATGAAAAACTATAATTATTTATTTATATGCAGCGTGTTATATATATATATATATATATATATATATATATATATATATATATATATATAGGAGAGATACATTAGATATATATATATATATATATATATATATATATATAAACAATTTTGACGGTATTTGCTGTATTTTCGAGAAACTCTGTTTTTCTTACTCTAGTTGGAAATGGTGAGGTCGTTTTTTGAAAAATTCAGTATATATGACAGTACTAAATATAAACCACAAAAAACTAAACGTTCTTCGTCAAGGCTTCACTTATAAATAATAAAATGTCAAGTCGGCTTTATTGGCTCAGTAGTCAAAGCAACAGGACGGTTCTCCTAATGTTACGATAGACGGGGCTTCGATTTCAGCTGAGGCATGGATGTACTTTATGTTTGTGATTGTAATAGTAAATGGTTTTGTAGGCAACAGTGGTAAATCCGACAATGAACAACCATCCGAGTCACGCCAGTAATAACGCTGGATAAGACCGGATGCTCTTTAAGTCATTGGCCAGTCGGTAGCCTTAATGACGAGGACCGTAGTTCGGAGCACCACCACGGAACCCATAGTTGGCAAAAGGAGACATGGCCTTTTACCAACATAATATATATATATATATATATATATATATATATATATATATATATATATATATATATATATATATGAAAAGAGTAAAATATATGAAAAAATTAATAAAAAAAATTTAAACAAATATCAAATATTATTTATATTAATTTTATGTTCCATCAATTCGAATTATGTGGATAGATTTATATATTCTTGTCCATTTTTTCATTCAAGTGAACTATTAAAAAATGTTATACTTTATATCATATCATATTTTACAGTTAAAATAAACAATAAAAATAAATTAATATATCACCTATTTTTTATAAAACGAGTTAGTTACCTATAATCTTAAATGAAAATTAACTTTCTTCCCCCTTTTTATTCCACTATTCCAATATCATTACCATGTGCTATGTTATATTCCTCCACTTTGGTTAATAGTAACTTAGTTTGGCTATTATTCATAATTATTTAACGATCACTTGATCTTTTTATACATTAACATTTGATGAACGAAAACATATACATATAAATTATGTTTTTTATATTATAAACCATATTTTGTTAAATCTTGTGCATAGTCGTTGTAGCTTGAAACAAATGCTGTTATTCATGTTTTTAAGATTTATCTGGCAAAGTTGATCTATTAATCTAATATAACAATCGTAAGTGGACTGAAAAATATTAAAAGGATATACAAACATTATATATATATATATATATATATATATATATATATATATATATTATTAATTATATATTATTATTATTATTATTTATATATAAACATTATATTATATATATAACCACGTTAATAACACGAAATATCTAAAGTTCTTTATGAAATATAGTTAAAATATTAGACTGGACCCATTTTTTTAAATTTAAACAATATGGAAACGATATGACAGTTGATATATAAAAAAAAACTTGTTATAGGCTATAAGTTCGGGCAGCAAACATATAAAAAAATATATTAAAAAAAATTAAACATGGTGAATCATATTCCAATAAATTATGACTATGATATAATTAAAGTAACAAAATATTAAACCTTCTTAAAATATAAAAGCCTGCTCTGAACTAATTTTTATTATTTTTTAACTCTATATCAGACAATAATAAACAAAAATAATTATTTCACCCATACCGGTAACTACGTTGGGTAATTAACTTTGATGGGTTTGTTGATAGACGACAATCGTTATAATGATTTGGATTCGAAGTCTTAGAGGCAATAGTTAGTGCAATAAATATTTTACACTCCAATATAATTTCCTTTAGTTATGCTAGTTATTTAAAGCAAATTGATAAATATTATTCGATAAAATCACCAATAATTGATTCTTCCACTGGGGCATTAATATAATGAATTAAAGTTCGTAAGTTATAAAATAGTAAAATAAGTAAAATAGTTGAAAATCCAAAGTAGTGTTAAATGAAATGCTCGGAGTATATTCGTAGAATCATCAACATCATTTATTTGGTCATTATTAATTAGTTCACTGTCTCTGATATCTGTTGAATTTCTTAGACAAATATACAAATTGATAAGGAGTAATAAGGACACAATAGTTATGTTACTGAATATTAGGGGACCGAATGCAGAAGAAGCTCTTTAATATGACCTTATATTTTTAAATTACAATCAGTTGCTAGTATATCCAATATATTGCTATATTTGACCCTCAGTGATTACACAAAGGGAATTAACTAAAATAAGGGAGTTCAGTTCCAACCTTCGTAGGGTGAAGACGTATTTTCAATACGGTCCAAGCTATAAAAAGATACCGTTCTTTAAAAAAACCCAGTATTTTATTACGGTTATTTAATTGAGTGTTAAAAACGCATAACAGATGCGGCTATCCGTCTCTCAGTGGACCTAAAGTATAGTGAATACGTGTTTACGTGACCAGACAAAAGGACTGCATCTCATTTTTATTAGTGTTTAAAATTATTTCATCTTATTTTACAACAGTCCTTTTGAAATTCATTTATAGTATTTATAGTAAAAAACTAGTGCTAAAATAACGTAAGTGAAAAATGAAGTGCGTGAAATAAACAATGTATTTATTTTATCATCTGGAAGTAAATTAAATAAAATATTAAAATATTAAAAAATGGCAAACCATAGCGTTTCAACCAAATCACCTGCACACTTTGATATAAGATTAGAACAAACAGCAATAACGCAAACTCCACCATCAGAATGGACTACAGTCATTAACAAAAAACGATTGAGAAGTCCAGAAGAAGAAATCGCGAGGAAACAAACAAGAATCAGTGACTATTGGTTGCAGAAACCGATAGAGACAAAAAACAGTTTTAGCAACCTGTCGGAAGAAATTGAAGAGAACATACAACCAAGCCCTGAAAAAGTTGTTCCCAAACCACCACCAATAACAGTCTATAAGGTAGGAATAATAAAAAACATCCATGACTTATTGAAAACCATTACTACGAACTACACAATTAAAACAGTCAGCTATGAAACAATTAAAATCCAATTGTTCGAAGCGGATCACTTTAAAGTTCTTATAAAAGAATTAGATGAAAGAAACACCCAATACCATACATTCAGGCCAAAATCCGAGAGAACATTTAAATTCGTATTAAAAGGATTACATCACGGGACGGACTTTAACACCATCAAGGTAGCACTAGCTGAAAAAGGCCACGAGATCGTAAATATTCACAATATACGACATCACACGACAAAAAAACCTCTGCCTATGTTTTATATAGACATAAAACCTAATGGAAATAATAAGGCGGTGTATGAAATCACCAAATTGGAAAATAATATTATTAAATGCGAACCACCACATATAAAAAGAATTATACCACAATGCACAAGATGTCAAGCGCACGGGCACACAAAGACTTACTGTCGCAAATCATATAGATGCGTAAAATGTGCAGGAGAACATAAGACAGGAGATTGTACTCGTAAAGTTCGCGATGAAAAAGTGAAATGTGTTAACTGTAACGGAAATCATCCAGCGAACTACAAGGGTTGCGCAGTTCACAAGCAACTACAGCAGAAACTCTATCCTGCCTTAAGGGAAAAAAGGCATCAACAAAAACAATCCACTACTACCAATCTACCACTACCCACCAGAACAAGTCAACCAGACATAACTTATGCCCAAATAGTTGAAAATGGTTCAGCACAAAAACGAGAGACAATATCTCAACCTACTGAAACTAGCAACATCTCAAAATTAGAAAATATGATGGCCAAACTAATGGATCAAATGAGTACGATGCTTGGTCTACTCACAACCGTCGTCAGCAAACTTGCCTAATGCCTGAAATCAATAGCTACAAAATCGCCGTCTGGAATGCCAATGGGCTCCAACAACACGCCAGGGAACTAAAAATGTTCGTAAATGAACAAAATATTGACATTATGATGGTTTCCGAAACACACTTTACGGACAAGAATTATCTGAAAGTTCCTAAATATAAGATTTATCATACAAATCACCCTGATGATAAAGCACATGGAGGTACAGCCATAATAATTCGAGATGATATAAAGCATTTCGAAAAAGAAAAATTCCGCAAAGACTACCTGCAAGCCACCAGTATAACCATAGAGGAAGCCCATGGACCATTAACAATTTCTGCGATTTATTGCCCACCCAAACATAACAACAAGGCAGAACAATTTCAAGAATTCTTCAGTACGCTAGGTAATAGATTTATAGCAGGAGGAGATTATAATGCAAAACATTTAATGTGGGGTTCAAGAATAATAACCTCAAAAGGTAGAGAACTGCTCAAAGCCATAAGGAAAGATAACTTACAACATATCTCTACTGGTGAACCAACATATTGGCCTTCAGACAGAAATAAAAAACCAGATACAATAGATTTCTGTATTACAAAAAATATTGATCCAAAAAAGTGTCAGGCAGAATCATGTTTCGACCTGTCTTCTGATCATTCACCAATAATAGTAACAATTTCTTCAAAAATTACCATCAAAGATAAACCCCCTTATCTGTGCAATAATAGAACTAACTGGCCCTCATTTAGAGAAAACTTAGACCAAAATATCTCTCTAAACTTACCGCTACAAACTGAAATGGATATAGAAATAGCAGCAATAAATCTTACAAAAAATATACAGGAGGCAGCATATTCCGCGACTCCCAACAGTGAAACATTTCCAAGAAAAAATACACATATATCATGTACAATACAGAAAAAGATAGCAGAAAAAAGAAAGTTACGACGAAATTGGCAACAGCAAAGGACTGAAGAGAATAAAAGAAAATTTAATAGGGCCATAAAAGAGCTGAGAGATCTAATTCAAATTGAACAAAACCAAGGCATTCAAGAATACCTAGAAAACTTGACATCAACTGAGGCTACAGACTATTCGTTGTGGAAAGCAACAAAAAAGCTTAGGAGATCCCAGCAGCATAACCCACCTATTAAAATAAGCGAAAATAATTGGGCGAGAAGCAATAAAGAGAAGGCCGACATTTTCTCAAAACACTTAAAAAATGTTTTTAAACCTTTCCAGTCTCAGCTACATAAAGATGACGAAAATAAAATTACTAGCTTTCTAGATTCGCCATTTCAAATGGATTTACCGCACGAGAAATTAACGGTCAAAAAAGTTAAACATACAATAATGAGAGAGATTAATATTAAAAAAGCTCCTGGTTATGACTTAATTACTGGCAAAATTTTAAAAGAACTATCAGGAAAGGCTATAAAACTATTAACATATATATTTAATGCTATGCTACGAATTAATTATTTCCCTAGTATCTGGAAAGTAGCTAAAATATTAATGATACTTAAACCAGGAAAAATACCAGAAGATGTGACCTCCTACCGACCTATAAGTTTATTACCAATAATCTCGAAAGTTTTCGAGAAATTATACATAAAAAAACTAAACTATATAATAGAAAAAAGAAAAATTATTCCACAACATCAGTTTGGCTTTCGCAATAAGCATGGGACTATAGAACAAGTGCATAGACTTGTAAACCAAATAAACGCTGACCTAAATGCCAAAAGATATTGTTCGGCTGCTTTCCTAGACATATCTCAGGCTTTTGACAAAGTATGGCATACGGGCTTGCAGGTTAAACTAAAGAAACTTCTCCCTCATCCGGACTATCAGCTATTAAAATCGTATCTCACTGACAGACATTTTATTGTAAATCAAGGCGATGAACATACCGAATTAAATCCCATATATTCAGGAGTTCCGCAAGGTAGTGTACTGGGTCCAGTACTGTATCTTCTGTATACGGCTGATCTGCCCACCACAAAAATAACTACTGTGGCAACATATGCAGACGATACAGCAATCTTAGCATCCCATGAAGATCCAGTCACAGCATCAATAAACCTACAAACCCACCTGGATCAAATACAATTATGGTTGAAGACATGGCGCATTAAAGCCAATGAATCAAAATCCACGCATATAACGTTTACCCTGCGTAGAAGAACATGTCCACCAGTAAATATCAATCATCGTCAACTCCCCCAAGCAGAGCATGTTAAATATCTTGGTATGCATTTAGACCGACGCCTAACCTGGAAGAAGCACATACTCTCTAAACGGAAACAACTAGGACTAAAATTATATCAAATGTATTGGCTCATTGGGCGCAAATCCAAGTTATCATTAGATAACAAGGTATTGCTGTATGAGTCTATACTCAAGCCCATTTGGACATATGGAATTCAACTATGGGGTACCGCTAGCAAATCTAATATATCCATCTTTCAACGGTTCCAAAATAAGGTGTTGCGTGCCATTGTTGATGCTCCGTACTATATTTCAAATAAAGTGATACAACGCGATATTCCTCTAGAACCTATAACGAGTGTAATCCAACGTGTTTGTGTGAAGTACTTCGAAAGAGTGTCAGTGCATCCCAATGTACTCGCTAATCAGCTAAATATGCGACGTGATAGTGAAGTGCGTAGACTAAAACGTTTAACACCACCTGATCTGATTACTGGACATATGTAGAGTTTAGAATAAGCATTAGAATAAGTCTAATTAATTAAGATAATATTTTATACAGAAGATTGCTTATTGAAGTGATTTTCTACATGCCATGTATATATAATATAAACAGAAGAAATACTTATTGCCAATAGGGCAGATTGTGGACTCACGAAGAGTAATAAAAAAAAAAAAAAACTAAAATAAGGAAGTCATAACTGAATTAAATATCTAATCTGGAATCTGAAATAAGCTATATAGCACTGATATTCAAATATATATTGATATCCAATATAACAAAATGTTAAACTATAATTCTTTAATGAAAATAGAAAACAGGTTTCCAGGTTTCAGAAGACGTAATTTCGATGTAGTTGGCAAGGGGCACTCTAAATTTCGTAAAAGTGAAAATGGCGAGTTATCAAATTTAAATTATTATTATTCTCTTTAAATGAATATAATGTCAAGATTTTAAGGTAGAATATAAATGTGGCATGAAATATTTAAATAACGAGAATTTACAAAACATGGTTATCAATATTTGGTGAACAATTTTGTTTATTAGTTATATCGGAGATTTTACATAGAAAAGCTCAAATTGCTTTTAAACTTTTAATTGGAATCTTGATGAAATAAATATGATAGACGCTCTCTAAAGTCCTTAATAGTTTTAGAGCCTTATTGGGTTGGCCGGGCGAGTGTTGATTATTTTCGAAATACATCGTAGAGAAAACTTTCGGCGAACCACAAACGACGGGAGATAAATGGTCGCGTCTTTTAAAAACACGAATCTTGCAAGGAGTCGACAAACACCACCGTTCCTGCCATTGTCTGGCGCCTGAACTTTCTTTTCCTTCTGCTCAAAAGAGCAGGAAAAAAACTACTTTCGGCTTTCAATGACACCTACAGATGTTTTTAATGCAACCTGCGCAGATGTGATTAGAGTCGGATCGAAAAAGGTTTCTCGATGGGAAAAGTTTTAGGAGAGGGTTCTGTTTTATGTTTGACGTTCTAAGGTAGCGATTTTTGTGGTCTTCTTTCGTTAATACATCTTAATTGTTTGTTCGATCTCTAGGGCTGTAGTCTCCATAAAGTATTAGTTAATGTTTTCAAACTTTTTACACATGCTGGGTCGAATTATCAGGAAATTTAGGTGATGTAAATTATACTAATAATCTACTAAATTATTTATCCTTCTTCTGTAACCTTAGCAGAATTAGCGCTACGAAAATATGTAATGGATGGATTAACGCCATTGATTTACATTTTTTTCAACATTCTTTATCGGTTTTACATTTCTAACATTATTATTGAATCAATACCTTACTAGCTACAATATTTAATTGGTGCTTTGTGCATTTTCCTACGAAAGGTTAGAAAGAGGCGAATTATTTATAAGTGAGTCCTAAAAATATATATAAAAGCGTTAGTTAATGTTATTTACAATTAGTTCTAATACAATACTATATTGTAGTATTAATTAGTGATATTTACAATTAAGTCTAATATAATGCTATATTGTGACATCAGAAATATTTTTATTCACCACGTCCTTCTGGAGATACCAAGTTTGATAATACTTAAAATTGAATTCTTTAACATTTATAACATGAATATGAAAAATATATCAGCAGAACTCAAAACGACTTCTTATAAAATGATTAGGAAGTGTTATAATACAAAAGTTAAACAGTTAAATTAAACAGTTTTGGTTAAAATATAGCAAACTTATTGTTTTATTCACTTACTGTTCATAAAAATTGCAATTTTCGTCTACCAACATATTTGAAATATTACAAGTTCATCATAAACAGTCAATATACCTCATAACAAATAGAGGTGGCAGTACTGCATAGTTGTTTCAACGCTTCGAATAAAATAAGGCGAAAAGGTTGAAAATTTTGTTTATTTTTGGTTTTTCTAAAATAACAATAAATGCCTAAAGAAGTTTTAATTAAAGACTCATATTGACATATTAAATTAGACATACATTCGAGGGAAGAAACATCGTTTATTCCATAGGAAATAAAATATATTGCTTGTTTTCGATTTAAATAGAAAAACCGTTTTGAAACTAAATAATAATCTTTCCTACTAAGACTTTATCATCAAAAAACTTTCGGGTGCTAATTTCAACTATCTAGAAGCTCTAATATTAATTCAGTTATCAATATTACAATTAAATCAGTTAAGAAAGTGTAAATATATGGAATCGTAAGTCTTTATGTTTGGTGGGTTTGGTTTAGTAAAAATGGTTGTTATAGATACAACTATGCAGCGGCATGTCAAAAATTCATAAAAATCTACGCGAAAATGTCTAATTATCGTGTAGTTTCATGGTAAAATGCAACCGGATGCCTGTATTATAGGACTTAGTACCCCAGCATTGACCAGAACTCTTGCAACTTAAGTTTAAAAAAAGGAAGATACCAGAAGGGCATTTTCGTTATTTTTTACATCCAGTACAGCGTAAATACCGTTGTGTTTATGATGATGAGTGCTTAAGTGAGCACCAGTTCCAAATTTATATATTTTAATTAATATTTGACAGAAGGGATTAACTTATGAGGAGATACTTATCATGTATATGTTATAATCATAAGAAATTGTTGTTGTCCAATAGGCAGATTTATTTTCCAATAACATATTTATTTAATTTTATGTCTGGTGAACAGAGAATAACTAAAAAAAATGTTCTTCCTTAAGGACTTATAGTAGTAGAGGCAATTGTAAAGGCAATTAAGCTTTTTCTGTACATTTTAATGGTATTAGTTTATGATTTATTTCAGGTTTATCTAGTAAATGCATTTTTAACAAAGCACTAACCAAATATTGCAGATAATAAAGATGTTAGATTGTGTATTTGGACATGAGTTAATATATTAATGTTCTTAAGAATATTAAAAACTATAAAATAGTTTAATATAACTTTAAGTTCTCATTTGTTGGCGAGTTGTTAGTTCCGATGTGGGACATAAAACAACGTAGAAAGCAGTGGACAAACAAAAGTAATAGAAGGTAAATTAAAAACGATCTATCGAAGAGTGAAATAAATCAGCAGAGAACGATGCAGTTTTATTTTAAAATGTAGGTAAAGATATAATTCTTTTAATAAATTTAGTGTATTTATTGTTTTTCTATACATATTTTGTATGAGAATTATGGATAACAGATGCAGATTATATGAATACATAAATGAAGTAATAAAAATATGCAGTAGTTAGAATGAAACTAACTACATAATTTGAAGATGGAACACATAAGACCAATAGAAGAAATTATATTCATAATTAGTAGTATATATGTAAAAATTGATAAATATTAAGGTATTTAACTATTAATATAATAATATATGTGTGTGTCATTTTAATGATTGTACATACACATAAAAATAATGAAATATCGTGTATATGATATTTATATTTGATATTCTGAAGTTGCTATAGTAGTTCTGAATATATTCTAACTTAAAATAAAATTAATAAATACTTAAAATAAAATTTAATTAAATTAAGTAAATTAAATTAGTAAACGTTAGTTCTTCAGATAGTTATTTTAATATTTTAATGTACAGAATTTTATTATTTTAATTAATATTATATATCAAATATATGTCTGATTTTATATTAAAAATACTGTAAAAATGTGTTTTAGTAATATGAAATATACAGCTTTTTTAGATATATTACTTAAATTAACATTAATTATCATATACATTTTGTATTGAAAATATTTTGAATACAATTTGTAATAACCTAACCTGTGCATTTTAAATTAATCTCTTTGCCTTATTATGAGAGAAAAATGAGTAATTTAATAAATTGTTATCGAATTTTGACCAAAATAGTAATAAAAGCTAAATTAAATTTATTTCAACTCACTACATGTAACTATACGCGCAAAACCGAAAGTAGTCATTTACTCCCTATTGTATTTTTTGGGTATGTTCTGGTTTCCAATTATTGTTGATATAATATTGAATACTACAAATTAAAAAAAAATTATCAAACTCTGTAGCGACCAACCTATTTCATAATATTTCGAGAGCAGTATCCAATTTTGTCTTTACCGGATAGAAGCCAGCAGTAAAACGCGGACGAAGCCAATAACTGGACGGCTCCCGTATAAAATGTCTGATTGGAAGTTGAAAAGCGGCGCTTCGTCAAACGGATCCGGGCGGGTGGATGCAATCCGGAGACGTCGTGCAGCCCGTACCGGTCCGGAGCCGTGACGAAAAATGATTTGGTCCGTCGCAATATTTCTACTCGAGAATGAAATAAATTCGGCGAGGGGGAAATGGAATTTTATATCGGCAAATCGACGTCCGTACCAGCCCAGCAATGTTTCACGTTGGACGAGGAATGGCTTCTTCGTTCTGCTGTATTAAAATATATTTCGTAGATAACTACCGGTTAGCACGATAACAAAAACGAATAGAGGATATTTTTATTTATTACTATATTAATTTTTTTTAATAACAAAACTAGTAATACCATGTTACAATATGTGACTGCAATGTTATTGTGAAAACGATTCATTATAGCATTCTAGTGAATTAACACTAACTAGCATTTTATCTTTGTCGGAATTTGTTCTGTTTCGTAATGTGCACTGAGCTTTATTTATAATTTCACTGAATTAGATCAAATAAAATGTGGAGCAAAGTCCCGCTAACATTTTGATTGCCTATCACTACATAGTATAAAACAAAGTCGCCTTTTCTGTCCCTATATCCCTATGTGCGCTTAAATGTTTAAAACTACGCAACGGATTTTAATGCGGTTTTTTTCAATAGATAGAGTGATTCAAGAGGAAGGTTTATATGTATAATACATGCATAATATACTAAGGCAACATTGCTAATTCTAGAGGTTTCTAACGTGATGTCGTAAATTAACCTATTTTTTTAGGCTTATTTAGCAATTAGCAAAAACGCTGCCTAACCCTACGAGTTAGATCAAATTAATGTACTACAGTATTGTACACCTTAAAAAGGTCTACAAAAAAGTCCGCGATGGTATATGTTTATCTTTTAGGGATAACCCACATTAACCATTTTTATTGTTTACTTTTTACGTGAGAAAATGGCTTATTTACGAAGCTATTTTAAGCAATACGGCATTAATCCTTATCGAATTAAGTACCTTAAATACAGTGTGCAATTAATATAGATCAATATGGTTCCTTACAGCATGTAAATTAAACAAATATTTTCGGAGATATTACAAATTTGAAATTTGCGTTTAAAAATGTGTAATGTAATAAAAATTGTATGAATTTAGATATTCCAAAGATAGCAGGAAATCTTCATAGTAAGTATAGGGGAAGAGGAATTGTTTTACTCCAAATTTAATGCGTGCAGGCCAAGGGCAGTAATGAATGAACCAAAAATACTGGATCGATTTTAATCATGTTTTCATTGAGTGACATAGGCATATATATTTTATGCCCGTGCAAAGTCGGAGCGGGCCGCTATGTTTTTATATAGAACGTTCATATTTTTTCTGTAGTGTGTTTAATTTAGTATCAGCATTGCACCCGTGCGAAGCCAGGGCGGGTCGCTAGTAACGTAATAAGTTCGGTTTTCATAAAAAGTTTATTTGGTCTTTACATTTACTTTTAGTTATGATTGAAAAATTATATTGGCTAAATAGTGACCGCGATTCGCTATGAAATTTTCGGCTCTTTTTAATGCATTTTTCATGACATTCTGCAACGTGTCACCACGTGATTGTCTTTGAGATGTTGAATCGTTTGGAGCTTATTCCCATAAACTTTTAATTTTAAAAGAACCCCGTAAGAAAAAGTCTGATGCTGTTAAATCCGGAGATCTCACTGGCTATGCTAACTCGCCACTTCCCGAAATTAGTCTTCGTGGAAAAACGTCATTCAGTAAATGAGTTTCCGAACGAGCTGTGTGTGCTCTGTCCCATCTTGCTTAAACCATATGTCCTTGCTCTTTGATTTCAGACACAAGAAAATTTCGAAACATGTCTTTTTATCGATCACTGCAATACTTTGGTAATTTTCAAAAAAATAGGGACCAATGATTTTCTAGCATGAATACCACACTATAAAGTTGTTTTTAGTGTTTGCCATTCCTTAATTGCAGCCTTTGTTATTGCACTTTTTGTGATTCTCCAGTGTACTATATATATGGTAGATATGATGCATTGTACAAAGCAGTAATAGATGGTTCCTCGAAGTTCTTTAAAAGCTGATTTTCAAACTAATGCATAAACCAGTTATGGCTCAATGCTCCATGGTAGTCAGCCTTGCATTTAGAGAAAAACAACAATTCTGCACCAGTAATAAAACCAATTCTGTTTGCAGCATGAAGAACTATATATCTGCAATCAATTATTAATAAATGTTATGACTAACAAAACCTAACGGATAGTTATTCCAACGTATACCTTCTTCCATCAATTTTTGTTGTCTTTACACTATATTTATTATCATCTTGTCGTGAGCTACCCAATGAACTATTCCGAAATGTTGTGTGTCCTATTTAAATATACAAATTAATATAATAATTCTTCCTTGAATTTGTTATATGTTTTTAAAATTCCATTAAACCCCTTCGTGGGTTATATTTATACCGCTTAAATCTTATATCACGCAACAGTGTATGAAGGGATGTTCTACATCCCTCAAATAGCTCTATATGTTTTAGCTTTTTATGGATATTTTTCAGATTAACAATTTTCTCTGAAATAATTGTACTAAATTAAGTTTCGATTGAAAAAACTACTTACTGTTTTTACTTTCGTGTATTTGATCTCTGATATAGCTAACAAGCTGATCTTGATTCGTCACCTGTTTCGCATAAACACGGTTTCTTTTTGGTAAATTTAAGGTTATTTTGTTTTTTATTTTTTGACGTATTTTAGTAAGCGTGCCCGTACTCGGTGCAGCCACAACGCGCAATTTGGTTGTTTATAACCCGTAATTATAATATTTTGAAGAATTTTGCAGAAAGCGGCAATTTTTGCTGGACCTTTCGGTTACATGTTATTTGAACTTCTCTAAAAGCATTCTATCTCTTTTTAAATATAATGAAATGAGAAGGATAGTATTGTCTGTCTGTAAAACGAAGTTACAACTTTAGACAGACACATATTGATACACGTGCCACTACTGTTTTAATTGACTATATATTGTGTGAAAAGAGAAACGAGGGTACAACAAACAAATATTTCTATAGAATTAATAAAACACCACAATATAAACCTATAAGAGGAAAAATATAAATGAAGCATTGTCGTCGGAAGGAGATAGAACAAAAAAAAACTTACGACCTTCTTCTTGTATGGCGCAATTATTTTTTTCTACTTCACAGACGGGCTTAACGTTCGGAAACAAGAGATGTTGCCGATCTTCTCTCCGGTTGAACTTTTTCCCGGATTCGCCGTTTTAAAAGCAACCGAACCGCCACACGACGGCGGCAGCATTCTTTCTCTTGGAAATAATTTATGGTCCACAACTGTATATGGGGATACGATACCGCATCTTTTACAATTTAGCCGGTCGGTAAACGAGGCGCGCAAAAAGACATAAATAATGAAGCGACGCGATATTTCTCAGTTCGCGTCTCATTCTCGTTCTGTTCCTCGCTGGATCTCATTTATATCCTGCCGGGTGGGAGATATTGCATTATGCAACCAGTAAAGGTGTTCGGGGATTTCTGAGCAAGATTCTGTACTTTCGGTAGCTGATGTAATTGCTTGCTTTCGCATTTCATAAATATTCGAAAACGAACGTTATTATTTTTATAATAAATACAAATTTTTTACCGGAATACATAGATCGAACCAAAGCCTTATATGTTCATATAGAAAGTCGTTCTTTTACAAAAAAAACGGCGTGGGCTGAGCACGGTTAACGGTCAAGATGGAGAGCGAGAATCAATCGAGGCAAATTGTTTGTCCAACGTATCTCATCATCGAACGTGCGAATAAAATATACACTCCGCGAAAAAACTTTAGCACATACTTTTTTACAAATTCTGAGACTGTACGATTAAAGATAGTCGTAGTATTTATGTAAACAATAAAAAGAGACAGATACAGTTTACTTAAAGATTTGTCCTGCCGCTCGCACAACGCGAGAAATCTAAAACACAATTAGGAAAATTAGAACAAAGAAAAAAGAACTGATTAATATTTTTAATTTTTATTTCAGTAATGGGTACGTCCTTCTTGATTTTTTATAGCTTCGACCAGCCTCGTCGACACGTTTTATTATCGGTTTTTCATATAATTATTATCTAGCTTTTCCCACTCAGCTTGGATAGTAATTTTTAGTTATTCAATATTGTTAAACATTTTGCTGATTTAGAACCTTGCGTGCGTGCCATTTTACTCCAACAATTTTCAATAATATCGAAAACAAGGGAGCGTGCTGTCAACTTTAAAAGGTGAATATTGTGTTCTAAAAAATAGATACGATAGCATAATATTGCTGAATATATTAATTCTGACCGGTATTTGTATTCCATATTTGGCTAACTCTGTGAGTTAAATCTTTTGATGTCCTCTTAAATTATGATAGTATTTCGAGTAAATAACGTGTAATATTTGTACTAGTATACACTAATGCTTCTTGGCTGCACATTTGTGTATACCGTAGCTAGATTTATGTATACCGTATACATAGAACGTTAATAGATATTTTGGTAACAAGCATATTCTCGAAATAATTTTCCGGAAAAAAAGACGCACAATTTGATGTCAAAGTTAACAGGTACTCGATCACTCATTAAGGATTATTCGACAAGTCGTTGGTCATTGATTCAAAGCCTTAAGAATGATTCAAAAATTAGGATATGAAATAATTATATATAAGAGTGTATATAGAAAAAAATCATGAAATAAACCTGGTCGTCTTTCTAATAAATATTCGTGATGCAAAGATATTGTTATGTATCTTGTTGAATTAACTCGGATTGGTGTACTATGAGTTGCTAAAAGCAGGATAATTGATTACAGAAGCTGATTATGGAACTCAGTGTCGGACATTAAAATAAAAACGACCTTTATAAAAACGAGGATGAAAAAGTAATATTGTGATAAAACAATGGCCATCCCTATATAGCTCAAGGAGTTGCTGCTTCACTAATGCTGCATCAATTCCAGCCAATGTTTTATTCAATTTCTGTTGGCCTACGGACGCTTGTCAAAAGTAAAGTGAATTTCTCTGAGACTTGTGTGACAAAATGGACATTTTGGATGCAAGAGCTCACTCTATCAGCTTAAAAAAGGACATGGATCGTGATCTTAGAGAATGTTTTGATAAACAGAAGACCAGTATTATCCAAAGCCAGAACGATTGAGGCTGATCATCAATAGTGTCGAGAATTTGTGAAGAATATCCATCAGTGAACGTCAGCGGTTAACTCTAATTCATTATAATTAGCGTTGGGAAATATCGACCGAAAACAGTCCAAACAGTCGATAGTTAAAAAAATAGTAATTACTATTTTCAGTCAAATGCATGATATCAGACAAAGATGTACGAATCCTTTCCTGTATAAATTGTGAGAGAGGAAAGAACGGAGATAATTGCTCGGGGCGGTTAATTTTATATGTGGTAATATTTTCCAACGGTGTTAAAAAAATTACTGAACATTATTATAATAATTATACATAACATGCAATTTATAATTTAATTTTAAACGAAGTAGAGTTACTTTTATATTTCAATGTTCTGTGCATCTGTAAAAAGGAATGTAATTTTTTATGGAGTGGAAGAATACCCCTTAAAGATTTTATTGTATTTAATGTGTTAATTGCTATTTATAAATAATATACTACAATAAATATAGACAATAAAATAGAACTTAAACAAGACTTAAAAACTAAAGATGTGTAATAATCATAAATACTATATAAACATTAAACATATACCTAATCATAGAAAATAAATCTATGACATAATTAAAAATGACCTGAATGAAATGATATAATTGCTTTATTTACCATTGAAATTAACAAAAATCGAGAGAGTGATCAAAATATTACCCATTATTGCCATAAAAGCTATCAAAATGTTCTACTATTTATCATTCCCAGTTTTATTCTTTTTACTTTATTATATTAATAATCTTGAAGAATATGGTACAAATATGCTACAATATTAATATATAATATATTTTTGTTTACAAGCAAACTACTAAAAATCATAAAACTACATATATTACATATAAATCTACATCTAATCTAGCCAGAACGTTAAAAATCAGTCGAATGAAGCAAGTAGGAGCAAAAATGGTAAACAAAAGTACGACTGAAACAGTCGATAGTAAATAATAACAATATTAGTTGGGCCGAAAATAGCGACTGAAAACAGTCACTGGTAAAAGCAGTAAAATCAGTCGAACCAAAAATAGTCGATAGTAAAAAGTAGTCAGTTACTAAACGGTGAAAATGCAAGCCGCAGACTGCTGAAAATTCGAATGATTATAATGCTGTAATAGCAAATGAAGCGCAGTTTTGGATTCGTCAATTACATTTTGAATGTGATTTATCAAGAAAACGTCGGTCTACACACCCAGAAACTCTATTAGTTTGATTCTTATGTAACCTCCTTATGGTCTAGACTTGGTACCAAGTAATTATCGCCTGTTACTATCCTTACAGAATTAATTTGACAGTGAAAAATTATCAAGAAGGGAACTTTTATGAAATATCTACTGTCTTTAAAGGTTACCTGAGCTTGAGCTATAAATAAATTATTGTAAATAAAGTTTTCCATTATTTGCAAAAAGAGTACTAATAAAATAACGAAACTGAATTAGACACTTAAGCACTTATTTTTAATTATGGCTTCATAAAATTAGTCTCATGCTTTAAATCAATTAGCACTAATGGGAAAGTAAATTATAAACAATTTTGATCAACGCGTCTCTGATATCCCACATGGACGAGGGGCCTGAAGGGATATGAAAGGGTGTCATGCAAGCTGGCGGCGCTGAAATTATGAAATATGGCGTCCCAAGCACCAAAAAAAAGTTAATTCATAATGGATTAGTGGAAACCGCCTACGATATAATTTGGTAATCTGATATCAGAATTAGTCGTTGGACGTAAATATAACAAGCGGTTTTGGAACCTGCTAACATGTATTATGGATAAACGAAAAGCCAAAGTGCTACTTTACATGTATTTCCGACTGTGTGCTCTGATATTTGGTTTCTGATAAACAGTTTATTATTTTTATTTTCTAATATTTGTTACTATTTTTTTCGTTCAGTTAGTTTTTTGTTGTGTTTATCTATGTCCTTTGTATGGAATGTCCTGTTTTAAGCACAATAGCACAACTCTCTAATCGCGAAATTACGATAAAATCGTCGAAAGGGACAAGAAAGCTAATACTCTACACCAAAGGTAGTGTTATATATTTACGCAATGAAAAATTGTTGTGAATTAAAAATTGAGGTAATTTTCATCCTATTTTGCTTTTTGAACTCCGACATAGTATTAAAAATGTCGCCCATCTAAGGAGTTTAAATTTGGCGAAAAGAACATCCTCCAAGAAACGTTGGTACCTCCATATATAGTTATTTTGTCAGCGCTATACATAAAGTTGTAAATGGTGAAGAAATCTATAAAATCGTTTTCCAAACATAGAAATTGCTTGAAATATAAGGTATCAAATTACGTAGGTCTCCCAATATACAATTCGAGGCCTTTCGAAGCCTCAAAAAGAATGTAGATAGCTTTTAAGGAGGAGAATCTGTCCAAAAAAAATTGTCATAATTATACTAAAAGCGCTTCAAGATTTAGACTGTCTAATGAGTACAAAAGAAAGTACATATATTTTCTTCATTTCCACAGCGACTATATCCTAGAAAATTTGAGGATATGAGTGAAAACCAAGGTAAACTATTTTACCATTTTATGGAAAAAGATGGGAAACAGATGCCAATGAAAATGGAGCATCTTAGTAGTATCGGTCTATTGTTGGAGACTTGAGAAAGATATTTAGGTTCTTGCCATTAGCGAAAATATACAAAGAGTACTAAAAGAAACAGGAACTGCAAATTTGAATCAAAAAAAGAAAATGAATGGTGTAGCTATATTATAAAATTTATTCACAACACTTAAAATATATCCACAACGTATGGATTTACAAAAAGGATCTTACATATAGAGGATTGTAGGAGTGTTAAATATATTGAGAGCGATAAATATATCTTATAATTATATTTTCAAATTCAATTTCATTACCATTTCGTCAGTTATTATATTTCTTTTTAAATTCTGAGTTAGACTAGAAGATTATTAGGCAATTAACTAACTGAGTCAATGTTATGAAAATATGTAGAATTTTGGGAAAATTTATGGTGGGATATCTTTGCCCTGAAATCGCTCTACATATATTGTTTGCTTTCACTTTCTTCTATCATTCTCGATATACGATTTTGTCAAAGTACCTTGTATTTTATGATTATTTTCAGATCTATAGCGGAAATAAATAAAACAAAAGATATAAGGAATTATGAATGTTTCGCAACTTTCCGGAAAATATATATTACCGGTTTAAAATATATTCCTACACGGCGTTATATTATCTAACCGACAGCATAAATTTTGAAAAACATGCAAACCCAAAGCCTTGATAATCCCCAAAGCCAATTTACATCCTATAAAAGTAAGGGTTGGAAAGCTATATATCAAAAACGTAGTAGAAGGAGAAAAATACAGAAGAGTAAGCGGTTAGATTTTTGGGAAACATTTTTTTATAGCGTACCGAATGTTTAAAAAACCGAAAGCTCAATAAATAAAATTTTATTAGAATGAATATTATGCTATGTATATTTATTAGAACCTCACTGATTTTTTTTCAGATTCATTCGGTATATGATTAATGCTATGAAAGAAATATAACTAGGTAAATAATTCTTAATATTTTAAATTTTCTGGCTGGATTATTTAATTGAACTCTTTCAAAAAGGTTGGCTTGATGTTGATGAATTTTGTGTGTGAATCTATGTAGTTTCTAGCCGTTTGCAATACTTTACAATACGACGACTATATTATCAACATGATACAATGCAAAATACCATAAGGAGAGAACGTAGGAAGATACAATAAACCCATTACAGGTGGCCCATTTAAACGTAGAAATTTATATTATACAACTCAATGATAACACCTTGCAGACGATTTAATATAATCATCGTTCTTAGAATGCTTCAAAACATACATTGGTATTTTGGAAAGAAGATGAAAATACTTTAAATATTAAGCAAAGAAATCCGGTAATAATTACAACATATACATTATTTTATCTTGATTTATTTCTTGTAAGTATTTTTAATTCTTACTTATTTTTTATTGTTCAGGCGTAAAAGTTAACAAGAATGTTAGCGTGATGAACTTCTACATATCCCGACTGATGATCTGTGCCAATAAAGATAACAACACTCTCCGATGTCAGCAGTTGTTTCATCAGTACATTATAGATATATGTGCGAACATTGACAATGAGCGGTACAGTTATATTCTTCCATCATCATACACTGATAGTTCGCGTCGTCAAAGTTTATACTCAAGTTGCCATGACTTTTGTGCCTATATACGGTCGACCAGATCTGGTCATGGCATTTAAGTGCAATACAAACAGATATAAATGTAAAATTTTGTTTTCGCTAAGTCATTCAATTCTCATATCGAGTGATGAGTGATAAACATCACTTGGTATAAAAAATTATGGTATTATTGTCAAAGCGCGACTTTTGTTTCTCTACTTTTGTTGTTAACAATGTCTAAGAGTGGTCTTCTCTTTACTTTTTGACTTAGATCGTTGAAGTCAATCAAATCTTAACGAGCAACCTTACGTGCTACCCGTATTGATTACCAGCGAAGAAGAGAATTTCAAACTTGTCGAATTGATATATCCCAATTGCGTTCGATAGTGACTCGAACATATGTTATATTAGGCTTATATTCAACGTGACGCAATGTAATTGAATAATTCTGGAAGTGCAATGCTACTGTGGTCCAGGAACAAAATCTAAATATCAGAAATGACTTAAAACAATCTTAAATAATTACAGATGCGAGGAATACCTAGTACGGGAGCTAGCAACGTAGAGAAAACAATAGTATCTGGTAAGCTAATATTTTGTCATTACATCTCTTTCACTTTCTCGGTCAACACCCGTCTCATCTGGCTGGCGGCAGGCTTTTCCAGTGCGCATCATATCTGTACAGGAATTTTTAAAGTGACGACCTGTTAGAATGAAGGAGACGATATGTTAAAAGA
This sequence comes from Rhynchophorus ferrugineus, assembly GCF_030347505.1. NCBI lineage: Eukaryota > Metazoa > Arthropoda > Insecta > Coleoptera > Curculionidae > Rhynchophorus > Rhynchophorus ferrugineus. The sequence goes on along the minus strand of NW_027472583.1, from coordinate 57,733,155 downwards.
TCAGATAACCAGAAATTCTCTCTCAAAACGTTGCTAGGACCACATCCAAATCATCTATTCTTACAAATTTATTTTACGGCCAATCCGAATGCGCAAATTGATAGGCATTGTTCATTGTGTAGCATTGTTTCTTCATCAGAACAACGATTTAGTCAAAATATATAAAAGAGAATTGGATCGGATGTCATTTTAACAGGTCAATTCAAAAGTCCTCGGCCTGACGCCTAGATGGTGTTACTAGAGTTAAATACATATGTTTTTTTGGTTAGCCTTAACCCTCAAAAGATGAGTGTGTAGAATTGACAGCTGTCGGATAATTAGCTTGTGAATTAAAGCATTTTGAGCGAAGCAACTTTTGCTATTGTGAAAAAAAGTATAAAAAGGAATTCCGCGTGTTGATCAACCATTAAGGATTGGTATGCAAAGTTTAGACGTGACGAAATGAGCACCGAATACGGCGAATGCAGTGGATGCCCATAAGAGGTTGTTACCGATGAAAATATTTAAAAAATCCACAAAATGATTTTGAATAACCGTAAATTGAAATTGAATGAAATAGCAGGCACTCTACCTATATTAACTGTACGTGCACGTCATATCATTCATGAATATTTAGGTATGAGAAAGCTCTGTGCAAAGCGGGTGCCGCGCAAGCAACTTTTAACCATAAACAACGACGAGTTGATGATTCGGAGAAGTGTTTAAAGATGACCAAGCACAATAAACCCGCGCTTTTCAATCGATATGTGACAATGAATGCAACATGGCTCCGTCATTTCACTCCGAAGTTCAATCGACAGGCATCCGAGTGTACTCTACACGGTGAACCCGCTCCAAAGCGTGATAAAACACAACAGTCGGCTGGAAAAGTTATCGCGTCTGTATTTCGAAATACGCATGGAATAATTTTCATCGACTACCTTGAAAAAGGAAGGACCATCAACAGCGACTATTACATAGCGTTATTGGACTGTTTAAAAGACGAAATCCCCGAAAAGCGGCCGCATTTAAAGAAGAAGAAACTGTTGCTTCACCAAGACAATGCACCGTGTCACAAGTCAGTGAAAGCGATAGCAAAAATCCTTTGGGCTTCGAATTGCTTCCTCATCTACCGTATTCTCCACATCTGAACCCTAGAAACTATTTGCTGTTCTCAGATCTCAAAATAATGCTCGCTGGGAAGAAATTTTCGTCGAATGAACAGGTGATCACCGAAACTGAGGTGTAATTTGAAGCAAAGGACAAATCCTACTACAAAATGGCATTAAAAAGTTGGAGGGTTGCTATAATCGGTGTATAACCATTGAAGTTAGTTATGTTGAATAAAATAACTAATTTTGCAAAAAAATGTGTTTTACTATGGTAGGCCGAGGACTTTTCAATTGACCTGTTACAGCCATAGTATTGTCATCAGACTTGACAAAATATCTTCCAGTCAGCAGACGAGGAATTTTAATTCACCAATAATCGACAAAGCTGCTATGGTTGTTGGCGGAGAAGCCAACAAGACGCAAGAAGAAGAAGAGTTTTAAAGACAGATCAACGTAATACGAAGATCACCAGGTCATCTCGTTTAATATATAAATCTTTATTATTTAGAAGCTATTTTTAATACAAAGTGATTAAACCTTTAGCGTTTTCTAACGTTCAGAGAAAACATATTCCAGTAACCTGGACCGAAATCAAATACACATAACACACCTCCATCCCAATTTTCATATCCGTCTTGATAATCAGAGACATGTGATTCAAAATGCGTTAATGGTTTTAACTTTTGTTTGAACACACATGAATTTAGTAATTATGAGGCGTGATATCTTAGATACTGAGATTTATGAAGCAAACTTCGTGATTTTACAACATCTGATTATCAGATTTTTGACGCGATTGTATAAGCTAACCTATTTTACATTTTCAGTATCCCGAAAAAAATTAACAGAAGCAAAGTTGTACACTTCGAGAAAACATATTCCCGTAACCTGAACCGAAACTAATTACCTACACGTAATACACCTCCATTATTATTTCCATATCCTTCTTGTTAATCGGGGATAAGCGGTTCGGAGCGCGTTCGAATCCCGGACGGATCGATACGGTTCGAAATTAGAAAACATTCCCACTTACCAGACATAAAGGATCCATTCACCGCGTCCAACAGGTACACGAAAATCACAAAGCACGTCAGAAAGTCTCGAAAATGAAATGCCATTCTCGTCGGAATATTAGACATCCTTTACATCTCCGCCGCCATCTTCACGTTCCGCATTCTCGATACGAACCTTCCCCCGGCCCCAAGACTCATTGTCTACGTGGGGCGATGCGATAGAGCCGCAGAGTCTTCGTCAGTTTTTGCGCTATCGCATCTTCCGACGTCGGCTCCGTTGACATGTACCCCACGCGGTTCCACGTCCTCGTCTCGGCCTATCTGTAAACAAAAAGGGAGAAGTTATTATTCGATTCTATATTCGATATTAAATTTTTACAAAATGACGTTTGTTATTTTTACCATTAATAGTTCAATAATCTACCCAGTGGGCAATAAGCATTTTTTAAGATCTATTAAGATCTTTAACTTATACTATGCTATCGCCTTAGTATACTATGAAACGCCTTGGTATAGTTCCAGTCCGTTTTCTTCGTTTTTAACGACGTAGGCCTGACGTAATAGTGAAAATAAATCTTTTTCAACAGATAAATTTGATAAATTGTACCCGGCAATCTAAATGTCCGATTGATTTATACTAGAAGACGTCAAGTAGTTAACATTACATTTTAGAAATATTTTTTGCCAGTTTTATAGATGTCTGACATACACTTATGGTCTTAATTACACTCTCCATGTCTATGTCCACAAAACATAGAAATCTAGAATGGGCACACTATCAACCATACATTTTAATCACCGAGTGCAAGAACCGGCAGATTTTTCCTTTTTTTATCTATTATAACTATTAGTATCTAAATTTTGTAAAATATCTTAGGTTATATTTGTTTTTTTTTCATTTTTAAGTATAACTGTAAGGAAAAATTTTTATGGCCTTATTTTTGTAGCATATAAGATAAATGTTATTTGTTTAAATTCAAAAATATAGCAGGAATGTTGTTTTCCGGGATGTTAATGTCCAAATAAAATTATTAGTATTCCCAAGGATTCTGTTCTAATTCAAAAACGGTTTTTGAAAATAAGCAACGATAAACTTCAGGAAACTTCTTAAAATCTCGTCCAGAATTTTTACAGTCTAGATAATGAAGGGCCCAAATGAGGAAGATCATTGCTTAACAAAGATGCAATTCATAATTGCAATTTTAATAGTAAGTCTTTAATTACAATCCACACCGAAAATGGAATTGTTTTACATAATATATATAACATCAGAGATTAATTACCTTTCGAAATCATTCATCAATCGATCATCTATCGAAAAGGAAAATATGTCTGCAAGTTTGGAGATGGCAATATAGAAATATAGCTCGAATTAGAATATTAAAAAAGAATTGGAAGGAAATACTAAAGTGCACAAGGAGAAACGTAATAAGAATTATAAAAAATTGCATAGTTACATATAATATGGTTTGTTTATCGTTATATACAAAAAAAAACATATAAATGGAAAAAGAAGTTTTGTAATCAGATTCAAATATGTAATTATTATATTCAATAAATTTAATTCCTGTATTTTTAAATAAAATTTGGAGAAATTTTTTATCATTTTTTAGACAAATATTTTATTAAAATCCTATTTTTTTATAGCTCACTCTAATATTCCAAACAAATAACAAATAAAACATTTTTTTTCAATATACGGCTTTTATAAATAATTCCTAGTGCTCTAAAAGTCCATTTGATTTACACTAGAAGGCATCAGAGACCTAAAATTTCGTACTAAAAAGCGGTATCTAAAAATTGTGAGAGGATTATTAAGTTTGTTTTGAATTCACGTCAAAGGGCTGACCAGCAAAGACAAAATAGGAAAATATAATAAATAGGAAAACAGAGAATATATATTTACGATTATTCGTCGACAGAGGAAAATACGCTAGCGAAATTTTTGGAAATGTGGAAAATGTTTATTGTTCAGTCAGTGTTAGAGCCAATTAAATTAATTTAGTTTTGGTTTTGCCGATTTTGTCCCATTAATATACCTTAGGCTCTAGAAGGCCATTTGTCCAAAGTGTGGAAAAAATAACGGAAATACCTAAAAAAACTTCCACGTCAACACTCTTTTTATTTCTCAGGATATAAAAATTGCATAAAAAGCCGTTTCGAACTATATTCTGGACGGATTCTGATTGGCGATGAAAACTTAATCATTTATTACAGGTGCGGCAGAAGTCCCGCTACTTTTTCTGAATTTGAGTGAGCGCCATACTGACTATGTGACGTTTAGTTCAGTTTCGCTTTAACCATTGTGTTGTGTAGACGTCCAAATTTTATTTTGGATAAATATACCCAAAAAGAATCAGCATTTTATGCTTTTTTAAATCAAAAGTTTATGTGAATAAGTTCCAAACTATTCGACATCTCAAAGACAATGTTGGTCACGAACTTGAAGAAGCCTCAGATGTTGCAAAATGTCATGAAAAATGCCCTAAAAAGCCGAGAGTTTCATAGCGAATTACGGTCACCATTTAGCCGATATAATTTTTCAATCATAACAAAAAAAACGTAAGGACCAAATAAATTTTTTATGAAAATCTAACTTACTTATCTTTTCTTTGAGCAGAAATATAGACAATCAAAACGGTAGCGGGACTTTTACTCCACGTTGTCCAACTCGATGTATACGTGGGTATATGTAGCGCTATCATACCCCCATAAGAATATATACTTGTCTCGTATATATTATTACTAGCGACCCGCCCCGGCTTCGCACGGGTGCAATGCTGATACTAAATTAAATACACTACAGAAAAAATATGAACGTTGTATATAAAAACATAGCGGCCCGCTCCGACTTTGCACGGGCATAAAATATATATGCCTATGTCACTCAATGAAAACATGATTAAAATCGATCCAGTATTTTTGGTTCATTCATTACTGCCCTTGGCCTGCACGCATTAAATTTGGAGTAAAACGATTCCTCTTCCCCTATACTTACTATGAAGATTTCCTGCTATCTTTGGAATATCTAAATTCATACAATTTTTATTACATTACACATTTTTAAACGCAAATTTTAAATTTGTAATATCTCCGAAAATATTTGTTTAATTTACATGCTGTAAGGAACCATATTGATCTATATTAATTGCACACTGTATTTAAGGTACTTAATTCGATAAGGATTAATGTTGTATTGCTTAAAATAGCTTCGTAAATAAGCCATTTTCTCACGTAAAAAGTAAACAATAAAAATGGTTAATGTGGGTTATCCCTAAAAGATAAACATATACCATCGCGGACTTTTTTGTAGACCTTTTTATGGTGTACAATACTGTAGTACATTAATTTGATGTAACTCGTAGGGTTAGGCAGCGTTTTTGCTAATTGCTAAATAAGCCTAAAAAAATAAGTTAATTTACGACATCACGTTAGAAACCTCTAAAATTAGCAATGTTGCCTTAGTATATTATGCATGTATTATACATATAAATCTTCCTCTTGAATCACTCTATCTACTGAAAAAAACCGCATCAAAATCCGTTGCGTAGTTTTAAAGATTTAAGCGCACATAGGGATATAGGGACAGAAAAGGCGACTTTGTTTTATACTATGTAGTGATACAAAGTATATAATGATTGGTAGGGACATTTGGGAGCCATAATGGCAAAACAACAACGAACCAAAAAAAAAACGCGACGGTCTCAACTTTAATCACCATATTTCACCTGCAGGTTAAACGTTCCAACAAAAGATAACGCCACAATTCAATCTAAAAACCGATTTAACTTTAAACGTAAAAGTCTCCTTAACCCAAACGATAAATCTCCACGTATTTGTGTGTGTGTTTTTGGCCGTCTTGTTGCGAGAGAAGTCCGCCGAACCCTGCGCCATAAAAATAAGTTGGAAACAGAGGTAAAAAAGGGATAATGATATTCGGAGTGAAATGGTGGGAGCTTTAGTGTGACCTATTATCTGGGAGAAAGCGTACTAATGGTAAATCATTCTGATATATCGAGAATCCAATAGCTGATGTAAAATTAATTTTAAAGTATTTGCATTAAAATATTTTTGTTTTCTTTATTTACTAGATATATTCTCTTTGTGTGCTTGCGTGTATTTTAATCAGAGATATCTTCGGTGAAAATAGGGAAAAGTATTGGTATAAGCAGCTCTTGAATGCGATGGTAATCCTATGACTATTTTCCACTTAGTATTATTGAGTAATTCGGTGTATCTATATATTAATCGTGACCTACAAATAAGTAGTAATAAACCCTATAAAGATAGGTGACACAAAACATATTTTTTATTATTTAATTAATATATTGTTACTAATCGTTTCCATCTACCTACAATTTGTCTTTATAATAACTTAAATCTAGGTATATAACTAGGAGGACCCATCGGCCCTATCTCAGTCTCTGGTGAAATAATCTATGCACATGTCACTGCTTAATTTTTCAACTACACAACACTACACAAGATCAGATGATTTGATTCTTTTGAGTCTGTGTCCTGTTCTGGTGGTATCCAATAGTTGCAATATTTCAATTTTCGTACGAGAATGGAGTTTTTCCCCATGCTCCCTTGCAATTCTCTTAATTTCTTGACTGACTGTGGGTATCTGAAGGTAATCGATGTAGGTAATCAGTCCTATAGTATTGGGTGCACCCACAATACCTCTCAAGACTTTATTCTGAAAAATTAGTATTTGATTTATGTTACTCTTTGCAGAATATCGCCATAATTGAACTGCGTATGTCCATATATGTTTTAGTATTTGCTTATATAATAGCAATTGATTATGTACCGTTGATTGTGATTTTCTTCTAATTAGCCAGTACATTTTAATATATTTCAATTCCAGTTCATTTCTTTTCTTCTTTATATGTTCCTTCTAGCGAAGTTTTGCATCGAGAGTTTATAGGTGAATTGCACATGTACAGATTTACTTTCATTAATTCTTATTTTCCAAGCTTGTGTCCAATTATTTATATTGTCACTTGCCTGTTGTAATTTTCGCGAGGCTTCTTCACTATTGTCTCCGACAGCTATAACCGCAGTATCATGAGCAAATGTAGCCATCGTAATATTTTCCATTTGTGGTATATCACAAGTGTAGAGTAGATAAAGCCTTGGTTCCAGTACACTTCCTTGTGGTACACCTGCTTTAGCTGCTTTTATTGTAGAGTAAGCTTCTTCTTGTTTGACTCTGAACATTCTGGTTGGAATGTATGATTTTAATAGTTCGATGTGTTATTTTGGTAGTATTTGCTGTAGTTTATGAACAAGGCCTTCATGCCAAACCTTATCGAAGGCTTGCTCTACATTTAAAAATATAGCTGAGCATACTTTTTTACTTTCGTAGGCTTTTTCAATAACATCTGTTATTCTGTGAACCTGGTCAATTGCTGAGTGCTTGTTAATAAACTCAAACTGGTGACAAAACATGTAAACAAATATTTTGCGCTCTGCTTTCATTGCAACTGATCTACTTGCTGCGAGCTCCAGTTCTAATACGGTAGATTATTCGACGTTTCTGTTGTACGTAAATATACCGTGTGACGTAAATTTGGCAGCGCTACACTACAAGACATCGCCACAGTAATTTTATATCGTAATACAAGTTATAAATCGATTTTATTTCATTTTAAGACCGGCTTGGTGGCGTAAGGCGACAGGACGGTCCTCTTACTGTTGTGATAGTCGCGGGTGTGAATCCTGCTCTGACATGGTTGTAAATTTATGTGTGTGATTGTTTAATATTTGTGATTGTCCTAGACAAGAGTGTAAAATCCGAAAAGGAAGGTCCAATCACTAAAAAACCCAAGAAATTAATGTGACTAAAAAAATATAGCATTTTTATTTCATTTTAAGTATTGTTGTTTAAGATTTTGTATTACTTGTGTTTAGTCCCCTGATTGTTGGAACTATTAGAAGAAAAAAATGATCCTATGAAGATAAATTTTACATTACTTGTAGCGAAAATAAGTTAAAGGGTCTTTTATCAAAACGTATATTTAGCTGTAAAAGATAAACACGACATATGCGAAAATATCATCTTAATATAGATTAACAACATTTCAGAATAAGAAGAATTGCCTGCGCTCTGTTCACGGGGTATTTGAATTTTCGCAAGCACCCTTTTCAGATCTATAATTATAAACATCAATAAACCCATTTTTATTTTAATAATTTGTATGTTGGACACGTCGATGTAGATCCCACCCTATTATCCCGCATTAACTATCTCAATTTTAACCAAACCTCGTTCATAATTACGAAATAATAAAGATACTTATTCGAAATTAAAAATATTTAACAAGAACATCGCGGGGCACATTGGCCTTGATTAAAATCCCCGAGCATCTAAAATATGAATCTCCGCTCTGATGACGGAAATCAAGTAAGAGACCACATTTCGAAATTAGGGAAGTTTCGGGATGTAATTTTTGGTACGGCTTTTTGCCACAATGTAACATAAAGCTGTCGTCCCGGCCGCGTCGTGAAATTTCGTTAATAAAAAATTATGCCCGCGCGAGGATTTAAAGTTTCGTAATTAGGACTTAGGCCTTCACTAATTTATTAGGTTTCTTATGCGACAAAACTTTTTACGGCGCTCTAACTCGCGAGAGGCGTCGCCGCTGAAACATTTTAAAGAAAACGTTATAGTGGCGAAATTGTCCTTTAATAGCGGGGATGATATTAACAACACTCGGTCGTAAAATAAATTTAAATATGGTTAAAGTGTGGAAGCATCTCGAATCTTCAGATAACTTCAATAAAATTATAATTAATACTATTTCATATTTCTTAGCTCAATATGAATAATGAAAAGCTTTTCGTCATAATTATAACTTTTTGATAACGCTATAAAAATAATGATATTCCAAGACAATCCAATTTTTCTTTAAAGAAGTAATAAAAGCTCAAACTCTTCATTGGAAATTAAATTACGCAACAAGTTAGGTAATAAAAAATATAAATTTTTATCATATGAAAGTATGGTAGGACAATATACAGGACCTAGAAAAATCAAAATGTCAAATACTTTGGTGTAGGGTTTAAAAAAATTACTGGAAAACTTTTATTCCAATGGAAAGGAGTGGTAATTTTTGGAGAGACTGTACTGACAGCACTATCACTTTAATACTTTAATTTAACTAAATTTCAATATAAACTAAATTCTTAAATCCAGAAGCACACTGATGTTTTCGAACAAGCAACACCGTATTAGTTGCGTTAACGTCTCTTTCCTGAAGAAACCACGAAAGAATGTTTGCCTATTTGGACAGCCTACTGGAAGTCTTGATGTCTTCAAATTCATCGGATTAAACATCACTTAGTAACACTCATCAAGTCATGCAAAACTGTAAAATTATTGCAGCAATATGAGGCTGATTTTTCAAACATACATTATAAAGCCATACTTTTTTTAACTTATAATTCTCCAAGTAATCAGTAGTGATTAACTAGTCAAGTTCTTGTAAATTACGCTTATTCAGCATAAAATGCCTAAAGAATAAAATAGTAAAACTATAGTTTGTCCAGTTATTGTAAATCAACAACGGTATGTTAATTTCTTAAGTAAATTCATGGCAAGTGTCCACAAAAGAGTGTGTATAACACGTCCAATAAAACAGCCAATGAACGTCATCAAAATTAATAACGTCAGCACCTTACAATGTTGTCGCATCAAATTTGACGTTTAGTTTAAAACGTTTGTCAGTTTATAACCTATAATTAATATCACTAATGTTTAGAAGAATTTTACAGACATTTGGCAACGTGGCCTACCAGACAAAATCGTCTTTTATGGACTCATTCTGATAAAATGGGTTTAAAATGAATTTTACATTTTTACAAACTGCAATCTTCAATATAGTTTATTCAAAATAACAGTCGAATGCATTGCCTATCGCAATTTGTAAGACAATATTTTCCTATTCATTTTACTCTAGTTAAAAAGAAATACAATACTACGATACGTTACTACGTTACTACGAACTCACCTCATGCAAATTTATGACGTTAACATGTCGCAAGGTTGCCGCATCAACTTTTAGTTTTAGTTCATTTTGGCTTTGCAACATAACAGCATCTTAATTTAATTAAAACAATGGAATAAATGTAATATTATAAAATAGTTTTAGTTTTTTTTCTATCATTATAATTCACTTAACGCATGTATTATCGGAGGACTTAATATACAGTTATTTACAGAGCGACAATAGTTTGTAGGTTAGACTTATTTTATTATATCTACACTGAACTATTTTCTACACCCCCTATGGGGTAGAGTTCTAGGTGTGAGTTCTAGACTTTTTAGCATTTATAACTGCTTTCAAACTTTTCAACGATATTTAAGATGTAAATCAAAAATATTATATCTTGAGTTACTTTATTCAAAAAGAAGGCAAAGCAATATATTAAAAGTAGTTCAAAATTTAAAATTCTGAAGACCACAGGCTCGTAAGCAGCTCGTAAAGAACTCGTAGCAGGAATATTAGACAAATTTTTTAAACATACACGGTCCCGGCATTCTCCTTACTAAGTTCTGTCTACATACATCAGCTCAAGCTTGGAGTGTTTTAGGAATCATTTATTGATCATTTATTGAAGAATACTCTAGTGTTTTATTGTGTTTAGTATGTGTGGTAATTATTTGTGAATATTTTGGTTTGATAATTTAAGAAATTTTGATAATTTAAGGATATTATCCATATGGTGATATATTTGGGTTTTATATATTCTAATTATATTTTCTATAACATAGATAACTCTATTTTGTATATGGACAACATTTATTTTCAGTAGTTATGGAAATCACAAGACGAAGGTATACTTTTTGTTGGGAAAGTAATATATGTCAGATAAAGCATAAAAACCTGCAAGGTACAAGAATAGACAGAACAAAAAGACAATAATATGGAAGGTGTAAGGACTATTTTTTATATTAGCTAGAGTTTTATATAGATAATTGGTATAATCTATAATGAATGACTAGCTAAATTCAAACCAGTAAACCTATTTCAATAAATATGCAGCCGAAGTACTTATTGGACGAAAATGTGTCATTGGCGCAGAAAAGGAATATTTTTGCTCTCAAAATATTTCTCTACGTACGGCAAATTTAGTGAGACGTGGTGTATTTCGAGTTGCTAAATTACTAATAGATCCAAAGTCATTCTCTGATATAATAACACTGGGGCGTAGGTTGCAGGAATTTTAGGAAGGATACATAGTTTCAGCTCGGATGGTAACTTCTACCGCACACAGCATATGGTTTCTAAATGTTGAAGAAGAAAATGGACCAAATATCAAATCAACATCGTTAGTTCGGCACCGCATCCCCATATTACCAGAAAAGTGCATTGCATGTATTTTACCAATTTTGAAAATATTAAACGAGAACCTGCATACAAAATTACGTGAGTAATGTTAAATTTAATTCAGATTCAGAGTCAGCATAGAGAATAGTTCAACTATCGACATAGCGTTAACAACGCGCGTTTTAAATGACCAATTTCTAGTACTTTGTTCCATAGCACATACTCCTAATAAGATTCGTTTAGACTCAAACGCACGAGGACTATAAAAAGGAACTGAACAAACATATTACGGCATCCAGACGACAGTAATGAAGAAAAATACTGAGGAAAATGCACGGGAAAGGGGAAAAACTAATTTAGCACGTTGACGCCACCAAGAAGGGAGGGTAGAATAGGGGAAATGAAGGAGATTAACTGTAAGCAAATAAGGCGGCGTTATAATTTAAAATTAAGGACCTAATGAAATTTTTTCGGGGTCCTTTTACGCCATAGTCCTGGATAAAGTTGCCACTCCAGATGCATCTTAATTTCGGTAATTAAAAAAAAATACACCCAATGAAAATAATTAAATTTTGATTAGCCCTATCTGTATAATCCCTTCATTATGAGGACAATAAAGAATGGTTTTTGGTTTATTAAATTACATCACTGATAATTAACTTGATGAGTAATTTTTATCAAGAATTAAGGTCATTTATTGTGAAAGAATATTCACGTATTGTGATAATAATTTGCCACTGTTGATTGTAGTTGTAGGAGAGGATACACCTTTCATATGTAAATTAATACGAAATATATATATAGTGTTATTAGAGACTTGCATGTATTTTGATTATTTTTCATTCAATTCTTCTGCACCAAATTCAAAACGAATAAAGATACGAGATTAGAGCATTTGAGATGACTTCAGAGTAAGATTAGTTTTCTCAATAAAGATAAATGCAACAAGCCTATGGAAGAAAATAATAAAGCTCATGATATAGACAAAACAGAGATTGGCATTTTATTTACACCATCAGAGGTTTGGATCCAGTGACATGTATGCTAAGAACAGTGCCACGAAAAATGTACAAATATGGAAGGGAAGAGGGCCCGCTATATTTATTTAAAGCCACATCAAGAAATTAACATTATTAGTGACTGAATAAATTACCCTAAATTAGTAATAATTTTTAACCTGCAATACTACTTGCAAAACGTACTAATAATATCTATAATCTACATTATGAATTAATATTAAAAATATTAATAAACACAGCATTTATCATTTTAAGTTAGCCACAGACTAAATATAAAACGTATGATTTATGTAGTAGTGAATAACATTAATATAATTATTGGTTATTTAAATTTAAGCTTATAGTGCTAAGAGACTTTTAATTTATATATATGTTATATAGGATCCTATTCGCCCTGATAATTGGACCAATCCAGATGTTAATCTAACTAGTTCTCTGGCCATTATTCTAGAACTTCTTCGATAGATGTCGTGGCAAACTGCCTTTGGAGGCTTTTTATTTGTTTTATTGTTAGTACCAGCGATTCACAAACTCAAATTAACTTAAATTTTCATCGATTGCTCATAGCTGAGGATTTTAACTTGATTTAGATCTAAATAATAAAACACTCACTATATTTTCATGAGGTGCACGGGTATGTTGGACCATTAGATATATTTGAGTCTTCAGGTAGAAAAATAAGGATGGAAAAACTATAAGTCCAAATATTAGTTATTTCTGCCTTTCAAGTTTTTACTTAATACCAGATGACCCAGTTTGTATCACCTATATATCTTGTAATTTTTTTCCGAAAATAATATTAACTACTTGCTATGTAGCTACCAGATGTTTTGTCAGATCTATTGACGATGTTATGGCCATGGTCAGATCGTATTCGGCTCAATGCTCTTTTAAATATTTGTTTTATCTCTTATAAGTGTTGTATTTGGCCTTGTATCCTTATTTGTGTAAGATGTTTTAAATTAATCTTTATTATTCAATATATTTCTGAAATTCGAATGAACCGAAAAACTGTGGCAATTATAATTATAACACCTGTACAACATAGCCCAGTAAATTCACCGCTGTATTTGATGCCATACTTTGATAACGTTATCGAGAATTTCTACCTCCAGTTCCTTATGCAGATTGTCGTTACATATGTACCATAAAACATTAACAATGTTTTGCACGACTTTGGAATACCTGTATAATATTTACAGAAACCAGCCTAACAACAGTGATTGGCTGGTACAACTTCAGAGTTGAACACTATAAGTCCATACGGGTTTCAAGTCTTGTTGGTAAAAAGCAAAAGCTTATTATATACTGACAGAGATGAATGACAACGCAATAACTAGCACGTTTTTTGTACTTCAGCTTCAATTCGTCACATATTTTCTGAACATGTGGCTTGCATCTGAGTTTAACATTAAAGTCAATGCCAGCATATATGTTTACATGCTGATTTATATATACTGACTTGCGCTTGATTGTCTTGTTGGTAAAATGAAAATGCACTGATTTATATTCATACATTTTGATGTGCCATTTTTCTGTTCTGCATTTTATTTCGACAATAGCTGCTTATAAATTTTTGGTTGATTCAATGTGGCAATCTGCAATGACTAGGATTGTAGCGTCATCTTCAGGTGTAGTAACGAATTTTCATTGACCGTATGTCAGTCCCGAGTATACAGTAGAAAAATGGCTGTGCCCAATACACTTCATTATGGCACTCCTATTTGGTAAATTCACCGCTGTATTTGATGCCATACGTTGATAAGGTTATCGAAAATTTCTACCTCCAGTTCCTTATGCAGATTGTCGTTACGTATGTACCATAAAACATTAACAATATCTTGCAGGATTTTGGAATACTTGTATGATATTTACAGAAACCAGCCTAACAACAGTGGTTGGCTGGTACAACTTCAGAGATGAACACTATAAGTCCATACGGGTTTCAAGACTTGTTGGTAAAAAGCAAAAGCTTATTATATACTGACGGAGGTGAATAACAACGCAATAACTACTACGTTTTTTGTACTTCAGCTTCAATTCGTCACATATTTTCTGAACATGTGGCTTGCATCTGAGTTTAACATTAAAGTCAATGCCAGCATATATGTTTACATGCTGATTTATATATACTGACTTGCGCTTGATTGTCTTGTTGGTAAAATGAAAATGCACTGATTTATATTCATACATTTTGATGTGCCATTTTTCTGTTCTGCATTTTATTTCGACAATAGCTGCTTATAAATTTTTGGTTGATTCAATGTGGCAATCTGCAATGACTAGGATTGTAGCGTCATCTTCAGGTGTAGTAACGAATTTTCATTGACCGTATGTCAGTCCCGAGTATACAGTAGAAAAATGGCTGTGCCCAATACACTTCATTATGGCACTCCTATTTGGTAAATTCACCGCTGTATTTGATGCCATACGTTGATAAGGTTATCGAAAATTTCTACCTCCAGTTCCTTATGCAGATTGTCGTTACGTATGTACCATAAAACATTAACAATATCTTGCAGGATTTTGGAATACTTGTATGATATTTACAGAAACCAGCCTAACAACAGTGGTTGGCTGGTACAACTTCAGAGATGAACACTATAAGTCCATACGGGTTTCAAGACTTGTTGGTAAAAAGCAAAAGCTTATTATATACTGACGGAGGTGAATAACAACGCAATAACTACTACGTTTTTTGTACTTCAGCTTCAATTCGTCACATATTTTCTGAACATGTGGCTTGCATCTGAGTTTAACATTAAAGTCAATGCCAGCATATATGTTTACATGCTGATTTATATATACTGACTTGCGCTTGATTGTCTTGTTGGTAAAATGAAAATGCAATGATTTATATTCATACATTTTGATACGCCATTTTTCTGTTCTGCATTTTATTTCGACAATAGCTGCTTATAAATTTTTGGTTGATTCAGTGTGGTAATCTGCACTGACTAGGATTGTAGCAGGTCATCTTCAGGTGTAGTAACATGTTTTCATTGAACGTAGGTCAGTCCCAAGTGTACAGCAGAAAAATAGCTGTGCCCAATACACTTCATTATGGCACTGCTGTTTTATATTCCCCCAGCTAGAATAGGTGATTTCTAGCGTTGGGAACTATCGACTGAAAACAGTCAATAAAAATAGTTAAAAAACTAGCGATTGAAAATAGTAATTACTATTTTCAGTCAAATGTACGGTTCGAATGTTTTTTTTTTTAATTAGTGATGTCAAACGAAGATGTACCAACCTATTCCTGTATAAATTAAAAGTGATTAATTCATTTTATATATGTTTATATTTTCCAATAGTAGTATAAACGAAACGGAGATGTATATAATCCTTCACACTTTAAAAAAGAATACGAAAACAGTAATTGCTGAATACTATTTACATGTAATTAATAATTTCATTTTAATCGAACTAGAATTACTTATATTTATATTTGAATGTTCTGTGGATCTGTAAAAGGGAATGGAATTTTTCTATGAAATGGAATAATACCCCGTTAATTGCTATTTTGAAATAATATACTGTAATAACAAAACCTAAAAACTAAAGATGTATAATAAACATAAATACAAAATAAAAATTAACCATAGGTATATGTCATAGAAGAAACTAATTAATGTAATAATTAAAAATGATCGCACAATAACTACTAGAGCTTTTTTAAATAAAGTAAATGCTTTATAAAACTAAAAGTACACGACTGAAACAGTCGATAGTAAATAGTAACAAAATCATTCGGACCGAAAATAGCGACTGAAACAGTCACTGGTAAAAAGTAGTAAAATAAGTCGAACCAAAAATAGTGACTGAAACAATCGATAGTAAAAAGCAGTCAATTACTAAACAGTCGATAGTCGATTTCAGTCGATAGTTCCCAACTCTAGTATTTTCTTTTTTGACTCTGAAGTATCGATTAATTATATTTGTCTATAGTAAATATCTAACTTTTAATCTTGCAATAATAATAAAGCTTGAGTAATATCTAAAAATATTGCAGGGCTAATGTTATTTCTTTCTAGTCATTTTTTATAACATTTGTAACATATTATTAACCTAATCAATCGGGGAATGTTGTTTCTTGACACCAAATTTTTAATTTGGAATATGTTTCTCAGTAGAAGTTTTTAATATAATTTGAACATTGTCGGGCCGGTCTGACGTTATTTGACAAGAGTCAATTTTTACGATATAATCTTGATGACGTTGTTGAATTATCCACACTAATATATAGTAATATAATTAACTGATTATTTAATAACGTTCGAATGTTCGATATTAGAAACGAACGAAAGAAAAATATTAAATTTTACATTATGATAGCTTTTACCCGCTCCCGGAGTTTTCCTTTCGTCTCCCGCCTTCCCCCGTCGGGGCCTCACTACCACCGAAACTTTTTCATTTTATCATCGCAGGACTTGTTTGGAAGTTCGACCAGGGCCTGGAAAAATTGGCAAATAGATTTATTGGTTCTTTTAAATCTAATTTAGAGGAGGGAATTTCCAAGTTACTTTTTATGGGGTAGGTTTCGGGCGGGGTGGGTCGGATAGACTTTCCGATAAAGCCAATAAATTTCGTCGATATGACAGGTGTTTTTAGGTTTATTGAAAAGTTTCGTTCGGTATCGTCGCTTATTGTTTGGTTTTTGATTTATTTAAAATGGACGTATATTAAGATGACTACTAAAGACGTAAATATCGTATTGTTAGAATTGTTGGTGAATAAATACTTTTAAATTCTTGGTCCTTTGCTACATTTTCTGCAAAAAATTATTTCGCCATTTTGTTCTCTTCATTTAGCTTCCTCATAAACCTGGATTCAGATTAGATCTCAATCACTTTGGCGATTTGGATACTGGCTTTTTTGGCTAAAGATATTTCTGTAAAGGAAGCCGAACATATTTAGAAGCGTTAAGGACAGTTTTTGTTTGGCTCTAAAAATCTTATTTTATACGTATCTTAGAATCACAATAGTGCATTTTGTGATAACAGCTAGAATAGTAAAGATAATAGAATAAAATTACAAAGAAAATTCTACCTAGCTAACGTTAAAACCGAAATTGCTGGCTCTGTCCTACCTCTAAGCCTGTAAAATATGGCGCCAAAAAACATCCCAGTTATGTCTGTAAGACCTCTAGTTATTGCTATTAGCCCCTAGTAACTTGTCAGCTGACAGTAGTCAGTCGAAAATTTGTTTCTAGGCCATATATATAAATGGTAAAGAATTTTTTTATATGAATACTGTTTTCTCCGAAATAGGTGATGCTGAGTTAAAAGAAAATATTTTTGTTGTCCCACAAATAAGAAGACTTATAAGAAAGAATTAATACGATGAAAACCTTACGGCCAAAGAGTTAGGTGCTTGGTTATCTCTGAGGAAAGTAATTCATGGATATTTAGGCAATCTTAAAACTGAGAAAGCCGAGTTTTCAGTGAATGATTTGTTACAAAAATTTAAAACGGTAGGATGCGGAAGGTTTTAAAGATATAAAACGGATAGAGGAGCGTTTTCAACGAAAATTTAGTGCTCAACATGTTAGCAGATTACTGCTGGATTTTAGTGAATAAGAGGTTTCTACTGTTCACAGGATGAAAATATTATATGGCTCATTTTTTTTTCAACAACAGCATCTATTTGTAAATATATATTACTAGTTTTTTAAATAATATTAATAGTAGCCTTGGCTTGGTGGCGCAGTGGTAAAGACGGTCCACCTACTATTGCGATAGTGGCTGTTTGGAAAAATCGTCAGTCGGTAGGCTTAATGCCGAGGACCGTGGTTCGGAACAGACGTTACCCCCAGTTGGTAAAAAGAGACTTTAAAATATGTACAAGAGAAAATAATAATATAAATAAGTAAATATTATTAGAATTTTTCATACACACATATTAAAATGGCACGTGTTACAAAAAACAGTTTAAGTTTTTGTATTCAGTAAATACAATTTGGACAGGACAAAAAAAGTCATTTTATTTAATGTTATAAAACAAAACAAATTGTCGCAGTGTAACGGTTGAAGGAAGTCGAAAATATAAAATGAAAAATGGATGTGTTACCAGCATTAGGTCCTATAACAATCCAAGAAGTTTTAATAAAAATGACTGGCGTTAAAAAGAACCGTCTCCCTCGAGGGATAAAAAATTGATTAGGAGTATATTTCACACTTTAACGTGGACATTCACAACGACAATTATGAAGACAAATTCGCGCGGAAACACGAAATGCGAGGAAAAAACTTTATGACCTAATATAGTACGTTAACGGCGACGGAGAAACGTTATATAGAAGAGGATCAGGAGATAATGGCAGGAGTGGATGGCAAGCAAATAAGCGAGAAAAATAATTCGTATTTAAGGAAGCTAATTATTTTTTTTAATGGACGTTCGGTATAGTACACGATCAACTGATATCGTAAAATGAAGTTAATGAAAATGAAAAGCGCATCGGATGGTATTATATTGTCAGTTAGATTCAATCTGGTATACTGCGAGTTTTTATTGAGGATTTTACTACGGAAGTAGAGTTGCAAAATAAATCTGAGACAATGTATTTAACGGCGGGGTAATTATCCGCGGAATCTAAATTTCACTGAACACATTTTGATAGACTTTTTAGAACGTTTTAATAGACTGTTTTTATGGATATTGGTTATATTAGTTTGTTCTCTTTAAATTCGCTAGATGTTGGGAAACGTTTGCATCGCTTCTCACTACAACTTTATTATTATAGTCTACTCTTAATAACAGAACTCACGTAATCAAGATGTTGATGATGATGGTGGCAATTCGTTTAAAACTAGACTACAATTTTCGTCCCATTATATCGTAGTTAAAAAGAGATTCAATTAAGTCTGACAAGTTCGAACTGGTGGTCAAATATTCTTCAAACTCACTCATTCATTCTGCGATGTTTTTCAAAACTTTAGTGACAATTATTACAGGTTATAGACAAACGTTGTTTTGAAGCATTTCTTGTTATGGAAGATGCCAAATGGCTGTTTTATATCACTGCTATTGAAATTACCGATGCCATTGTATAGTCTGAGTCAGCAATGTATTCCATCTCCAATAGAGTTACTTCTTACCAGCAAAATGCATTTGAAAGGTAAGTAGTAATACTGTTAAATACTAAGATACTTGGGTTTATATTGGAAATATTTTTTAAGTTGTTGCAGAGATGCACTGTGACTAAAATTATCTCAAAAAAATAATAACAATATAATCTTGTATTAACCAAAAAATAACCGTCCCCATAGTAAGCGGGTTACGAATAGAGATTATCTGGATATTTGCTCCATCAGAAACGGTGCTTCCCTAGTGGAACTTCAACATATTAATTTCAAAAGAATACAATTTTTGAATGGTTACAATAAAATCTAGGAAGACTTGTTATTTCAATTTGTGTATTTATGTAAGACATTTCAATATGGAAAACAGTATAAAAATAGCTTAAACACAACAAAAGCTCTTCGAAAAATGTAAACGTTAGATTAACATTTGAATCAGATTTCGTTGCTTATAATATTTACCAATAATTTTTGCAGATATATTTTTCTTCATGCTGTAAATAAGAATGCTAATTCCTGGCGCAGAATTAGTGTTTTCAATCAAGTCCAAGGGTAACTACCATGGAGAAATGAACCATAACATGCTTTTGCTATGGTTTTAAAATCAACTGTATACTGGTGGAAAGATCCTAACAAGTATATTGAAAAAGGCTGTCATTAAGGAGAGCTTTGCAATATATAAGTTAAGTTTTAAGGAGACTATGTTAGAGGATACACTTTTCAAAATTATTACACCGTTAATATAAATATATATACAAGTGATTGATACTTTTCATGAAAAAATATAGGTAGTAGGTCAGATAGCTGATCAATATGGCCACAGGGTATTACGTCATCCTACTCAACACTACATATCCAATCAAATAGATGTAGCAAAACATTACTGCGATAGACAAGCAGATTCAGAAAGATATACAAGCAAGAACTGTCTAGTATTCTAACTTAGAGTATTCAAGTAGTTACCAGTTTTGGAACGAGTGAATGAATATTAGGGTACTAAATATGAATCAAGCTTGTTTTAAAGAGCATTTAACTCTCTCACATAGTTCGTTCAATGCTGAGTTGGTTTTATTTGTTTTTGTCAGCATATATCTCTGTTCTTAGAATAGAATTCCATCCTCTTTTGTTATTGACACAGTAAGTAGGAAATAATTTCGTGCATGAGACAATTTCCTATTATTCCCTAAAACTCGGAGCATCTAGATGCTTCCCCAATGTGGACAAATAAACTAATGTAGCTCTTTCGGAGATTTTTTAATTTCCTACACTGAAACAAATTCAATACATCATATCAAAAAAGTACAAAGAGAATTCTAGAATATTTTGAAGGTCATTCCACGAAAACATTAGACTATAATGACTAACATAACAATTTAAATTCATTTAGCTTGAAATTTATAGTACATCCGACACACTTCTGTAAATTACTTTATTTAAAAAGTCAAATATTTTACCTAATTGTTTATTTCAAAGGTGTATATATTAGTATATCATTGTAAGAATATTATGATAATTAAACAGTACAGATATTACCCATGTAGATTTACATTATTCTAACAATAAGCTGTTCTTTTATTGGTTTCAACACATTACATTTGCCAATATAAATATATACGATGTTAATTAACAAATGGACAAATCTGACTATGTTTGAATATTCAACGTGTAACGATATACTTTATATCCTCTTACCACTAAATTAAATTTTATGTATATAATACATGAGTTGTTTTTGATTTATGCGTCTTTATTGATTTAAAATTGTCATTAAACTTGATGATGATTGATATTTTGACAATATATTTACGTCAAAATAAAATAATTACTAAGCTCAACAAGTTTTATTAAGTTGTTATTGTATTTACAGCTCTAAGGCCTGTCACATAGCAAAAACAAGAATAGACAAAATTTTACCAATATTTTAATCCTAAGTATATTTATCTGATATTTATTGTACCATTCATAATATCCCTGCTAAATTTTAACAATATATTTGTAGAGATGGTATTATTAATTGATGAAATATAGATTTGAAAGTACAGGCCGAAATTAAAGCTCACAAAACTTTTCGTGAAATTGAATAATGATATTTCAGTAATTCAAGAAACTAAAATATTATTTTTGGTTTATATTCATGATGTATAACTTCCACTAAATAACTTATATTATTTCAAAATCAAATAACTCGCTTGATTTAGGTCTGCTAATATAACAATTAAAATTAATTTACCTTAAAGTTTATAGTACATCCGACACACGTCTGTAAATTATTTTATTTAAAAAGTCAAATATTTCAACTATTTGTTTATTTCAAAGGTGTATATACCAATATACTATTGTAAGAATATTATGATATTATATATTTTTAATTTAATATTGTCAATGGACACAATATTATGAAGATTGATAATCTATAATTAAACTGTATAGATATTGCGTATGTAGTTTTACATTGCTCTAACAATAGGCTGTTCTTTTATTGGTTTCAACAGATTACATTTGCCAATGTAAATATATACGATGTTAATTAACATGGGACAAATTTGAATATATTTGAATATTCAACGTGTAGCGATATAATTTATATTCCCTTGCCACTAAATTAAATTTTAGATATATAATACATGAGATATTTTTGATTGATGCGTCTTTATTGATTTAAAATTTTCTTTAAACTTGATGATGATGATTGATATTGTGAAAATATATTTACCACAAAATAAAACAATTGTTAAGCTCAACAAGTCTTATTAAGTTGTTATTGTATTTACAGCGCTAAGGCCTGTCACATAGCAAAAACAAGAATAGATAAAATTTTACCAATATTTTAGTTCTAAATTTATTTAACTGATATTTATTGTACCATTCGTAATATCTCTGCTATATTTTAACTATATATTTGTAGAGTAGGTATTAATTAATTGATGAAATATTGATTTTAAACTACAGGCCGATATCAAAGCTCAGAAAGCATATCGTGAAATTGAATAATCATATTTCAGTAATTCGAGAAACTAAAATATTATTTTTGAAATAACTTATATTATTTCAAAACCAAACAACTCGCATGATTTAGGTCTGCTAAAATAACAATTAAAATTAATTCACCTTGAAATTTATAGTACATCCGACACACGTCTGCGAATTACTTTATTTAAAAAGTTAAATATTTCAACTATTTGTTTATTTCAACAACAATATACCATTGTAAGCATATTATGATATTATATGTTTTTAATTTAATATTGTCAATGGACCCAATATTATGAGGTTTGATAATATATAATTAAACTGTATAGATATTGGGTATGTTGATTTACATTGCTCTAACAATAGGCAGTTCTTTTAATGGTTTCAACAGATTACATTTGCCAATGTAAATATATAGGATGTTAATTAACATGGAACAAATTTGAATATGTTTGAATATTCAACGTGTAGCGATATAATTTATATTCCCTTGCCACTAAATTAAATTTTATGTATATAATACAGGAGATTTTTATTTGATGCGTCTTTATTGATTTAAAATTTTCTTTAAACTTGATGATGATGATTGATATGGTGAAAATATCTTTACCACAAACTAAAATAATTGCTAAGCTCAACAAATCTTATTAAGTTGTTATTGTATTTACAACGCTAAGGCCTGTCACATAGCAAAAACAAGAATAGATAAAATTTTACCAATATTTTAATCCTAAATTTATTTAAATGATATTTATTGGACCATTCATAATATCCCTGCTAAATTTTACCAATATATTTGTAGAGTTGGTATTATTAATTGATGAAATATAGATTTGAAAGTACAGGCCGATAATAAAGCTCACAAAACTTTTCGTGAAATTGAATAATGATATTTTAGTAATTTGAGAAACTAAAACATTATTTTTGGTTTATATGCATGTTGTATAACTTCCACTAAATAACTCATATTATTTCAAAACCCAATAACTGGCATGATTTAGGTCTGCTAAAATAACCATTAAAATTAATTTACCTTGAAGTTTATAGTACATCCGACACACGTGTGTAAATGACTTTATTTAAAAAGTCAAATATTTCAACTATTTGTTTATTTCAAAGGTATATATATCAAATATTATTGTAAGAATATTATGATATTATATATGTAAAAATATATTTACCACAAAATAAAATAATTGCTAAGCTCAAGCAAGTCTTATTAAGTTGTTATTGTATTTACAGCGCTAAGGCCTGTCATATAGCAGAAACAAGAATAGATAAAATTTTACCAATATTTTAGTTCTAAATTTATTTAACTGATATTTATTGTACCATTCATAATATCGCTGATATATTTTAACTATATATTTGCAGAGTAGGTATTAATTAATTGATGAAATATTGATTTTAAACTACAGGCCGATATCAAAGCTCAGAAAGCATATCGTGAAATTGAATAATGATATTTCAGTAATTCGAGAAACTAAAATATTATTTTTCGTTTATGACATGCATGTTGTATAACTTTCTCGATATAACTCGTATTCTGTTAAATGTTAGACCATTCCATATATTTAAACATTTCGTTCAAATACTATTCTGTTTACTGACAGCCAAGGATATTAAACCTGAACCCAAAATATGGAAGCTCAAGCACGAAAACGACAAACTCAATTCAGACGCAGTTCACTTAAGTACTCATCACCATAAAAACTATGAAATTCTTAACGAGAAACAAATAAAATATGACAAAAATAACCTTGTTGGGTTGTTTTTTCTAAACGAAATAATATTTTTCTACGAAAATAAATTTCCATCACATATTATGTCCATTATTATCACCAATTATGTATAGAATCCAAAGAGAACTACTTTGAATAAAACGAAATAAATTTAAACATATCTTAGGACAAAAATTCATGAAGACAATTAAAAATAGCATCAAAGTTAAGGTACCTCTCCTCCAGCTTACTGGCTACATTTAGTTCTCATCGAATAATTCCATTCGTTCAGAAAACTTCAACAGTTCGCTTCGAGATAATAAAAAACGACCCGATCTAAGAAGTAATATTGGAAATAAAATATACCGAGTACTCTTCAGCTATTCGACTTCTTATCGTCCCAGAGTTAAGAATTAAAAATTAAATTTACTGTTAGGATTTCAACACGATCCCCAGAAGCGGAACACAAAAAAGCGGATCAAAGTCGCCATAGCAATAGCGGTGGGCATAAAACATAAGAAACGGCCGGATTTTAATCTAGTAGAGTGGTTTAAAATTACCGGTCTTTTACTATAATTTCCATCTTTCGTTATTCGACGGAAAAGAATATCGATCCTCCCTCACTTATAGACAGGGCCTTTTATTTGAATCAAATTCCTTCATAACAAATAGAGTACAATTTATCGTCTGTAACTAAAGTATTACGTTATTGAATTTTTATTGAGCAAAACCAATCGGTTGAAAGACTTCTACTCGGGCTAATAAATAGCGTCATATTGAGTTGAAATCTGGAATGATAGAGACTTGTCTACATATAAATAAAATATATCAAAAGATTTTTATTAATATATCAGATATATCTGTTTTTAAATGTAAAACTGGTACTTTAATAAATAACAGACAACAATTCGAGCCTTCAATATAATTTATTCTCTATTTAGAAGCTATATAGCTAATACCCTCACGATGGATGATTCTAGAATAGATTTCTACACCATTTGCTAAACTTTTTAATAAATTTTTTTATTTATTTGGGTCCTGCCTTCGCCTTATTTTTTGGATTGTTTTTATTTCTTCCATTCCTATAACTAATTTTCACTCCCTTTTTCACAGTTCTTCCAACTTCCACTTTTCTTTCAATATTTTTCCAATTTCCACACGATATCGTTGTAAATTTTTCTTTATAACATCTTTATTACATACGCTTAGTACAATCTTAATTATACATTAATTTAGTAGTACTTTTCATATGTACTTGGTTTAATTCACAAGCAAGACGAGTGCGGGAAAATACATCAATATGTATTCCTCAATTATAAAATTAGCTATAGCTATAGTTTACACTATAGGTATACACTTTTTATAAGTTCGTATGGTTTTGCTCGCTTGAATCGTCTACATGAAACCTCTTTATTGTTTTTTCTGATTATTTAAATTATTTGTTCTTCTCCAATCAATCTGATCATGTTTATTTTTGTCGTCAGAGGTTGTCGTTGTAATTGGTCTCGCTGCTTGTCTTACTTTTCTTTATAATATTTTATCTATTAACGTAAAAGTCCGCAGTTGATATATCACCAGGTTAATTTTCTTGTCTTTCCTTTTTCAAACAGATGGAATTTCCAAAATCACTGACAGTTTAGCTTTTTGAAAATATTTGAATAATATTTGCTTGATTTTATTAGGAATTAAGGTACTCTAAGACTTCAGGAATAATAATATGCTTTAACAAAGTTAGCCATGGGTATCATAGGCATCACTTAACCATAAAAAGGCAAGTTTTATATCGATTGAAGTATATGAGGACTAGGATACTTCAGTTCGGAAGCTAAGGATCTAGAAATTGGCCAGAAGGTGTTATCATAAGTAAGTATATTTACATACCAAAGGAATTTGGCTCATTGACAACTTAATATTCTGGCATCATAAGTTTGATGACATTCTGAGTAATTATTATAAGTAATATTCCTAGTGGTTCTCAATAATCATGATTTTGTAAATATTAGCAAGAAATTCTGTATCGAAATTTAATTTTGATAACAAGTGAAAACTGATATATTAAAATCTACTGAATTGACTTAAGTTATTCAGTTTATGATATCTGCCAAGTGTTACTTGATTGATTATTTATAATTTGATATATTTAACTTTGTTCTTATTGACAATTATCAATACTTTAATACTTTTCTAGATAAAAGAGATCACGGATATCTAAATTGAGTAAATAAATATTATATTGTGATATTTGTATGCAAATTGCTGCTCTATAAAAGCCGATACAACCAAAAAGAATCATTATAAATGTTAACAAACCAAACCTTAAGATTATGGCAACTCATTATATCGTAATGGAAATAGAACACGGGTTAAAATAGAGTTGTTTTCACAAAGCAGTCTGTTGAATTTTAATTAACATTGGCCTTGTTTGGGCGTTTTCTGAAATAATAACCTTTATAATAGGTTACTATAATAAAAATAACGAGTCCTTTTTTATTACATCTTGTTATGATGAAATTGTAGGGAGGCCAAATATCTTCATCCGATATATTTTCAAATAATATGGTATTAGTACATTTTTATTACGTGATATTTACGTGAAAATTATAATATAAGTATAAATATAGTGAGAGACTATTACATATTAAATCCTAAATAATTTATAAATTACCTTAAATACAGAGGCGGGTAGTTGGGACTAAAATGTAAGTAATATTTACTATAAATAAAATTTTTTCATTAATTGATTATGTTTAATTATGTTAATGCTAATTATATGATGTTGTATTTATTTTGTAGTGTTTATGCTTTAGATATTACGAGGTAGGACAAGTTATTCCTCAGTCGTCTCCGGATTTGGCACATGCGCACTATCCTGCATAGAATAAACTATAGAAAACAGTGAATGTAAGTACAGAATGTAAGGTTAACAGCATCAATTTTATTTATAGTTGGGAATGTTAGCAGCTAAATTCATAACACATCCTTTTCAACGACATCGAACAGGTATCAACATATTTTAAAATTTAATGATAACAAGAGACAAAAGAGCAGAAAGTGATTCTTGTTGAGTTGGAAGTAGTCAATTGATTAATAAGGTTCGTCCATCAAGAGTAATAGCAAACATTGTAGTAACTGGTAATAATTAGATATGTATTTTAAACAAAATATATTCTAGTAATGATTTAAATTTTATTTCATCGGTAAGATGTAGCTAGAATTTGTTGAGAGTGAAAGTCGAAGAATATGAAATTCAGAGAAGGAATTAGTAAGCATTTGGCTAAAATGAAAGAACAGTGGACAGCGATACTATGAAATAATTAAATTTACTAACAAAAGGAAATTTGAATTAAATAAACAAAATATAAAACTATCAACGACATCCTAATGATTGAGTGACAAGGAAAATGCAGTGCATTATTATATAAGAGTAGAAGTAAATAAATTGCAGTTTTGTAAAAATAATAATGTATTAACTGAGATTGCTTTCAGCTTACAAGCAATACAAAACACAACAGCAGTACAAAAATATAATAATCCATTCATTTTAGGCTAGTAAATGTTCATTAATTGTAATTAACTCATTAATGGGGTTTGTGGATCAAGAATAGTAGCGATCATAGTTGATCATATTTAGAGATATTTAGGAGAATTCCACTGCTTTCATATCCAGGGGGGGCTTTTTCATTTAGTTTTAATTATATTGGCTGGGTTTGATCTAAATGATTTTGGTTTTTTTATGATAATATTTATTTGTACGGTTCTTGGAGATCTTGTTAATTGTTCAAATATATAAATTAATTTTAATATGGTGTCTTTATAGAGATAGAAATGTATATAGAAATTATTTTTATTATTTCATTTTATTCAATAAGTAAAATGTGTTATTTTAAAGAATTTTCAATTTTTATTCCCTCTTATATCCTAGACGAGGCAGATAATATAGCTTTCTGTTACTTTTTAAGGAGCTACTGAAATTCATTGTATTTGAGTAGAAATTATACTCTAGGTAAAGGAGCATATAAAAAACAGTTTCTGCCTTTTAAAAGTGGCTATTTTGATTTGTACAAATAATAATAATATAAACGCTCCAAAGAAGTATTTAAAAAGTAAAAGGTTCTTGCATCGAAATTTCCGGTGACGAGAAAAGGAACCATTACACCAATTCAAAGTGTAGCATGTCTTTGTACTCATCACACTTTTATGTAGATGCAAGCAGGGAGCAAAAGCAATATTGCAAACTAAATTTATACGTAACGTGACACCATAAAAAATGTTTTCTAACTATATAAATTATCGCATTAAATAATAACATTTATATTGTATAATTAAATAATTCATAACTCATTGCAGAATTTTAATACCTAATTAATAAAGTTAATTAAACAATTTATATGTACATAATATAAAACATATTTATATCCTAATGAACTATTCTATGGCTGCTATGGACGATGTGATAATTTAAACAAAAATTTAATTAATGTAAAACCCGTATTTTCAGAACAATAGAAATTGTCGTGTTATAATTGAATTTGAATTAAATCATTTTTTAACATTCTTTTTTTTATTTCCTTAAATTTACATTATTTTTTAACATTTCTTTTATATATATTTTAAGGCCTCCTTTTACCAACTATGAGTTTACCTGAACTGGACCTACAGTTTAACGTGTTCTCCGAACCACGGTCCTCAACATTATTAAGTATCGACTGGCAAGTGACCAACTTTAGAAATCATCCTAGAAGACATCCGGTCTTACCCAGCCTGATTACTGGCGTGACTGGGATCATTTTCCTTGTCGGATTTTACACTCTTGCCTAGAAAACTCACAAGTTTTAAACAATCACAAACATAAATTTACGACCATGCCCCAGCAGGATTCGAATACGCGGCTATCGCAACAGTAGGAGGACTGTCCCATCGCGTTTACCACTGCGCCACCAAGGCGGCTTACTTTATTTTATTGTGCCTTTGCAAACGAAAATATAAATTTTTGAGCCTTAACATCATAAGAACTGTAGATCC
Source organism: Rhynchophorus ferrugineus (assembly GCF_030347505.1). Taxonomy (NCBI): domain Eukaryota; kingdom Metazoa; phylum Arthropoda; class Insecta; order Coleoptera; family Curculionidae; genus Rhynchophorus; species Rhynchophorus ferrugineus. The sequence continues at coordinate 57,703,905 of NW_027472583.1, read as the reverse complement.
ATTATTTATCTCTTGATATTTGAAGGACATGAAACATGTCTAGTGAGAAAATAATGGTTAACTGAAATTTTGCTGGGGTTCGATTGGTTTAGGATGTTGCTTTAATGGTATAGATTTTAGAAAATGGAACAATAATATACAAAGCCAAGGATAATAAATAATTACTACATGATATATTATCCCATAAGAGTTCTATTGAAAGTAAGTTGTAATATATTTTTATATATACTTTATTATGAAAGCACTGGATATTATATTATATACACAAATATATAATATAAACTATGTTTACTATATTTGTTACTTTTATATAATTGTTTTTATTTCGATAGTACGGCTAGACCTCTAAAATTATTTATAAAATTAATACTGTAAGTATAGGGCGGGGCAAAAATTCCGCTTCCATTGACCCAATTTCCGCTGAGTGACAATAATAGAATAATAATTTTCAATAAATATTTTCGCCATTTCTTCTCGTTCTTGTGGCGTATATTTATTAACAATAAAATTCTGACGTCTACATAATACAATGGTTAAAGCGAATCTGAGCTAAACCTCACATAACCTAGATGGTGCGCAATCAAAATTGTAGCGGGACTTTTGCCCAGCCCTTTATATTATTTTATACGAGTTATATCATCATATCATGATATAATATTCAAAGAACCATTTAGTTATGAGTATATCAAGACAATTTTTCTTAATTTTTAATAAATATTTCTAAAATAAAATGCTTTTATTTCATGGAACTACTTTTAAACGTAACTATTTATTAGATCAATCAATATTCCAAAAATTATTTACATATTTTGTTTTATAGTAAACTGATTTTTATATCTATTATATATGTGATTCCAAACAATTTATACTTTAATAAATTGCTTTATTTCATTTCGGGTAACTGCTAGTACACTGTTCATTATATGTTTCTAATTCAATTTCCTCAAACTTTTAACCGCTGCATATATCTGTAGACAATTTGTTAACTACTTAGTCTTAAATCAAGCTCATATTGCTGCAGCAGAAAGCTAAAAGGAAGTTCTCAATATTTCCACATGTATGAATCGTCTATTACTTTGAAACTTCATAAAGAATATTCGTTTAACTGATCATAGTATAATTATGTCAATAAATAATTTTTTACTGGAATAAGTCGGTATTTGACGAGTGTCGAAAGTTAGTTCTAAAAAAAGGCACATTTTTATTAAGATAATGGAGACATATTTGGCAGGTTCAAAGTACTTGCTGATATTAAAAATACATTTTATTTCTAATACCACATATAAAATGCGTAGGTTTCCACGAGTACTGTATATTATGGTTTTCTTCCGGGTTCTCGTTTGCGTACGGTTGTGAGATGTGATTGTTTGTTGTTGTGATTGGTCAGAGATCAGGGGTAAAATTCTAAAACCATTCATCTCCATTTTTGCTAATGCTGTTTTTTATTTCAACAGACTGGCCCCTTTTCTAATTAAAAAAAAAATATTTTAAAAGAAAACTCAATATATAAATCCCGAAACTATTCTTCAATCGTAGTTATTTCACATTCTGAGAAATAATTCACTCTAAATGTAATGTGTTTATGATTCTATTATTGAAAAATTTTTGGTTGACAACATAATATTTAAATATATTTCTTTAACCAGATCTTTTATCTGGTAGAAGGAAGTCACAAAAACAACACGACTTAATAAACAAATATGTTAGAAATATCATAAAGCTAGGTCCTGTTACAGTAAAGGTAAATGTGGAGGAAACTAATCGGAATTGGTACCGATAAATGATTAAAATAATGGTTTCCATCAACGTATTTGTTAATAATGTAAATTGCTATGTGATAAGTATAAGAGATATTGATAAGTTTTTTTTTCACTTCAAAAAATATATAAAATATCAGGTTTTACCTAAAAAATCAATCAATTTCATTAAAATGGGCGATATTTCGTCACAGATCAATAAAAAAAATAAATGGTTCGAGTACATTATTTCATATACAATATTATTTATTTTTAAACATATGTATTCAAGATACGGTTTAAGCGATATTTTAATTAAGTCATTTTTTCTCCTGCAAGACTTACATTTGAAAATCTAAATACGTTGTTGTATCAATGTTTTTTAGTGCTTATATAGTTTCTAGCCCAGTCAAGATACTTACAAAAGCAATAGAAAGCAATAGAAATATGATTTTGCTTGTTTTTGAAAAATATATATTTAAAGTATTCTAAATACGAAACTGTATCTCGGAAATGTTTAGAATAGTCCCTAGGGAGCTTGTGCGTCAAAAGTACAAAAATTCACCATGACGTTGGAACTATCATAGTACACTTAGGTGAGTTTAGATTAGGTTCTTATACTTTTTTTATTTGTTTTTGTATAAATTTCGTTTCAGTTCTAAAAATATACAAAATTCCAGATATTGACTAAAAAATACCAATTAAAATCTTCATTGCTTTGAGCACCACCTTGTTTAAAATAAAATATAATTTATATTTAATTGAGGTTTTAGCTTTTAACCATATTTTGTTCCTTGTTGTATTCGTAATTATTTTAGATATTTTCCCCTACAGGAATTAAATTTTACAAGTTTAATTCCGTTCCTTAAAAAATAGAGTTATATATAAATTATTATATAAATAACTCTATATATATATTCATCGAGTAATTATAACAAATAATAGTGTAGTATAAGCGAAATAGAATCTAAATTGAAAGATTATTATAGAACATCATTTTAAGTCATATGCAAAAAGGATTTAAAAAAGTGTATTAACAAAACCCATTAAAAGGTTTAAACTAACGAATAATCCCATACACTTCCCTTGCTCACTCTGAACTAAAACACAAACAATATAAAGGAATAAATATATTAGATAATATATGTTGTACTGGAGAACATTAACGATATAGTTTAATAAATTTCTTCAGGAGATATGTATTTATGTAAAGTTTATTGTAGATCAATATTGTGTCATATAAATCTTACAACTTCAAAAGAAATATGCATTTGCTCGGTAATATAATAAACACAAGTTCTATGTTCTAATGTATGACATGTTTGACAGAGAATATGCATACTAATATTATTTGAAATTTTAAATTGAACCTTAGAGAAATTTTAGAATGGTTCAGAAAAAACCAATAACGCGAAAGTAGGATGTCATCAGTATGACATTAAAAGGGACATTTCTATTAAATTATATATTAATTAAATAAAGTTTAACATGTTATAATATTTATGCTTAAATATTCTATTCTTATTCTTATATTTTCAACTACATCACATAATCATAGTTAATCAAATAATAACTATAAAATAGGTAACTATTTGTGAATAAAAATCTACTCCAGTTTCAGTAATATTAAAATAGAGTGTGGTAGAAACTTCTAGGAATAATTACAGGCACACTTTCCGGATATTTGAAGCATGGAGCAAGATAACGAGCTGTATATTAACTTAATAGTATATAAAAAAACGAGTCTTTTGTTATTACATCTTGTCATCATGAAGTAGTAGGAAGACTAAATATCTGCATCCGATATATTTTAATATAAATAAATAAATAGAGTTATATATAAATTAATATATAAATAACTACATATATTCATCGACAAATTATTACAAAGAACAGGACAATATGAAAATAGAATCTAAATTGAAACATTATTATAGAACATCATTTTAAGTCATATGCTAACAGGATTTAAAAAAGTATGTTACCAAAACCCACTTCCCTTGCTAACTCTGAACTAAAACGCAAACAATACAAAGGAATAAATATATTAGATAATATATGTTGTACTGGAGAACATTGAAGATATAGTTTTATATATTTTTCAAGCAGAATTTTTCATATTAAAACTGTTTTTATGTAAATTTTGTTGTTGATTAATATTGTGTTATATAAATCGTATAAGTTCAAGAGAAATGTACATTTGATCGGTACTATAATAATCAGAAGTTTTACATGTAGTTTCTAATGTATTGCTTTTTTGTCAAAGAATATTTAAAATATTTGAAATAGAATCTCAGAGATATTTTAAAATGATTCACAGGAAACCAATAACTGCAAATTAGGAGGTAATCAGGGAAATTGGCATTATAAGGGAAATTTCTAATAAATTATATGTTAATTAAATAAAGTTTAATATGTTATATTACTTATGTTTAATTATTCTATTATGGTGGCTATACTTTTAAACTACATCGTATAATCATAGTTAATAATATCCTTATTGTGAAACACGTAACAGTATTTGAATAAAGATCTGCTACAGCATCAATAAAATTAGAAAAGATAGTGATGAAAAACTTATGTGAATAATTACAAGTAGATTTTCCGGAAATTAGTAGCCTTGGGCCAGATAACAACTTGCATATTAACTTTTTTTCGCATGTTTTATTACAAGAATTCTAATCATATATGCACGGAATAACCAACAGTAATTGAATACATATTTTGTTAACACGACTTTTATTAAAATTATATTCGTTGCATAACTTTTCTTCTCAAATAAACTTTCCCAAAGTTTACCCGAACCCACCTGTTCAAACCACCGAATAATCCCATACACACAAAATCCAGAGTCCCGGTCCACCACCCAGACAAAAAAGAATTGGTTCACCAATAATTATCACCAAACGATTTGAGTTTCGCTCACTGACTCGACTGGCTAGGAACCTAGATGCGTACGGTTCGCGGCGCGCTACGCTGAAATTGTAGGCATCGCAACGTTATCAGACACACTGAAGTTTCGGCGACCGACGGTGGTTGCGACGGGTGGCAGGGCGCAAACGCCCGCCGTATTCCCGTGCTGCGACCGCCGCCGCCGCCCCCTGCCTGCGAAAAGTGGAAACGTTCCGGCGAAAAGACGCTAATTTATGCGAAAAGATGCGTATTTATTGTTTAGTTGGATGTAATAGGTCGGGAGAGGGTTGCCGGTTCCTTCGCAGGAGCGGGTGCTTTTAACTGGGTGCTGTGGGAATTGTGTTCTTTCAGGTTTCCAAGGCATGATTTTCCATTTCACCGATTAAACATATTTCGATCTGGATTGTACTAGGATATTTTGTAACTCCAACAGTATAGAATTAAATTTGCAAGGAACAAGCATAGATTAACACTGAGACTAAAATTTTAATGCATTATATTAGGTACTTGCATAAGTCATGATCAATTTTTGCCCTCAAAAAGGCATTGATTGAGAAAAGTTGCTATAACATTTATAAATATATATATTTTTCATAATTTTAACATAGCGATACAGTTTAGAAAGAACGAGGTTGACCAATTGTTGAACTTCTCCAGCATATCGAAAAGACGTGTCTGTAAGCCAAGCCATGATTGCACCACATGGACAGCAATATTTTGTGGTCATAAATATTCTGCCTCATGATAGATGCGGATGACCCTCCTGAATTAGCCCATGACATTTTGGGCGCGGAATCGTTGTAGACGATTTACTTTCTATTGTCATTAACAATATCCCAGGGAAACCTACTCTTTTTTTGCATCATAGGTAATAAAACTGTGTTATCCTTCTTTTAGATTTTACCATTCTTATATGAATAATATAAAAGATTTATTTTTATTAAGGAATAAATATAGAGTAAAGAAAATGGAAGTCGATAGAAAAAAGTAAACGTTGGTATAACTATCGATTAGGTTTTGTTTTACAGTTCTTCACGCTGGAAACAAGAATCGTTTTATTCCTGCTACAGAATTAGTGTTTTCCTCTAACTCGAGAGTGACTACCATGGAGAAATGAACCAATGAAGTTTGCAGTAGTTTGAAAATCAGATTTTAGAGAACTTGGAAGAACCATCAGTTATTGTTATGTATAATGCACCATATCATAGTACACCGATGGAGAATATCCCAACAAGTGTATCAACAAAGCCTGCAATTCAGGAATGGAAAGTACATAAAACAAGTTTCGAAGAAACCATGTTATAGAATGAACTATTTGGAATTGTTACACGGTAAATATAGATGAAATATTTAGTTCCATTTTATATAGTTTACTTCTTTTGAAATAAGCCTGAGAAATGATACATGGTAGTTCAAATTGCTGAAGATTATGGTCACAGAGTATTACGTCTTACTCCCTATTACTGCATATTTAATAGAATTGAGTTGATATGGGGCGTTGCAATGGATTATTACAATAAAAATTCAGGTTGAGGATGATATTTAAACCAGACCTGTCTGGATTTATAGAAAGAGACATTGTCGAAAATAACACCTTTGGGTTGTATGAGCTGGATCAGACACATTGAAGAAGAAATTAGCAAATAGTAGAATCATGAGCAGTATTCTAGTTATTCACTTGATTAGTTTTCCTGAAAGTGACAGTAATTGAATAAAAGTTAATGAATGTTCGTTTATCATTCTATACTAAAAATTACCAAGACAGTGTGATGAAAGAGGAAACAACTATAAGTCTTTATACAATTAATGTACTTTAACTATAAGAAATTTTATTATAGAGTGTGACTATGACCATGTGTGTTATTTTTGAGAATATATATGAACGTTTGGTTAAAATGTATGAGGAGAGATATAATACTAACTCTTTCGCAAATATAGTAAATACATTAGGGAGAATGTTGTGATTAAATGTAATTTTTTCAAGAAAGATGTATACAGGTAGCAACACAACCAACTAAAGGGAAATATCATAATACCAAAATGACTTTGCAAGGAAACATCACATCGAAGGAGACAAGAACTAAGTGAAAAAAGTAGATATGCGCTCTAATGAAAGTAAAGTACATTACTCAGATATACAGTTGTTAATTAGGTGGATTAGGCCTTCGGGGGATACCACTACATAGAAAAACGCGCCTATAGGACTCTGCCTATACTAGTGTGTAAAAAAGTTCAATGTAAATATAATAAAACCACTCTAACCAATAAAATATTGTAGCTGTATCATTAATTATAATTTTAAGATTATAGATAGTATATGCATTTGATATACTATAATGTCAAAATTAATTATTATTGATAACATTTTTGTTCAATTATTTTATTTAGATTAGAATTTTTTTATATGTTAAAGTCAGAATGTACTAAAACTGAGAAATTCGGGGCAACATTGCGATGTTTTGACACGTCACGTGGGTACTTTGCTGTTATAAACGTCTTAAAACAAAACTTGATATTAATTTGCATGGTTATAGCAGACGAAAGTTTGAATCTATAATAACCTATTTTTTCTCTTTACTTTAGAAAAAAAAACAACAAAAATCATTACGTAATTATCACCAATAACAAAATCATCTCGTTCCCCATCACGACATCTCCTTCTCGATTGTTTTCCAAATAAAACGGCTCTTTAAACCATCAAACCAGCGTCGATCGACTTGTTAAACATTACGATTTCCCTCACCATTCGGGGCCATTTCGATCGTAAATTCGCCGCCGCTCCCGTTTTTCATCCCGGCGCGAACGATCGCCGCCTCCCCTCGCACACCGCCTTCCACCCTTCCGACGAAAATCACCGCGACCGCATCAATTATTTCTGTTTGTCGTTGGCTTGAATGACGCGACTCGAAGGACCGCTCTCTTTTAAATCGTCCATTAAAAACCGCACAATCCCCCCCGTCGGTCCCCCTCTTCAATCCAATACGGCTAATTAAACAATTAATACCGCTTCTTTTGAATAAATTAACATCCGAACGTTCGAGCTTCCATTATCTTTTCTGAAAGGGGAGGGCGTTTAAAAATTGATGATTTTTGTCAGATTTGTTGTTAAACGAAGGTTGAAATAGGGGGGAAATATGTTCCGTAAACTGGTTCGTCTAAATTAGTAACTATCTGTAATATTGCCGCTTGACGAAGATGTATCTGGTATCATTTATAGATGTGTTATATTTAACCTACGTGTAGAATCTCGATCCCAACATTATTAATTCATCTGAAACATTTCGATTTTGTTGATGTAGTATGATTTAAATTGTACAGATACAGATACATTCTTTATTGCTTCAGAACAACAAGCAATAAAAGCTGCGTGAGTAGAATAACTTCTTAGAGGGGTCTACGAACGTAATTAATCGGTATTGCCTCTTATACAAGTATCAATAAGGGATAAATGTTCTGCAGTTTGATAGTTTATTTGTAGTGTTGTTGTTATCGATGATGTATCTTATAAAACGTCAGAAGGTGTACAAAAGTAGCACCTAGAGCTAGAAAAACAAGTCGAATGGAACACACTGCAAGGTAGCCCGTTCTCTGAACTTAAACACTGCTATAGCCTAACTATACTCAAAACGAATTATTGAGGTCTTCGTTGAGGGGTAATTACATTTATTTACATCTAAGAAATATGTTTAATTTCAAGTTTAGAAAAATTGTAATAATTTTTCTTTTCTATGGTTTAAAGGTTTAATTTATTAGGTTTTCGTCTCTCCAGACAGACGCTTTAGTAAGTGATTTCCATTCAATTCATAATTCTTTTCACCATTACGTATCTTTTTAACAGTTTTATTTATATTATTCATTTAAATAAACAAACTGGTCTTTGTGCATTCATTTACGCAAGGTAGAGAAAAAATAAATTGTGTTTAATTTGCAATATTGTTATAAATACAACTACAGCATTAATATGCGTCAATAAGTGCAAGTTAAACTGTTGAAAAAATAAGTTATTATATTTTTTTGTTTGGAAATCAAATAAAAGGTTGAATTAAATATTTATTAAAATTAGAACTCTCAACAGTGGATTTATAGCACTCACTAACATTTATACAATGATATAACAGTATAGTATCTAACTGTATAAACATAATTGTTTAATATTAACTAACTTAACATTTTCGACTTCAAGGCTCTGGCTTTCACTACGGCACTTGCAACTGTTTGATTCCTGTTTAATGTGTTAAGGGACAGGATGGTTCTCTGGTGTTGCAATAGTCCCGGGCTCGAATCCTTCTGGGGTATGCTTGTAAATTTGTTTTTGTTCTGTTATTGTTCGGAATTGTGCTTGCCCATAAGGCGAAAATGCAATATCCGACAAGAAAACTAATCCCAGTCACGCCGGTAACCAAGCCGGGTAAAACCGGATGTCTACTCGAATGATATCTAAGTTGATGACTCGCTAGTCAGTAGGCCTAATGCCGAGGACCGTGGTTCGGAGCTAACGTTAGATAGTATAACCTTTCTAAATAAATCCTCGTTGGTAAAATGGAAAGCCCAATGTATCCATATCAAACCAAACCAAAACACACGCTTTTTCCAAAACTATAATTTTCAAATTAATCAATATACCTCTCCGTTCCTGAAGTTGAATAAGTGAATGCTCTATCTGGATGTTATTAGTGTTCGAACCAATGTAAAATGACCTATTTATTCTTAATATTTTATAATTTATTTCTACAATTTATGAAGAATGCTCCAACCTTTATCTTCTTGGGAACCAATATTTTTATATATCGAATAGAAAGTTAATAATATTCCTTAGGCTCTTACATTCCCATTGCTATTGTTATGGTTAAAAACGTATTATATTTTTAATTCTTATATAAATAATTAACCCATCATGAATGATGGGAAGCACATGCCCAATGTATAAAATGTAAAAGGGCTTTCAACACAAAACCTTTTAATTTACTTTGATTTTAATTATATAATAGAAAAATGAAGGAAAGAAGAGGCGACCTGAATAGCAATACGAAACGTCACTGAGGGTTTTTAACCATTACAAAACAAACTAAACCCATATCTTGACGATTAATATTAAACATCCCACTGATTCTATTTTCAATCATAATACAAACAATTGAACATGGTGGGGTTTGCTTGAATATACAGTCCATAGCCAAGCTCGTAATACTTACAAAACATAACTACTATTACATTTACACACATTTTAATAAGATCTGATAAGATCATTTTTTGATTTTTTATATTAATAATATAATTATTATTTACTCTCAAAACCAGTTTGATTATAATGTTTTTATAGACTGATAGTAGGGTGCGGCAAAATGACAAAAAAATAATTATATAATTTGACGGATGCCCGATTCCTTAAGTAAAATCAGTAAAATACCTCGGAATATATAGGTTAAGAAGTAAACATCATGTTAGACAAAAAGCAGAGCAGATTAGACTCAAAGTCAAGCAACTGTACTGGTGAGTGGGAAGATATTCTCAACTTGATCTAAAATCAATGATCAAGTTTTATGATTAATTACCAGTGCCTATCACTACGTAACCAACGAAGTGACAAAGTCGCTAAATCACAGCGACTGGACAATGCATATAAATCAGAAGATTGAAGCAAACCAAACCACACGAACTTGTTTAGTTTATAAATGTATTCTTAACTTTAGCTTAAGTAGGTTAGATTTATTTTAATTTGGGATAGACATACTGATGTATTAATCCCGTACTCGGCTTGCTTGTGTATTAATGCAAGTACAACAGAACAGCAGTAATAAATTAACTTGTAAATTAAGATTGTACTAAGCATATCTAATGTAAGATGAAATTAATAAATAAAATTGATTGAGTCTGCACAAAACCTATCCACTAAAGATGTCTTATAATGATCCCATAAATTCTAGCAACATATGAAGCTATGCAACAGCGAGTGTATACGGTTGTCGAATAAATCGATATAAATTTATAATGAAAATATCGCGAAGAAACATGTTCTATAACACGGTCCTTATCGCATTGAAAAGAACTCGTAATTCCTGCCTTTTGAAATAAATATCTTCATGCAGATAATATAAAAAACTCAAATATTTCTCATTGATTGCGCTTGAGTTAGAGAAACGTCTTACTCTTTTTGATCAGTATAATATATGAAAACATAATTATGTTAGTTAAGATCAATACAAAATACAAAAAAGACTACAAAAAATATTGATGTTAACGTTGTCTCTATATTTTGAAAAAAAGTTATATTAAACAACCTTCAAAATGATAATTAAAACAATATTTACAATAATCCGATCATAGAAAAAAATATTGATATTACTCCAGATGAAATCCCAACCAATTTACGTAAATATATTCCTTTCAAACATTTTAATTTATTCGGAACGACTCCATGAAAGCAATAAGTGGATTTCACCTAAAGACCTTATTTCTTTGCTTTGATAGCAAAAAATTTATGATAGAAATTCTCGTCGTAATAGTCGGTAATTTTTTTATTAAATTATAACGGGTCGAACTTATTTTTCGGCCAGGAAAGTTAATACAATGTAATTTAACGTACTTCAGTCAAGGGTATCGATTAACTTTGTTTTACCAGAAAATAGAAATATCCATTTTTTGTTGGTATTATATGTTCGAACTTTGAAAGTAATGTCTGTGTTTTCCAACCAAGTAAAATTCTTTGGATCGCGTGTATGGTGTTTATAATAATAATTCATGACAAGAATGATAATATACAAACAAGTTTTTGTGTGACTTTTCAAATTACACGTACTAATTGGTTATCATCATGGTTTTTGCAATTGTTATGCTCTATTGTAGATACAGAGGCTGACAACGTAGAGCGGTCCTATATGAAAACCCTGTGTTATAAGCAAGCTTTAAGTTCGATATGATATTTTTTGAGCTCTAAATAACACAATTTTATAAACATGTTGAATTTTGTATTTATTCTAAAGCTATTTTATGTACAAAAAGACTGACAAATAGAGCAAACTTCTTACTGAGTCTTACAATGATTATATTACATGGTTAAATTTTGTTGGCATTGGCAAATTAATGCTTTTTATATCACTACATAGTATAAAACAAAGTCGCCTTTTCTGTCCCTATATCCCTATGTGCGCTTAAATCTTTAAAACTACGCAACGGATTTTGATGCGGTTTTTTTCAATAGATAAAGTGATTCAAGAGGAAGGTTTATATGTATAATACATGCATAATATACTAAGGCAACATTGCTAATTTTAGAGGTTTCTAACGTGATGTCGTAAATTAACCTATTTTTTTAGGCTTATTTAGCAATTAGCAAAAACGCTGCCTAACCCTACGAGTTAGATCAAATTAATGTACTACAGTATTGTACACCATAAAAAGGTCTACAAAAAAGTCCGCGATGGTATATGTACCCACATTAACCATTTTTATTGTTTACTTTTTACGTAAGAAAATGGCTTATTTACGAAGCTATTTTAAGCAATACGGCATTAATCCTTATCGAATTAAGTACCTTAAATACAGTGTGCAATTAATATAGATTAATATGGTTCCTTACAGCATATAAATTAAACAAATATTTTCGGAGATATTACAAATTTAAAATTTGCGTTTAAAAATGTGTAATGTAATAAACATTGTATGAATTTAGATATTTCAAAGATAGCAGGAAATCTTCATAGTAAGTATAGGGGAAGAGGAATTGTTTTACTCCAAATTTAATGCGTGCAGGCCAAGGGCAGTAATGAATGAACGAAAAATACTGGATCGATTTTAATCATGTTTTCATTGAATGACATGGGCATATATATTTTATGCCCGTGCAAAGTCGGAGAGGCCGCTATGTTTTTATATACAACGTTAATATTTTTTCTGTAGAGTATTTAATTTATTATCAGCATTGCACCCTTGCGAAGCCGGGGCGGGTCGCTAGTTGAAGATAAAGATTAAGCGAACAGAGCAAAAATCGCACTTAAAACCGTCTCTTCTATGTAAGGATTAATATTTTTTAAAATATATAAAACATACTGTGGGAATTCTTAGTTCTATATTATTTCTTCCAATTATTACTTTTAACAAAAGATGACATGTATTCGAATTGAGAATAAAAGGGCAATATGAGCAAAAGTAGCCACTAATGATAAGTATTACCTTCAGTATTTTTCACATGAATCTAGAGAATAATAATAGAATAATATATGCTAAATAAGTAATGTGTATATATAGGAAATATATCGAAAAGTTAGTATAAAAAGAATTAAATATGTAGAAGAAATCAAAATAAACAACTATGATAAGAACGAGAAAACCTAAAGAATCATTAAATATTATAAATTCGTCAATTTGATTGGTGCCAAAAGTTTCTTCTAGAGTACTACAGGATTTAAAAAAGTAATTTATATAATCAGGTTGTTAATATTTGTTCTAAAATTTGACATATATAGATTTCTAACAGCATATGGAAACATTTTAAACATTGAATGCTGCCTTGAGAAATGAAGATATGCTCCTGCAACTAGATACCTATAGGCTGAGTTACCATGCTGTCCTTTTAATCACTCTTCAAATGCTTTAAACTTTTTGAACTAAAAAAATGTTAAACATATAAATTGTGTTAGTCTATGACACTGTTATCTAGATAGTAATTTTACCTACCTTCAAATGATACGGTTGATGAAAACATCTGAAAAATCCGGACGAAAACCTATTCTTAAAATCGCGATGATGTAATTTTAGATATAATAATACCTGACGACTGGTTTCATTAGAGCTAAATTTCTGAGTACATTTTTAATAAAAAAGCCGACAAACGTAGCCAGCAAAGGCAACGGCGTGTACAGTCTACTATTTCGACTCGTCTGCAGAAAAAGCAAACTCCCAATCACCTAGAAAGTGATTCTGTACAAAATGTCCGTCTAGTTTGCCTCTACGGGGCTCGGGTGTAGTACAGGTACGTCTACGAGAGACAACCCGCATTACTCCAAGCGTTCCAATCCAAAAAAGTCAACGCGTTACTCAACGCTACATGGTCTATAAATAACGCGAATACACACCTAGAATCAGACATCCCGTGCGTGAAAACTCTCACGAACATGCTCAGATTGAGGTTCTCCCTAGGCGCCTTAGGACTCCTTACAATCCCTACCCATTTATAAACCCCGGAAGTTAAATCAAATAAGACAATCCCAGTCGTAACCCAGGGTCTTTGTCGCCCGCAAAACCTTTCTATCCTGAACCCGAAGTGACGTCAGCAAAAGACCATTTAACTCTAGCTGGTCATCTTGGAAAACGAAAACAAAGCTAGCCAAACTCTGCTCTCATCTGGTATTCCTCACGTAACTGCTAAGGTAAACATTATTTCATCAAATCAAAAAGCATAAACGCCAAAAAGTATCTCGGTCAAGAGTTATAATAGTTCGTATTGAATATTGTTAGTACTTTAATAAATTAACTTTTATGTGATATGTGTTTTATTATTTGTTATATTATTTCCATATAGATTTTTAAGGCAAAATTGGTTTTTTAAGTTGAAGAATAAAATGATGCAATGTAGTAAAAATAAAGAATTGGGTATCATAGCTGAAGACCTCCCTTGTCAGGTCTTTTATTAACGATTTGCAACAGCAATGCTGACGATGACAATTATTATAAGTCTAAATTGTCATACTAACTTTAAATTAAACAAGATAGTTTACCTAGACAGTTTGTAGATTTGTTCCTAAATTTCAAACAAAGCGTTCAGGGTTAAGTACATTATGCCTATTCAGAACTGAAAGGAATCCTTTACTTGATTTGTACCGGTAATATTCTTGATATATGGTTCCAATATAGCACAATATGGATCTTAAGAGCATAATGTATTATATCTATATATTAATCAGCTTATTTTTTTTGTTCTGGCCTAAAACCAGGCGGTGGAATGAATGAAGAAAACGACCTGGAGTCAATAAATAAATTATTCTTTTAATCAGCTTGGTGCATTTATTGATTTTGTAATATATATTTTAGGCGAGAAATATGGATAAAAGATAAGGACTATATCAATACATAAATAAAGTAATGTATGTAGTAGTTAAAATGAAACTAACTACCTAAAATATTTACTATATTTAAATAAGGTTAGTTCTTCAGATAGTTATTTTAATGTCTTAATATACATACATTTATTACTTTAATTATATATTGTATTATACAAAAAATAAATTTCTGTTCTTATATTGAATATAGGGATGTAGCAAGTTTAAGTAACATATGAATTTTAAACTATTCCCTTTACGTTATTAGAGGAACATAATTAGCATAAGAAATAGTGATCAATTTCGACCACATGGCGATCACTAGTAGCTCATAATAAAACAAGCAAATTCAGATTGTGAAAATGCATGTAACCGGAAGTATAGCCTATTTAAAACAGCAGTGAATCCACGTGACCTGAATTGATTACGCAATGTTGCCGCGACATTGACACATTCTAAACTAAATTCTAAACTAAATTAAATAATTAAACGAAAATGTTATCGAATAAAATTTATTTTAATATTATAGTATATCTAATGCATATATTATCGAAGTACTTAAAACTACAATTACTTTTTTCCACAATAGTATAGGTAGTTAGGGTGAGTGACCCAATGTACCATTGTGAAATATCGATATCGCATCTAAATATCCAAAATTGCCATAAGAATTCTTTCATGATTTTGTTATATGCTTTTAGAAATTGTAGTCCTTTAAAAGTAATATCTGGAGATTCCATTATACACTTCGCGGGTTTTTTACACCACCTAAATCCTATATTACCCAACAGTGTATGACGGAATGTTCTAGATAGATTCTAGATCTAGTAATGTTCAAATAGCTGCATATCTTTCAGCTTTTTATGAATACTTTCAAGAGTAATAATTTTCTCTGGTAGAATTGTATTGGATTGTGTTTTGATTAAAAAAACTACTTAATGTTTTATACATTTCGTATATTAGAACCCTGATACAACTAACATCAAGATGATCTTAATTTGTTATCCGTCTCGCAGAAAGACGGTTTCTTTTTAGTGAATTTAAACATATTATTCATAAAACATATTATTAATAAAATCCGCCGCAATTAATATTTTGCAGTAAATATGCTTACCTCTCTAACATATTGTACTAGCAAGAGGGTCTATTAGCTCGTTCCTGTTCGAAATAACTGATTACAGACGCAATCAGTTTTAGACTCTGAGTGTGTAACAGATTCGGCATTTTAAACTAGTGTAATAATAAACGGCGATTTAAAATTTACTAAAACAAAGCGTTAAAACAACGCTTTCCGGTTTATATTAACAATTAATAATAATATTTTATAGAATAGTTATAACATTCTGAAGAATTTTTTGCAGACGTTTGAGAAATTGACGATTTCTGCTGGCGCATTCGGTTACACTATCCAACTTGTTAAACAGCGTTCTATCTCCTTTTAAATTTAACAAAATGAGAAGGAAAATACTGTCTGACTGTAAAATGAATTTAAAACTTTCGAGTCATATATTTAGAACGTGTATTGTCACTGCTGTTTTGAATAGACTATATCTATCTCACTTTCCCAACTTGCTGAAACTAATTCGAACAAATTCCAACTCAATCTGGTTCGATTGATAAAGTTGTGATTTTTAAAGACCATTTATAAGAGTGGACATTCCGAACCGTCTCATTGCGCCAAATAACAAACGAAAATAATTGAGGCAGTCGTGATTTCGGCGGGGTTAGATCGGTTAGAATGAAAAACGGGAACGACGATGGTAGATTTACGATCGAGGAGGATGAAGGGGAGATAGGAGATTTAACAACTCGGTCGAATTTGCTTTAATGGGTTATAGAGACGTTTAATTCGAAAGTACACAGATGAGTTTCGGGTGATAAAATCGAAGACAGAAATTAAGATTGCCTTAAATCATACAATAAATATAAAAATTATCGCAAACTTTGTGCTGAAGTTAGATTAAAGAGCGGTTTAGTAATATAACACTGTACCGGAAAGTCATTACCGGTTTTTCAAACAGATCTCGCCAATCTTAATTAGACAATGTTATAATTTGACACAAATCTCATTTTATACTAGTAACATCAAGCTTCAAATCTATATGTGTTATATTTTGCTAAATTAGCACTTCCGTAGATTTATACCTCTTTGAATATACCTTGGTTCGTACCTGAAAACGCGCATTTGCGACATGCTTTACATATATAATTAAATCAAGAGAAGAAAGCTACTAAACATCATTATTTGTTTGTAGAAACGGTGATCTTGCTCCAAGACATGTGAGGTGTGGTTTAAAAAATTTAGAAGTGTAAGACAAAGTTCTGGTAGACCATTATTGGATGAAGACGCAACCTGAAACCAAAAACAATTAGTAGAAACCTTAAATGTAGCCCAAGAAACGATTATCGACTGATTGCGGGCATTGCAAGTAATATTAAAAGTTGAGAAGATGGATGCAGCAATTAACTAAATAACAAGCAAATAGAATATCAAGAAATCGTCTGTGAAATGCTGCTTGCAAGTCATAATTGGAAGCCAATTCTGCAACGAATAATGACGGGCGATGAAAAGTGGATTTATTTTGAAAACTCTAAGTGCAAAGAATTATGGCTCTCACCTGGCAAAGCTGACCAATCACGAATTACGAACTGAAACCCGGTGAAACAGTTAAAAGTGATTGCTACCGACAACAAGTGATCAATGTAAATCACCCATTGATCAAGAAATATCCATAATGGGAACAAAGAGATGGTAAAGTGATTTTGCAGTGATAATGCGTCGTCCCATAAAGCAAATCCGGTCAAGCAAACATTGAAAGCATTTGGATGGGACATATTATCGCACCCGGCACACTCTCCAGATCTTCGTCCGTACGACTATCAACTTTTCGCATCAATGGATTACCCGCTTGCAGAGCAACTATTTCGAAGAAGTTAGAAAATGGCTTGATCAATGGTTTTACTCAAAGGATAAACCATTTTGATGCTGCTGCTGCCGACTTACTGAAACACCTGGTATATAATGAATGAAAGTTAAACGGAAAGATCATATTATTTTTTAATATAGATTCCTTGTGACTTGCCAAATGTTGAACACAAAGTATTGTTTCATACGAATTTCATACGTTCACAGATCTCTTTTTTAAGAATCCAACTGAAATGATTCATCTGATTTACTTGCCTCGAAGTTCAAGTTATATCTCATTCTTTGAAGCTTGAGCTTGAAGAGCTTTTTTCTTCTCAAGTAAAGTGATTTCAATTAATTCAAAGAAAACGCCAAGGAATACTCTATTTAACAAATGTTCCAAAAATTGGAAAAAACCTGCTTGGAATATACTTGGAAAATTTTTTGGTGTAAATATAAAATTGAAATCTTACCATATATCTCTATAGTGGCCAGTTTACCTCTAGCTAGTTTTAATGCTACTTATTGACACTTACTTAATCTCCAGTAAAATGAAATAAAATAAAATTACATTTCAGTGTTTTTACAATTTCGCGCACTTCTCTAAACACAGGATCAAAGGTTGGTTCTCTTGAGTCTGCGTCCTAGTTCAGTGTTATCCAAGAGTTTCAGTATTTCGGTATAAAAACGGGAGTCCTTCCTCATGTCTTGTGAATATACTAATTTCATCTAGGACCGTTAAAATTCTAAACTCGTCGTGTACAAAATTGTACTCCTCAGGACTTTATCCTAATAATTTATAGTTATTAATTATATTATTATTTTAGGACTTCTTCTTCTTCTTATTTATTTTTATAATTGTCTTTATTCACATAAGTTTTAATATTTGCCTGTACATGCAAATGACCGATACATTTTTTGTATTTTACTTCGAGGTTTGTCTTTTTTCTTGATATGTTCTTAAAGTGCTTAATATTGTTACTGTATGAGCTAATATTATTCATATTTATTGGTATATGAACGAATTTGTTGTATATGAACTTAATATGTACTCGTTGCTTTCGTTGACTTTTATTCTCCCTATCTTGATGCACTTAATTATATTACGTAAGGGTTTCAACTTTCTGGTTGCTTGTTGCTATTGTTTCCAATAGTGTATGTTCCAGTGTTGTCAAAAATATATCCATAATCATATTTTCTATTTGAGTGACATATAACTTGATTTATTATTGAGCTCCTACTTGTTTAACTCTTCATATTTTTCATAGGTGTAACTTCTTGTCTAACTTTAAAATGTAAAAAAATCTATTTATATTACAATAATCTTACTGTTTTTTTGATCATATTTGTACATCAACCTTAACGCTCATGCACCTAGGCACTCGTGTAACTCAATTTAGTTGATTAGTTAGTAAAAATACATACACGTATGTAAATTAATAATTTAATTAAATACAAAAATTACAAATTACAATAATCTGACTTTTTTTTGATCATATTTGTACATCAATCTTAACGTTCATGCACCTAGGCATTGGTGTAACTCAATTTAGTTGATTAGTTAGTAAAAATACATACACGTATGTAAATTAATAATTTAATTAAAAAATTATTGAAATTTGTTTTTCTGGCATAGCTTCAAAGTTTTAAACTGGTTATTGTATCTAAAGGCCATTTAGTTGATATTAAAAATAGGTTAAAACAATATATTTCAATATAGTACCCGACTCATTAATCTAAATCAAACCACTTAAAATTACAATGAACAATTAGTTATAAATGGGAGTGTTAAAATACCATAAAATATCTAAAACTTTAAGACAGCTCGGTAGATGTTTTATAGTTACTGATGATTAATGATTAAACTGTTATAATTAGACAAAGGAAAAAGCTAGAAGACAAAGAAATCAATTTATTTTAAGGCTTCTATCATGCAATCGGTTCAAATATTTCGGAATGTATGCCAGTTACCGATCAGAACCAGTAAATCATAGGGATTTATATCGAGAGTGTGCTTTATGGGCCATTCCTCAAGTAAAAATAAATAAAATCAAAATAAACGAGTTAGCGGGGTTAATTTAATTTTGTCCGGATTTTACTATTTTGATGCAATAAAATTGCACAATGTTGTCTGGTGCTTACACAGAGTGCATCGATGGTTTCCTTTTTTACGAGGTATATCGTATAAAAGTCAACAATAAACTAGAGAATTGAACGGAGCACAATTTGCATTACAAATGTTATGAAACATCCACAATTCGCGTTGAAAGTGTCGTTAGAATTCCACCGAATATTTAATAAAAATACTAGTTTTTACATTATAGCACATTGTTTTAATATTCATAGATAGAGAGGTCTGAATATTTTAAGAACACTTGTGTCAAACGTTATTTTAACGCCTTGATTATTTTGAAAAATTTTAAATCGCTCTGTAATATATGATATCATTTCGTTTAAAAATGCCGAAAACAATAGAACGTCAGGATTACAAGTTGATTGCGGCTTTAATAAAATATTTCGAAAGGGAACGAGGTAATGGAAGCCCCCTTTTGCCTATACTTTACGTTAGAGAGGTAATTATTGATGATATTAAATAATATAAGTCGTTACAATTTTATGAAAATACTTTTTAGCGCGTTGCTGTCGTGCTAAATATTAGTATGGGTACTGTGAAGTAAAATGAAGAATAATACGTTAGATTCACCCAAGAAAACTCGTCTACATATAAAGTGATTGACGAATCTTGATCATCCTGATATTGGCTCTATTCGAGATCAAATATACGAAAGGTATAAGAAATGTAAGTACACAAACCATTTGATTATTATAAACATAAATTAATAAAATTATTTTACGGAAAAATATCTGTCTGGATACTATACATAAAATAGTTAGGGACATGCAGTTATTTGAGTGATGTAAGACATCGTTTCATACACTATTACAGGGTATGAGATTTAAATAGTGTACATATAACCTTAGGAGTGGTTTAATGAAACTTAGAGATAAAATAATTCAATTTTTAAAGGCATAAAATAAGACAAAGGAAGATAAACTATTTGAATTTGTGTATCTTGATGAAACTTGAATATTTCAAAATGGTTCATTGTGGTACTCTTATCAAGACAGTAACAAAAAATGTGTATATGTATAGACAACAAAAATTTATGCAAAAAGGGAAAGTTACAATAGCATTCGATTAAGTTTTGCTGGTCATTGTATTTACTAATAATTAATTGCAGATATATTGCTGGTCGGGAAGGATATTCCATCAAAAACTGTTTGGATATGTGGAAGGAACCATTGTCAACCATAACACCTTCGGTTTGGATGAATTCGATAAAACACACAGAGGAAGTGATAAACGGTGGAAACATGAACATATTTTAGACAGATAAGAAATTAACAGTTTAGTGATTCAATTGGACAGTGAGTCGGAAAGTGAAAGTAACTGAAGGAAACTTTCAGGATATATGATAATGCTGTGCAATGCTGGAAATTGCTCAGATAGAGTAATGAGAGTGGAATCAACTAAAGTTATGCACATAATTAATTGAATATAACTGTAAAAATAGTATTGTAGGGCGTGAAAGATTTGTATGCACAGATATGAATGTAATTGTTCAAAATTAAACATGAGCATTTGCTTAGAACGTATGAAGAGAGAATGAGTACTAACTGTTTTATAGATATGGTAAATGTATTAGGCAGAATTTAGTGATTAATTTTATGAAGAATGGTGTGCAAAATAGTAGCAGAAGAAATAGAATATACAGTGATACCAAGATGACTTGACAAGTAAACACACCATCGAAGGAAACAAAAACTAAACATAAAAAGGTTAATATGCTCTCGAATGAAAGAAACATACGTTTCTCAGATATATGATTGTTAATTAGGTGGATTAAGCCTCCAGGGGGATGCCACTATATAAAAAACGCGCCTAGAAACTCTACCTCGTGGGTGGTGTGGAAAAGAGTTCAATGTAAATACAACAAATCTAACCTACAAACTATTATACCTGTGTTCTTAAATGAGGTTTTGAGTCCTTCGATAATATATGTATTAAATATACTATAATATTAAAATAAATTAGTTTTGATAACATTTTTGTTCAATAATTTTTTTGGATTAGAATTTTCTTGTATATCAAAGCCATACTGAACTAAAATGCGGCAACATTGCAATGTTTCGAGGTCAGATATATCCATGACGCATTACTAAAAAAACTTTGAGTAGACTATATGTCATATAGTGGTACTACATGTTCTAGAAACTCATGGCGCCATTTGAATCGATATGTTTATATTATAAAAGTTTCCTTTATATTAAAATTGGATTGTCGGTACAGTCGTTCCAATAACTCGCCACTTCATAAGTTGAAACTGAATAGTTTTCAAACAAACTAAAACTTTTTCCTAAACACGCTACGGTTCATAATTTATATAGGCTAACTTGAATATCCTCTTTTATTTTGGGTAAAATAATAATATATTTATTTAGTTTAATAGCTATATGATATTGTTGGAAAAGAAAAAGTTTGATTTGCTGACTTTTATTACCATTTTGAGATTTATCAATTGTTTATAAGTTAACGGCACAAACTATAAACCACATAAAGATATGTTTCGTTTCAAATCAAATTTTTTACTATATTTTTTCAAAACAAAAATACTAAACACTAGAAAATAAATTTGTTAATTGGGCAAAGTAAAAAATTTTTCAAGCTTTAGGGATAAAAGAGGATGTATAAATAATAAAATTATAAATATAGGCAGAAAATAGACAACACAAAAAAGAATTATTTGTAAAACAAAATAATATGCAAAAGGATTCATTTATTTTAGGGTAAATAATTTGAAATTATGAAATAAGAATATAGTCTCCAGTCAGTTTATCCAGTAGAACTGTCTTGAATGGGATCTTAAGTTACTGTAGATTATGAATCAATATTATAAATAATAAATATATCGAACTTTGTTTAAATACAGAAGAAAGACGATGATCTTAACGATCTAAAGATTGTTTTCGCCCTTTTGTATATTCCATTGAACTACTAATTTTTAAGCAAGAAGGTATTTTCAATAGTCTCCAAAGTTTCAACAGTTATAATATAAAAAAGTTCCAATCCCATTAAATATGTTGTCAAAAGACTTCATCGTTTTACTGATGTTGCTACTATTATATTTTGTTTAAGATTACTGAAATATTGTTTTAATTAAATTTTATTTGCTGTCATAATTTTTCAAAGTATGGTACACAATAACTTATATTTCCTCATTTATTAATAATTAGAAATGCTGAAATACTGCTTGTGTCAAATACGGATTTAGGAATGGATCAGCGTCTATTAAATAAAACTAGCCACTTTTACGCAATAGCATTCTTCAGGTCCCTTCATTTTTGAAGATCTATTTATTATTGGAAAAACAGGGAGAATGATATGACAAATAGGATTGGTGTTATAGCCCTTGCATTTAATAAAATTAGTTTGGCTTGTTACCATTTGCTTTTATGAATACGTATCTACTATTTTATCTACATATTTCAAGGTGTTTCAAATTTCAGGAAATATTATATGACAACCTATTAGATAAATTATTAATTATATATAAACGCATTAAGTAAATAATTTAATTTAGGTATATAATTTTTTAAAAACCAAAGATATTTATAAATTTTTTATGATGTGTAAAATGCACCATGACAAAAATTCAAGATGCAATCAATTTTTACGTTTGTTTTCCTCTGCTGTCCTGCAAATTCAACTTAACTTTAAAATCTATATCAGTTTTTAACATGAAATAAGCATAAAAAGCTAGATATTTAATAATTTAAAATATTTTTTTAACTAGTATAAAAAATCAGTTTAAAATGAAAAAAGACCCTTTTCTCTTAATATTATAGTATCCGAAAACGTAGGTCCATTTACTTGTTTATACAAGCCAGAGGAATTTTATATTTCAATTATATAGTACAGAAAAATCCTTTTAAAGGGATTTTTATGCGACCTATCATGTTTATTCATCATTTATCAAATCCTAAAAAAATATGAAATTTCCTAAAAGGGTCGGTTAGACATTTGAAGATGCAAAGGTATGAAATATATTCGAAAGAATAAATATTTAATAATATAACAGTGTGTCCTTTTGTATTTTATGGGATTGTGCCAAGAATTATGTGAAAAAATATGTTAAGACTATTTTATAAAATATTTTTTAAGTTCAGCTTAAATTTTAACGGTTGTACGTTCGAGTCCCTTTTAAGACATTGATGTTTTAAATTGTTTTTATCGGTCAATAAATAAGAACGTAAAATTAGACAAGAAACAATTTTAGACACGCCAGCAACCAAGCTGTGTTAGACAGGATGTCTTTTGGTATAGCCTCTATATTAGTTACCTTGATTATTATTGAACTATCAAGAATAGCAATAATTAGCAAAATACTTTCAAAAACGTAAACAAATAGTGTCTTGTATGAAAAGTTCAGGCATTCTTCATAGGCCACAATACTTGTTTTAGATATTTGCTTAACTTATCTATTCATAATCATCGTGTTATTGATATATATTAATAACAATTTATGTAATATAGGTTATCAAGCTTTAGCCACAAATATATATTACATAACATATAGAATATTAAGAAATGAGCAATCAATCAAAATGTCATGAGAATTAACTTTATGTTTAAAGGTAATTCAATTGAAAAGTCCCCGGCCTGACACATAGATGGCACTACTAGAGTTAAATCACTTAACCATAACCTTCAAAATATGCGCGTGTAAATTTAGTTTCATCATTAGTTTGAGAATTATAGCATTTTGAGTGAAGCAACTTATGTTATTGAGAAAGAAATGTTTAAAAAGGCATTTCACGTGTTGATAAAATATTGCTTTTTGAACGGAAAATACAGCTGAAGCAAAAACTTGATTTGATGCCGAGTTTCCAGATACTGCCCCAGGAAAATCAACCATCAAGGATTGGTATGCGAAGTTTAGACGTGGTGAAATGAGCACCGAAGACGGCGAACGCAGTGAACGTTCAAAAGAGGTTGTTACCGACGAAAGCATTAAAAAAATCCACAAAATTATTTTGAATGGCCGTGAATTGAAGCTGAGTCCATCATTTCAGTCAGAAATCCAATTGACGTGGGAAAATGCAACAGTCGGCTGGCAAGGTTCTGGCGTCTGTATTTTGGGATGCGCATGGAATAATTTTCATGAACTACCTTGAAAAAGGAAGGACCATCAAGGGCGACTACTACATGGCGTTATTGAACCTTTGAAGGACGTCATTGCCGAAAAACAGTCGCATTTGAAGAAAATGAAAGTGATGATTCACCAAGACAATACACCGTGTCACAAGTCAGTGAAAACGGTGGCAAAAATCCATGAATTGGGCTTCGAATTGCTTCCTCATCCACCATATTCTCCAGATACTGCCCCCAGCGATTATTTCCTGTTCTCAAATCTAAAAAGAATACTCGCTGGGAAGAAATTTTCGTCGAATGAAGAGATTCGAGAAGAGTCGACAACTGATGCCTATTTTGAAGTAAAGGACAAATCGTACTACAAAAACGGTATCGAAAAGATGGAGGGTCGCTATAATCAGTGTATCACCCATGAAGGGATTTATGTTGAAGAAAAAAAGCTAATTTTGCCAACAAAAATTTGTTTTAGTATGGTAGGCCAGGGACTTGGGCAGGACTACTATGGCAGGAAGCAGAGTCAAATCATGATCAGAGTCCTAAGGGGAAAATATATTACATTCATAACATAAGACAAAAACTATAAAACTAAATACCTAATTTCAATAAATGCAACATTGTGTATCAACAAATAAAATAAAATAACCCATAAATTATATAACTAAAATCAAATTTAATTATGGAGACATATTGTTATAAATGATCTGTATTCCATTTATATAGGAGATATGGTAAAACAATACGACGACATGCCAAAGCGTAAAAGCGCCAAGCTCATAAATTTTTCACGATCTATAAAAGTTCTGGTTTCCTACAGCCTCCATGCTTATGTTCATATTTATTCCCTTTTGAATATATTGTATACTTTTGTGTGTTGGTTATTCGAGGGCTTGAGACATGTGATTTTTGTTTTTCGCTAACAGTGTCTTTGTAAAAAAGTCACATTAGGATTTGAAATGGTTATTTAATATAATGAGTCTGTTCTGATTTATTGATTTTCTTGTAAAATAATCTGAGATATTATTTTTTGTTATGTCTGTGTCTCCTTTTTATTATACTAACAATTGATCTATATCAATTCGTGACGTGACTACTAGTTAATTATTTTCAGCATAAAACCTACCGACGGGCCCTAAGATTATCAAACAAACAAATTCGTTCTGAATACCGGCAGTGTTTTTATTTTGGTTTATAACAAAATCTCAATTCTTCCTCATTACACCTTCGTCTCCTTCTTTTAATTATACAGGGTGTAAAATTTTGCTATTGTAGTGCTATTCTTCCTACCTGGTCTTCTGTTTTTTTTTTTATTTTTTATATTTCATTGATAGTGGTCTTCGTGGATGTTTCTTTTTATATATGCCAGGTATTTTCCCTTCCTTATTTCCTTTTCCTTATTTTTCTTTATATATGTATATATATATATATATATATATATATATATATGTATATATATATATATATATATATATGTATATATATATATATATATATAAATGAATAAGTTTCTCAATTGAAGACGTCAAAACCTTGCAATATTGCCGCATCTGTTCTGACTATTAGTTCACTTTGGGTTTGACATACAACAAAATTCTAATATAAATAAAGTAAATAATCAAAAGTACTATTCTCATTTATATAATGCATATATTTTCGGTATAAAACCACAATTAACATTTATAATAGTGTGTGGACTAGGGTTAGGTATGGTTATATCTTTGAACTCCCTATACCTCCTATGAGTTGGTCTATAGCGTACACACATATTTATGCACATAAATCCTTCACGATCTACAATAAATTTCCTATAGTTGTCGTATATTAATTATATATCCACCTTTAGTTGTTTCCACCCCATCACCCTGTTTTGGAAATTGTCCGCACTAAATCACAATCAAGTGAATAATAAGCTGTTAAATTTCAATGTATCTAATATTTGTTCACGATTCCATCACTTGCCAATTTCTTCATCGATGTGTCTGTTTGATGCGATCAAGTTCATCCAAAACGAAGATGTGATATAATCCTGTGTTCAGCGTGTAAATAATATATCTGCAATGAATTATTAACACATGTTATAACCGATAAATCTTTATTCCGACTTTTACCTTTTTTCATCAAGTTTTGTTGTCTTAGCACTGTTTTAGCATCTTGCCATTAGTGACCACTGGGTATATTAGTTTCATTTTAAAATATCCATGTCATATAAATTCTAAAATAATAAGCCTTCTTTGATATTATTATATGTATTTAAATATTGTATTCTGTTAAAAGCAATATCTGGAAGTTCGATTAAACCTCTTCGATACGTCTTCGGATAGTTTCCTTTGAAACAATTGTATTAAATTATGATTATATTGAAAAAACTTTTTTTACACATTATTAATCAGTATTTAATCTCTGATAGAGCAAACATCAAGCTGCCTTTTCAAAAGTATTTAAATTTAATATTAAAAATGGTTACACCTTTAACGATTTTTACTCGCAACAGCCTCCATTATCTCGTTCCTGTTCGAAGTAACTGATTAGATATGTAATCTGTTCTGTCTGTACGGCATTTTCAACCGGAGTAATAATAGACAACGATTAGAAATTTATCAAAACTGGCAAAGCGGTAAAAAAACTTCTGCCTGTTTATAATCTGTAGTTATTACATTTAATATTTTGACATACGTTTGACAACCTCATTACTTTTGCAGGGTAATTATATGCTCAAACGTATCGATCAGCATGGCGTCTCTTATTAATAAAATGGAAACGAAAATTGTGTCTGCTACTAAAAGTATTTTACTAATTACGTCAGGCAATGCATTAAATATTTTGATGACGCGAGTTCACTGTTATTTTGGCTATATATATATATATATATATATATATATATATATAGCCTAAATATATATATATATATATATAAAGTAACTCAGTTTCATGAAGAACGCAAATAATATTGTAAAATACTGCTATGGATATATTTCTATTATCCAACTGTACTTGCAGTAAAAGCCAACGATATATCCTTGTTTTATTTAATACACATAACGGCGTAGGTGTATTTTTTCGTTATAATTTCCTAAATGCACGTTAAGTATGTTTATGCAAAACCATAAAGATGACATGGAAACCCTTTTAAAAACCTTTCGTCGCTATTTAGCTTTAATCTAACCGAATTTCGTCCGCGTTATGTTATATTTTATGACGTCTACGAGACGCCGTATCGTTTCCAGTCAATGTGAAAAGCGCGCCGCGTCCCGAAAACTCTTTTCCCGATACGACGAACGGAACGATTCATAGTTCGACGATAATGCCTGTTTAATGGCCCGCATGGTCTTATCGACACCGAAACTTCGACGGTAAGCCGTCGAACTACACTTGATTTAGAGCGGCGCCTTCGAGCTGCCCTATTTACAATTACCGCGCCACTAAATGTTTAGCATTCATAATTAATGAAGCGTTATAGGCCGAACAGGGCGATGATTGTTTAGCGAATGATGTTCCCGATTCGAAATCTGTTTTACTGTATTATTTTTTCTCTCTACTCTACTCAAAACAGTAGTGACTCACGTCATCAATAAGTGCCTGCTGAAAGTTGTAAATTCGTTTTACAATCACACACTATTTTCCTTCTCATTTTATTCTATTTTAAAAAACATAAAATGCTGTTTGAGAAGTTCGGACATGTAACCGAATGCTCCTGCAATAGTTGTCCATTTGTCAAAGGTCTGCAAAATTCTTCAAAATATTATAATTACGGATTATAAACCGGTAAACGTTGTTGTACATTGAAAATATATTTGCGCGTTACAGCTGCACCGAATATTAGTACGGACACGGTCACACTAAAATATCTCAAAAAATTGTAAACAATTTAACCTTAAATTCACCAAAAAGAACCGTATTTATGCGAAGCAGGTGACGAATCAAGATCAGCTTGATGTTAACTGTATCAGCGATTAAATATACGAAATGTATGAAAACCTCAAAAAAATATCCTCATAAATCTCAAAAAATAATAAAAAATATAACCTCAAATTCACCAAAAAGAAACCGTCTTTATGCGAAGCAGGTGACGAATCAAGATCAGCTTGATGTTAACTGTATCAGAGATTAAATATACGAAATGTATGAAAACAGTAAGTAGTTTTTTGAATCGATTATAACATTTATTAATTATTTCAGAGAATATTGTTAGTCTGGAAAGTATCCATAAAAATATACAGCTATTTGAATGATGTAGAACATCCCTTCAAACACTGTTGGCTGATATACGATTTAAGTGGTGTAAAGATAACCCACGAAGGGATTTAATAGAACTTCCAGACATTGCTTTTGAAGGACTACAATTTTTAAAGACATATAACAAAATCAAGGAAGAATTATTATATTAATTTGTATATTTGGATGAGACATGAATATTTCATCTTGCCTTCATGGCAAGATGATAATAAATATAGTGTAAAGACAACAAAAGCTGGTGCAAAAAGGTACCGTTGGAACGCTACCTATGCTACTGTTCAAAAAAACTGTGGAAAAGTTCAATGTTGATACAATAAAATAACTCTAAACTATAAATTATTGTGGCTGTATAATTAATTATAGTTTGAAGTTCTTCGGTAATATATGCATTAGATGTACTATCATGTTAATGCCAATTATAATACATAACATCTTTGTTTCATAATTTTATTTAGATTAGAATTTTGTTGTGTGTCAAAGTCAAAATGTACTAAAACTCAGAGTCGTTGCGGCAATATTGCGACGTTTTTACAGGTCATGTGGGTACATTGATGTTTTTAATTGACTATATATGGAGCGGGAATTAGTTTATTTCGTTTTATAAGTCGCCTCAACGTAAATATTAGAATTTTATGGATTAACAATTACAATTTACAAGAATATTTTAACACGTTGACTTCCAACTACGAAATAAATCGCAGATTGCCCTTTTTATAGGACGACAACTACGATTTCGTCCTGTGTTTACTTACCATTTTTGTGCAGTAACGATTGAATTCGAAATATATCAGTATTAATATCGATAGATCGCTTCTGTGCCAACAAAAAAATCAATGCTGGCTTAGTGTAATCTTAATCTACAAATTAATTTATTACTACTGTTCAATTGAACTTGCATTGAAAAACTATTTAATATCGTAGCGAGCTTGAGGCATGTCGAATTTTATATCGTGGAATAACGGTCTACAAAATACCAGGGTGCCAGCAGCGCCAACTAGAACCCGATAACGAATAGCTGGCGGCAACCCCGAGACGTTTATCTGGGATGCTATTGAAGGGTATTTCGATTCATTCAGTGCTCAACCATCGTTTGGTTTAGACGTGCCACCATCGACTGCCCAAGCCTCGTCTCCAGGTAACACCGCTGCCATCCGTTTTATCTAATTGTATTTTTCACATTTTTTATATAGCCAATAAATAACGGTCACATAATGTAAACACCACTGTTTCATTTCGTTTTACCTCCATTCATCGAGCCACATCATTTACCCTAAAATACTAATGCTTAATAAACTACCTAAGCTAAAGTTAAAAATACACTTATACGCAAAACAAGTTTGTGTTGTTTGGTTCACTTCAATCTTCTGATGCTTGCATGTAGTCCAGTAGCTGTATTGCTTTCACGCTGCTGTGATTCAACAACGTTATTTCATGTTTTAAGGCAAAATATTAGATCACTTTCGTAAATCCATTTCATTTTGAGGTCATCATACTGCTCTTCATTGGTAATTTAGCAGTAATCATTGGCAATTAATCGCAGAACTTTATTTTTGACCTTGTTAATTGTTTTAGATCAGATTGAGATTATTTTCCGACTAACCAGTACAGTTGCTTGGCTATGAGTCTAAGATGCTCTGCTTCTTGTGAAAGATGATGTGTCCAATTTAACATACCACTGAAATATGTTCCGAGATATTTAGGTGATTCTGCTTGAGGAATTGGGCATCCGTCAAGTGATATAGTTAGGATTTTATCATTTCGCCACAGGCAAACATTAACATGGACAGATATTTTCCTATTAAGCTGCATTTTCCAGTCTCCAGTCCACTTCTAGATCTAGGAACTCGTAGTCGGCTTCCGCTAAGAGATTTCTGTAACAGATGCCAATTATGAGATAATTCGTAAGGAATTTTTTAATATGGTAACACATGCTTTTTGAAGACAACTGTGCATTTGAATTGATTTGAATAATTCAGTTATCGATCAATCTGTGATTAGTCCCAGAAATACACTGCCGGTTAGATTTCGATGCATTATCGGATTTATAAGAAGATGAGATAGAAGTAGAAAAGAAGTAGTTCTAATTAGATACAGTGTGGTTTTTGTAAATAATGCTTGTGTCTATTCCTAAATAATATAGCGGCCATTAATTATCAAGACACATCAGCTACAATGAATAACCTTCACGAATGCTTTCAGTAGTATATTATGTACAGCCCTAAACCGTTC
Organism: Rhynchophorus ferrugineus; assembly: GCF_030347505.1. Lineage (NCBI taxonomy): Eukaryota > Metazoa > Arthropoda > Insecta > Coleoptera > Curculionidae > Rhynchophorus > Rhynchophorus ferrugineus. The sequence continues at coordinate 57,672,645 of NW_027472583.1, read as the reverse complement.
CGAGATTTTTTTAAAAATGTTATGATCGTTATTTTTAAATATTTAATTTTAATACCGTGTAGCATTAGACAAGTATATTTACAAAACAGCATAATAAAGCAGATATAAAAATAAAATAATTTTCCCTTATCGATTGGTTATGGTATTGAATAAATAGTCCCTGTGATGTAATAAAACGACGAAAATGTATTGAGGGTCTTTATATTTTCCATAAATCCGAAATTACTTTCTTATTAATCTGATATTAAACCGAAATGATAGTCGTTATCCGAAATTACCGGTGTTATATTCCGATTGAATTAATAGAGGAGTATTAATACAGATAATGAAAAATTCACGGGCCGAATAGACCATTTACTACCGACGTCTAAGTGATTAGTGTGACTATCACGCCTAATGTTCAAAGGAGCGCATACGGTTATTGAATCTCACTTTAGTCGCTGTGGCGCGGATAATTTGCAAGTCCCTCCGATTGGAAATTATTCAAGCCGAAGCGTTCAGTCCAAGGTAAACACATACAAATGCCAAGTAATTATATAAATTAATGGGTATCGTTAGGATGTCTCTACCGCTATACCCGCAGAGCGGCCCATAGCACATTTATTGATTTTCGGACAGTTCCTTTATAAACGCGTTTGATGTGTATAGCGTTCCTGTACATTATACAGGGCGTCTCGTGAGAATTATAATGTTAATTTAGTAACTTTGATTAGTGAATTTCTTAATCAAAACTATCTAATCTAGTAATTTTCCCTCATATTGTTCTTAACCCAGATATGCTTGGCACTACATTTTCCTATATATATTTTTTTGAATTTTTGAAATATTAGAACACCTCACATAGTTTTGCTATTACACTAAGGAAAATTAAAAAAAAAGTATATTTTTAGAAATAAATATTGGCGTTTTTTTAATCGTACAGTAGGTACTTGAGGAGACCAAACAATAAAAAAGCTATGAAACAGTATTTATTTTATAAAAAAATATATAATACCGCTTGCATTTTATGCAGATTACCTTTACGGCTCTTTAGGGCACTCTGCAATGCGTTGTTTTTTCTCTTGTTTCCACAAGGGAGATCGATTCTGTTAAATATCGAATATACATTATGAAGGGATGACGACCTTGGTCTTTTACGACTCTTTCAAGATCACTTAACACCCTTAAGTCGTACTGAATTGGAAACGGCATAAGATACTTTAAAACTTACCAGAAAGAACTTCAACAAACAAAGTTTCCGAAATAGATTAGTATCTATTGTTACATTTGACATAAAGTATGTTACAATTATTAAAAATTATTGAAAATATTGTCTTAATATAAATGTATCATGAGCGATTTCAAAAAACAATTAGAATTACAATTTGTTGTGAAGTTTGCAAATATTTTAAACGTACAGTAGGTACTTGGGGATACTAAACAATAAAAAAACAGCTATGAAACAGTATTTATTTTATAAAAAAAATTATAATACCGCTTTGCATTTTATACAGATTACTGTTACGGCTCTTTAACGCACTCTGCAAGGCGTTGTTTTTTCTTGTTGTGTCTACAAGGTGATCGATTCTGTTAAATATCGAATCTACATTATGAAGGGATGACGACCTTGGTCTTTTACGACTGTTTCAAGATCACTTAACACCCTTAAGTCGTACTGAATTGGAAACGGCATAAGATACTTTAAAACTTACCAGAAAGAACTTCAACAAACAAAGTTTCCAAAATATATTAGTATCTATTGTTACATTTGACAAAGTATGTTATAATTATTAAAAATTATTGAAAATATTGGCCTAATATAAATGTATCATGAGTAATCAAAAACAATTATAATTACAATTTGTTGTCAAGTTTGCAAATCTTTTAAACGTACTGTAGGTACTTGGGGATACTAAACAATAAAAAAACAGCTATGAAACAGTATTTATTTTATAAAAAAAATTATAATACCGCTTTGCATTTTATGCAGATTACTGTTACGGCTCTTTAGGGCACTCTGCAATGCGTTGTTTTTTCTTTTGTTTCTACAAGGGAGATCGATTCTGTTAAATATCGAATCTACATTATGAAGGGATGACGACCTTGGTCTTTTACGACTGTTTCAAGATCACTTAACACCCTTAAGTCGTACTGAATTGGAAACGGCATAAGATACTTTAAAACTTACCAGAAAGAACTTCAACAAACAAAGTTTCCGAAATAGATTAGTATCTATTGTTACATTTGACATAAAGTATGTTACAATTATTAAAAATTATTGAAAATATTGTCTTAATATAAATGTATCATGAGCGATTTCAAAAAACAATTATAATTACAATTTGTTGTGAAGTTTGCAAATCTTTTAAACGTACAGTAGGTACTTGGGGATACTAAACAATAAAAAAACAGCTATGAAACAGTATTTATTTAAAAAAAAAATATAATACCGCTTTGCATTTTATGCAGATTACTGTTACGGCTCTTTAACGCACTCTGCAAGGCGTTGTTTTTTCTTGTTGTGTCTACAAGGTGATCGATTCTGTTAAATATCGAATCTACATTATGAAGGGATGACGACCTTGGTCTTTTACGACTGTTTCAAGATCACTTAACACCCTTAAGTCGTACTGAATTGGAAACGGCATAAGATACTTTAAAACTTACCAGAAAGAACTTCAACAAACAAAGTTTCCGAAATAGATTAGTATCTATTGTTACATTTGACATAAAGTATGTTACAATTATTAAAAATTATTGAAAATATTGTCTTAATATAAATGTATCATGAGCGATTTCAAAAACCAATTATAATTACAATTTGTTGTGAAGTTTGCAAATCTTTTAAACGTACAGTAGGTACTTGGGGATACTAAACAATAAAAAAACAGCTATGAAACAGTATTTATTTTATAAAAAAAAATATAATACCGCTTTGCATTTTATGCAGATTACTGTTACGGCTCTTTAACGCACTCTGCAAGGCGTTGTTTTTTCTTGTTGTGTCTACAAGGTGATCGATTCTGTTAAATATCGAATTTACAATATGAAGGGATGACGATCTTGGTCTTTTACGACTGTTTCAAGATCACTTAACACCCTTAAGTCGTACTGAATTGGAAACGGCATAAGATACTTTAAAACTTACCAGAAAGAACTTCAACAAACAAAGTTTCCGAAATAGATTAGTATCTATTGTTACATTTGACATAAAGTATGTTACAATTATTAAAAATTATTGAAAATATTGTCTTAATATAAATGTATCATGAGTAATTTCATACAGTTTTTTGTGAAGTTTGAAAATGAATTTTTGTGTGTCTTGTCATACAAGTTATTTTAATAAATATTTATAGGAACAGGTGGGGCAAAAGTCCCGCTACCATTTTGATTGCCCGCCATCTTGGTTATGTGACGTCTAACTCAGTTTTGCTTTAACCTTTGTGTTGTGTAGGCTTCCAAATTTTATTATATATAAATATACGCCACAAGAACGAGTAGAAATAGTGACAATATCTATTGACAATAATTTTTCCTGGTACTGGAACTCACCGGAATTAAAACACAATTTATCTTTTACATGCGAATTTTCAACAGTACGGTATGACAGTAGACAGGCCTCCTTCCGGAAGACAATGGACGTCTTGTAACCACTCGTGTCCACTTAAAACAACTCTATGGTGTGATATTCATGTTGAAGGCATCATTGGTCCCTATTTTTTTGAAAATGCCATAGTCTTGCAGTTACTGTTACTGCTGAATGGAACCAGGAAATGATTAAAAATTGTATTGTGCATGAAATGGAAGAGCAAGGACTAGAGAACATGTGGTTTCACCAATTTCAAGCCATAGCACACACACAGCTCTTTCAACAATTCAATTATTGAATGACGCTTTTCCACGAAGACTATTTTCGCATAGTAGCGATTTAGCATGGCCAGCCAGATCTCCGGATTTAACAGCACCAGACTCATTCTTATGGGGTTTTTTAAAATCAAGAGTTTATGTGAATAAGCTCCTACCGATTCAACATCCTAAATAAAAAATTCGTTGCGAAATTGAATAAATTCAGCCACAGATGTTGCTTTAAGAAAAATACCTTAAAAAGAGCCGAAAGTTGCATAGCAACGAATTGCTGTCATGATTTAGCCGATATAATTTTTCAATTATAATGAAAAAAAAACTGTAAAGACCAAAAAAACTTCTTTTGAAAATCAAACTTACTTCTCTTTTCTTTGAGCAAAATTATAAGCAATCAAAATGGTAGAGGAAATTTTGTTCCACGTTGTATATAATTTAAATTTTCTCTCTGTATTTTAATTATAATAAATCTTGGAATTTGGTTATTATTTTTTAATATATTTTGTTGATTATCTGCTGATTACTGATTTTGTTGATTAAATTGTCCTGAAATTGAATACATTTTCCTGAACAAATATGCAGTCATTCTACTGATTTAAAATATCTGACAACTGAGAGGTGTGAACGACCTCTACAACACAGCACACATTTTCGAGAAAGCTTTTCCGATGTTATTACCGAATACAAATTAAAATTTTAGATTCGGCTCTCAATAACCTCATTTCCTATATAAAGCCTTTGCAGGCAATATATTTAAAAAAAGAAGGAGGAGAGAGTGAGGGAGAGAGAGAGAGAAAGAGAGAAACTGGAACGGAAATTTGCGAGTTTTTAAATTTAATTTCGGCCTTCCCTCGAGTCGAAAAAATCGGCATTTATTGAATCAATCAATTCGCCATAATGAAATTCCGCCTAAGTATTTTTATCGTGAAATTTCAAAAGGTAGAATTAAATTCTTCTTGTCTGCATCCGTCTTCGGCATTTTAAGGTCGCAGCTTTCGAGTTTCTTCCATTAAGTATTCATTAGTGCATTTATTTTCATTTTCTTACGAATCTAGATAAGATTACTATAATGATATCAAGGTCTAGGTAACAGGTCAATAGAAAAGTCCCCGACTTACGATAGTAAAAAATTGTTTTGCAAAATTAATTTTTTTATTCAATATAAATCCTTTCAAGGATGATACACTGATTATAGCAACCCTACAATTTTTCCATACCCTTTTTGTAGTACGATTTGTCCTCTGCTTCAAAATAGGTCTCAGTTTCGGCGATCGCCTCTTCATTCGACGAAAATTTCTTCCCACCGAGCATTCTTTTGAGTCTGAGAACAGGAAATAGACACTTGGACCAGATCTAGAAAATACGGTGGATGAGGAATCAATTTGAAGTCCAATTCATGGATATTTAACACATTGTATCGTCTTGGGGAAGCAGCACCTTTTTTTCTTCAAATGCGGCCGTTTTCGGCAATTTCGTTCTTCAAACAGCCCAAGCACGCTGTGTAATAGTCGCTGTTGATGTTCCACCTTTTTCAAGGTAATCAATGAACATTATTTCATGCGCATCCCAAAATACAGACGCCATAACTTTGCTAGCCGACTGTTGCATTTTCCCACGCTTTGGAGCGGGTTCATTGTGTGCAGTCCATTTAAATGACTGTCGATTGGACTTCAGAGTGAAATGATGGAGCCATGTTTCATCCATTGTCATATATCGACGCAAAAACTCGGGTTTATTACGTTTTATCATCTTCAAACACTGCTCCGAATCATCAACTCGTCGTTGTTTTTGGTCAAAAGTGAGCTCGCGCGGCACTAACTTTGCACAGAGCTTTCTCATACCCAAATATTCGTGAACATATCTCTATAGTGTCTGCAATTTCATTCAGTTCAATTTACGTTCACTTAAAATCATTTTGTGGATTTTTTAAATGTTTTCGTCGGTAAGGTTGTCTTTTGGGCGTCCACTGCGTTCACCGTCTTCGGTGATCATTTCATCACGTCCAAACTTAGCATATCAATTCTTAATGGTTGATTTTCCTGGGCCAGTGTCCGGAAACTCGGCATCAAGCAAAATTTTTGCTTCAACTGTATTTTTCCCTTCAAAAAACAATATTTTAGCAACATCCGAAATTTCATTTTATCCATTTTTTTCACAATAACAAAAGTTGGTTCACTCAAAGTGCTATAATTCACAAACTAATGATCCGGCAGCTGTCAAATTTATACACGCATCTTTTGAGGGTTAGGGCTAACTAAAAAATATATGTATTTAGTAGCGCCATCTCTGTGTTAGGCTGGGGATTTTTCAATTGACCTGTTACATCAGTCGAATTGTTATATCAATCAATTCAATAAAAATTCTTACTTTTATGAAATAGTGAAACACAATGAAATCAAAATTAATCAACAGAAGTAAGAGGTTTGCATAAACATCTTCGCCAATTTTATGTTATAATTGGTATCTAATGCGGATTTTCATCTATCTTACGGAAATACAACATAATAATTCGTTATAATTGTAACATTCAAGATTGAAAATAACGCGAGAAAGATCTTAATTACTGACGTACGTGACCGGTTTCTGGAGGCATCTCGTCCGAAGATTGTCTGACAGGCACGGCTGAAATTTAATTATTGCTTTGCTCGTCTGGAAAATGGTTTCTTTTTTTTCGGTTCATGTTGACTCAGCGTTCCTCCGTCATTTTTGTCCTTTGTTGGGATAACAGAAAAAATGGCGGAGTTGATTTTTGGACTTTGCCGCGGGTTGAAATAACAGCAGGAGATTATATTTTAACATCATCGATGGAGTTAATTAAAACGACAGAAGAAATTTATATTTAGACTTTGAAAATATAATTATAGTTAAAATAGATCTTCTAAAATTCATGGTACATGAAGGTTTCCTTTAATATTTGGGGATTGTGTTTTCTAAAACCAAAATACAGAGGAATTGGAAGTATACCTGTGAACAAGTTTAGTGTTCATTTACCACCTGAGGGCGCGACTGACAATATGACTAGCGGGAAATTTAAAATATTTTACTAATAAAAATATATTTATCACTATATTTTTGTCACTATATTTTATCTCTATTAATATAGTGTAGAATTTATAGCTAAGTATGTAAATATTAACACCAGCATTCTCTCAGACTTTCTAGGTTGTTAATAGATAAAAATCAATCAGTAAATAAGCTCTTTCAAAGCATTTTTTCATTAATTTACTGTAAGTTAAAGATAACACTAAATCAAAACTATTTTCTATATAATTAAAACAGCATGTATTAAAATATAATTAATATTTTAACAAAAAAAACACACAGAAAAAATATAATCAATATCACAAAAGGCATTAACTTCGCCCTACATTATTCAGATACTCAATTAAGTTTATTGTATACAAAATTTAATCTTAATATTTCGGCCAATATACCATTTAATTATAAGTACGATATATTCCATTAGATCAAATGGAGATGGGGAGGGAGAGAGAGAGAGAGTTGCCAAAAGGAAATACATTTAATTATTCTGAAATAATTAGAGGGATATTGAACGTTATGCTCTATACCATTATCCTATGGCATTATGTTGCTATAAAACAGACGTACTAAATAGTTAATTGAGTAATTAAATATTTAAACTATTAGGATAATTATCTTAATTAAATAAATACCTTTAACGAGGAAGTGATTTTAGGGGTGCTTTAAAATGAAGTTTCTTTTGTTAAAAATTATATTACTCTAAATTGTATAAGATTGTATTTGAATAGAAGTTTGGCAGACTGGCAAATGTTATTGAGACAAGTTGATTTTAAACTTTTTTAATTTTGCAATGATTTTCTTGATAAGATATTAAAAATTTTACTAAGGTGGCCAATATAATTTAGAACAAATAATTTCAACAGTTAGAACCTGAAAGTTCGGTTACAAATGAAAAAAATTAACTTAAATGATTATATTATGTTTATGGCTCTAAAGAAATATAAAATAAGAGCAAGAACAGTTAAATTAGCCCTACAGGTAAGTTGTGTTATTTTGTATTTGTTTATATTATATTGATTTTTGACTTTATTCCCACGTCGATTATTATCCCTAAAATTTGGAAGATGTAGGTGAACATTTAAGGATGACAGATGGAGAAACGATACCAAGGAAAAGTCCCAATGTAATCAGGCTACTTGGACTCTTCAAAATCCTCCAGGGTTCTTGCCACAAGAGAAAATATGGGAAGAGATGCCTTACTAGGAAAAAGAAAAGATTTTAGTATATACCAGTGAATGTATATTAGATTTTAAATATAGTTAGTGGTTTGAAAATAATATAATATTTCACAAGGGAATCCACTTTTATTTCAATTCGTTCAACACACTTACGGAAATTGTCGATAAACGTGACGCCGTGTGACAAAAACATGTCATTTTCATATTCAAAACACCAAATATTATAAAGGTAACATGGCAAAACATAAATAGTTTTACAAGTTTTGCTGGTTGTGGACATTTGCTATTTCATAAAAACATTATTTCAAACCACTAAACATACAATAAAATCCAACATAATTAATCGAATATTATTTACATAATTAACAATAACTGACAACAATATTCTAATCTGATACGTATTTCTTGAAAAAATCGTTACGTTCGTTAAAATCTTCAGTACAATAGCGCAGCTTGTTTGTCGTCAACAGGAACCCCAATGAATAAATTTTTAATTAAAATACCTCAACATCCTTTAATTAAGAAACACGTTCTTTCATAAGCTACCGAAATACCCTGAATGGCCCCCTAATACCATTCTTGTCAAACAATTTTAGTCAGATTCGAAATACCTCCATGTTTTACTTAATATATTTATAGATAATCGACATTGTTCCATTTTAATTAATCGTAAATTAGTTAAAAATTTAATATAGTTTCGGGCTTCGAGATAAAAATAACTTGGAGTAAATTTCCTTTTTTAATTAAGGACTAAAAATTTACCTTTTTTAATTTTCTGATTAGTACTAATTAATGTGTAACAAGGCTCAGGGATTTGTTAGCTATATTTTAAAATTATAACAATTAATATGTAAGGAAATGTGTTTATATAGAAATTAATTTTTCAGTCTTTTCAACCAATATTTACGTTTTAGTAGCTTTTTAATATCTGTATAAATAATGTCTATAAAAATATGACTATAAGGTAAAAATACTAGGCATCACAGACATACAGACATACACAGACCAGCACACATTCATTTTGTTGATATCGAAGAAGTATTCGGTGGCATACTGTTAAAAGAAATTAAAATACGTCATATTTCTTCACAAGAGGAATAGCACACATAATGTCATCAAAACCAGAGAAAATAAGTATGAAACAAATTAGATTCAAGCTAAAAATTGGATGCAGAGTGAAGCTGCTATTGTGGTTTTTGACAAGGACATCTCTTCTTCATTTCTCTTGAACACCATCGGGGACGAAGTAATAAGATATTTGTGTTTACTGAAATGATACAGGATGATAAAAATTAATATAATTTATAGCGGTTTTGACATCCTACATTTATAACTGCATTGCCAAATCTCTTAATATGCATATGGCGCGGACCAGAACGCTGTTATTAATTATATCCCCTTAATATTTGGGTACATACATGTCAAATTATGGTTCTAAAACAAACACAATTATTGACGAAAAATTAAAATTATTAATACAGAAAAAATAAAAAATTTACAAAGTCTTAGTTAATTTACACCTATGAAGCTCATCCTGAGAGAACTGCTAGAGACAAGCAAAACGAAGATACTTAATGTAATAACTGGAGAAAGAAGCGAAAATATAAGAAATATGCGATATGCTAGAAATATAACTATTAAAGCCATGAAAGTAGGGAATGTAAGCAGGTAGTTAATGGAATAAAACGAAAGGCGGAAAAGCGGGGAAGAAAAAGAAGTAGAAATAAGGATGGAAGAAGATGAAAGAAGGAAGAAGGAAGAAGGAAGAAAGAAGAAGGAAGAAGATAAAAGCAAAAGGAAGGAAATGAAAGTATCAGGAACGAGAACCAAGATGGAAAGAGAAGGAAGGAAATTTAAAAAGGAGGAAGAATAAATAACAAGAAGCGAGAAAGAAAGAGAAAAACAAGTCCAACTAGAGAAAAGGGTAAGACCAAATCAGAGCAAATGAAGTTGTAACACACATGACCCAATATAATAAAAACAATATACAATATAATAACAGGTAATGTTAGATGCAAAATAATCAAGATTGTGAATATAAAACAAAAAATATGTACCCAAAATAAATGATAAAAATCATTGTTTGTTCGACTTATAATTCTCCTAAGTTTCAATAAACTTATTCTAACAATCCTTCAATTGATGTACCTTATCGTTATAGTAAGTTTCCGTAAAAATCAGCAAGCTTTGTTTAATTTGGCATATTGTTTTACTTTTTTGGAAAAAACCTAGTTTTGAAACATCAGAAAGACGAGATGAATGTTGACGAGACGAGATGACGAAGTTGAATTTAATTATTTTATTACAAATGACTTCAGTATGAAAAATTCTCTAAAGGTCATCTAGACCTCTAGAAATTTCAACTCTTCAATTTCTGGATCAAGTCAAATGAATGTCATGTTATTAAAGGATTATATTTCCACCAAAACTGCATGGTTGTTTACAAAGTTGTTTACAAACTTTTTTACTAGAAAAGAATTATAATATAAAGCCCCTTTTCCTAAAGTATGATTTATTTGTGGTCGACCCTTTGCTTTTCTCTCACTAAATGTTTATTCCTCTCTAATGATATTTTAAAAACAAATTAATTGCTTATATTATATTAACATTATAACTTTCGCTCTGTATAAAACCACTATGAAATTAAATATATGGAGGTTTCCATCTGTCATACGGCGACCGCTCAGTAAAAAGTTTGAAACATCAGGCCCACAATGAAAAAATTTCACCCGCCATTTCACTTGGACATTTATAGCGCATTAGGTCCAGGGTAGGGATTAAGTAAAAAACGGATATATGTATATTTTTGCGTTGGTAAGGCGGCCCAGATTCATTTTTTGCCTATATCCAGACTTGCCGCGGACCCTATTTATTTTTATTCAATGGACCAGGCCGATCCTTCATATGTGCTTTTTTTTCTTCTCGTCCAATATGTTTATCGAACAAACTAGTATTCGGAGAAAGGTTTATTGATTTCGGCTTAGATAATTTTCATTATAGTTTAACTATTATGTGGGCCTTTCATCTGTTTCCGTTTGGTTTAACCTGGTTTATTTTTGGTTCCTGTTATATATAGGGTTGAGATGTGTGTTGGATGCCAATTATATTACGTGTTTCTTTGTTCAGAGATATCTCTTGATATTAAAAATCCTCACCTTCCTATTACATTTGCTGTTTTTAACATTTCCCTACATAAAACAACAGTTTTAGATTCCACAAAATAATATTACTTTTTTGTATTTATTCAGTTTGAAGTTAAATTTTGTTGGCCTGTTCTAAACAGGATAAAACAAGTATAGCAGTGGAAATTCACCAAATCAATATTACCGACTTGACACAAAGCAATTATAAATAAAGTTAACGATGAGTAGCAGGAGCTTCAATGTACCTAATAGAAGCGCGCTGTTGCCAAACTTACTTAAAATAATCAGAAATGCACGAATTAGAAAACCGCGGTGGTATATTTATTCCAAAAATTATTAGTTAAAAATCACAGTAAGCTACACATAAAGATCAAGGGAAAAAGCTAAGTAAAGAGTGTGAGAGAACTTAGATAAAGTGGAAAAATATAGAAAAAGCATTACGATAAAAAATAACATAAAAGGAATTGGATATGATCATTGTCACTATTTAGTTTTTTGAATTCAATCTTTTAGAAGAAAGAGCTGAACAAGATAAACAAAGAAAACACAAAAACTGAATATTCAGAATAATATATCTAAAATTAAAATACAACAAATGAGAAATATTATTGATAATATGGATAAGAAAGGAATGCAAGAAAATTGAGAATGAATTTAAAATAGATATAGAGATTTTAGATAACATAAATTGTACATAGAAGTACAACTGAAAAAAGATACGGAAATAGTATAAAATTTGAAATTACAAAACACTAAGTAGCGTAAAATATATTTCTGGATAGAAGAGTTCAACTTCAGACAAACTTAAGCTGAAACTCTGAGTAAATCTTAAGACGGTTTAGCAGGTAGTGAATTATGTGTTTCCAGATATGTATGTGCTACGAAAAAGTGTAAATGTAATAGTGTCGATTGAATGATGCAAAAGTTGTGAAGAAAACATTGTTCCAGTTGGATGGAGATGTTTTGTTACAGCCAGCGTAGTCACCAGACATAGCGCCTTCTGATAATCAGACGGTTTCAAAATTCTGATGAAGTGCGAAAACGAACTTATATTTTTATAGCCACTAAACCAGCATCTTTGTGTATCCTCATATTATCACAAAAATGAGAGGAAGTTGCAAGAAGTTATCACAATATTGAACAATATACATTGTATCAATTTTTATCAATAAATTCCTGTGTAGAAAAGCGCGACATAGTTATGGCCGATAAATATTGCCTCTTGAGCATGATTGAAGCCCAACTGTGAGTTGGTAAGTGTTATGGAGATACTACACAAGTGAAATAGGCAAATGTTATCTGATCTGTTAAAACGAAAGTCAAGCTACGTAATCTGGTATGTCATAACTAGGTAGTATATTTACACTCGGACACAAAAATCGGAGTAAGCAATATGTTGTTTTTGGCTGTACCACATATAGTACGGCTACAATTTATAGAACTGTGGAGTAACTAAGATTGTAACAAAAATTGTTACGTCAATATGTGCAAACACTAATGGTACATATCAGACAATCAGCTGAGCGGACAGCATTGGCAAAAAAACCACCCAAAGCGAGCCGATACCACAAAAGTCGTTGAAAAGTTTATATTATTCTAATTTAAGTTCGTTTAGCTATTTTGTTTGTCAATAGCGAATATTCCATGGTGTTATTTTATGGTATTCTACTGTATGATGTATGGTTCAATTGCAATAAGTGCAAAAATAAAAGAAATAACCTCACCTATGAATGAAAAGTGTTCTTTTATCATGATAAGACTACACAGCACAGTTAAAAACATCACCGAATTTAAAGCATTACGATTCGAATTGCTTTCGCACCTATTAATGTACCCAAATATATAAATTCCAGTGATTACTGCATTTTTCCAGAGCCAAAAAATTACTTGTGTTGTAAATTTTACACGAAACAATCGCATAAGCCCAAATTCTAACAAGATATTGGTATTGTCCCACAAGCCAATTGGTCGTTATATTAATCAATCATCTAAAAATCTTACAGTTGCTGTTCTTCCATCTCGTTTTTGACGAACTTAGTTTCTCACAAACCCAATTGAAACCCTTGTTCGAAACCTATTAATATTACTCATGCCCTATTAATATCAGAAAATATAACATTTTTATCAAAAACATTCGAAACAATAATATACCATAGAATTTAATATTGAGTCTATCTAATATTGTCTAATAACAAATACTTTGTGCTTCATATATGTTACAGAATGTTAATTTCTGTATTAGTTTCCATAATTAGACCAGGAAAGAAGACACTTGCTTAGAAATATTTTGTTTACAAAATCATTGGAATGTTTAATTTAACACACATTAGTACCTGTTAGCTCTCGGAGATATATTTAGTAAGATCGTAGGTTGTACCTTTAACATTTGCGCGAGAAGGCATGAAATGTAGCCATGAACTTCGAGCAGTAGATCAAAATATAACTTGATCCCCTTACTCCCTTTCCTTAGAGTAGCAGTGTTTCAGTTCATATCACTGAAACTGACTTCATTTTCTAAACTTGTTCTTTTCTGATACAATCTCGTTTATCTACAAGGTGTAGCTTTATATTAATCCCATAGTACATGTTTTATATCAGTTTAAATACTACTGTATTATTAGATGTAATCATTGCTCGTTTCTCCACTTGTCGAAACATTAAAAGCCAAAAATATATATACATATAACCGGCTTTGTTGGCGCAGATGTAAAGGCGACAGGACGTTGGGATAGTCCGGGTTCGAATCCTGCTGGGATGGTCGTACATTTATTTTTTCGATTATTTAATATTTGTGATTGTCTTTAGGCAAGAGTCCAAATCTGACAAGGCAAATGATCCCAGTAACGCCAGTAACTAGGCTGGGTAAGACCGTATGTCTTCTGGGATGATTTCGAAGTTGGTCACTCGCCAGTCGACAGGATTAATACCGAGGACCGTAATTCCGGGCCCACGTTAAACTGTAGGTCCAGTCCAGATATAGCATCGTTGGTAAAAGGAAACTCTAGATAATAAATGGTATTTTATTAATCATACTTTAAATTTTACTACAACAGCAGCCATACATTGAACAATATATCATAGGTTTATTTATAAACGAAACGGAATGATAAAAAATGTGCCTACACATTTCCTAATAAAGCGAAACCAGAAGAACATATTCTAGATTTCGTTTTTTTTAGTCTTTGCCTCTGCGCTAGCACGACGGACAACAAGACAAATAACCGGTCGTTGGAACAACACGTAAGAATGTGACAAACACGGTCGAAGTCCCAATAAATACTGGAAGAGTAGTCGGTAAATTATTTGGCAGGGGTGCATATTTTACACAACATTCGTGACTGAAAGTAGTTAAACAAAAAGCGGATGGCGCAAGATTAATGGCAATCTTAACTAAAAGAACATTTCGGTCGAAAAGTGTAATTAAGCCGAGTGAGACGGTAAATTAGATGATTCTTCATGATTTAGGTGTTAAACGATATTTAAATTAGAAACGTGAAATTGTTCTGGAGAATGGAGGCGACACAGTTTTATTTCACACTAAAGAAAATTATCATAAAAGGTCTATTAAACATAATAGAGATGTTTCGGTTTATTTTGCAACATACAAATATACTCCCATCAACATTGGAACTGATTTCTTTCGATTTTCATAGGCTTTTGAGATATCGGTTTGGTTGCTGATTTTTTGCAATGAAAGCAATGAAGTGGCAATATTTGTAAAAGTTTCATCAAATTTACTTAGTAGAAGTCCGGAGAATTTTCATAAATTGCGATTTCATTGCGATTTGTGATTGCTTGGCTTGGAAATAAATTAGGATGAGCAAACCCTTAATTATTTTCTTTACAACGCTAGAAAACACACATATTTAACTAAAGCAGGAAAATTGAGAGATTGATTGTGAAGTTTTGACATATCCGCAGTCTCTGCAAAGCTCTTTCTTTCAAATGAAGATTATAAAAATCACCTGGTTCAATTTTTAGACCTGTTATATCTGCAATTCGTCTATTGTTCATGTTGAAACTTGAATGAAAGAAATCAACTATTACTGTCAAAACGGATGATGTTGAAAGCTTCTAGTAACACAAAATCCACAGATGGTGTAAGATATATACAAAATCTCACAAAACAATCCTGGAAAACTATGATATAAAGTTGCATGGTATGGCTGATATAAAATACCAATAAAATATATATTAGATGTCATTTGAAATGTTTAGGATGTTCAGCGAATTTTTGCCTCTCTGAATATCACAACGAAAGCCAGTTCTTGACCCAAACTTCTATATCACCACGAGAGACCCAAGAAAGGGCCATCAGGGTCTCCGTTCTAAGTGTGAATAGCAAGAATAGTAACGCATGTAAGAAACAAACTGAGCCGAATACAAGGAGGCATTTAGTCTCTAGTACGAGTCTACATCCTGTAACACTTGTAATAAAGTAGAATTTTCATTAAAATCAGTCTAATCGTAGCGGTAGATTATTAAGTAATTTACGTCAAAACCTCGCAGCTCGGCCTTTTAAAAAATCGTTGTTATAGTAATTTCAAGCTTAGTCATCATAATTATCTCTCTAATAAATTACTTGTAACAGGACTGAGATAATGCATTAAAGAGATAGATTATTGAAACTATTAAATATTCTGCTGCTTTTTAAATATATTTTTAACATATTAAAACGTAGCTGCCCTGAATATTGGTACTGTAACTAAAATATCTCAAAAAAGAAGAATAACATAATGTTAGATTTACCACAGAATAACCTGCATGCATGTTGCATGGTATGGCTGATATAAAATACCAATAAAATATATATTAGATGTCATTTGAAATGTTTAGGATGTTCAGCGAATTTTTGCTTCTCTGAATATCACAACGAAAGCCAGTTTCTGCACCAAACTTCTATATCACCACGAGAGACCCAAGAAAGGGCCATCAGGGTCTCCGTTCTAAGTGTGAATAGCAAGAATAGTAACGCATGTAAGAAACAAACTGAGCCGAATACAAGGAGGAATACAGCCTGTATCACGAGTCTACATCCTGTAACACTTGTAATAAAGTAGAATTTTCGTTAAAATCAATCTAATCCTAGCGGTAGATTATTAAGTAATTTACGTCAAAACCTCGCAGCTCGGCCTTTTAAAAAATCGTTGTTATAGTAATTTCAAGCTTAGTCATCATAATTATCTCTCTAATAAATTACTTGTAACAGGACTGAGATAATGCATTAAAGAGATAGATTATTGAAACTATTAAATATGCTGCTGCATTTTTAAATATATTTTTAACATATTAAAACGCAGCTGCACTGAATATTGGTACTGTAACTAAAATATCTAAAAAAAGAAGAATAACATAATGCTAGATTTGCCACAGAATAACCCCATATGAGGGTGACGGATCAATAGATCACCTTGATGACGTTGAAACTTTTAATCTCAGAACACTCAGGAATATGCAGCTCTTTGAAAGATAACCATTTCAGATTTTCGCGCGGTAAATTTGAATAAAATTATTTTAAATAAATGTGTTTTATGTAATTTACATTTTTAGAAAGATACGCCTGAAAAGAGATACGCTATTGATCAGAAGCCAGAAAAAAATCAATACCATTATATATATATATATATATATATATATCTAATATATAATTCCTATATCTAATATATATCTAATATATATAATATAATATATTATATATATATATATATATATATATATATATATATATATATATATATATATATATATATATAGATAATTCTGTCGACTTGATATAGAAGGTGGCAAAGAATTATTATAAAAACTGTACTGTTGCAAGAAAATTTTGCACCTACACTAATGGAAGAAAACAAGGAAACTTGACAAGAAGACGTGAGATGGAAATACAGCAACGAAGGAAGTACGAACTAAATAAAAAAAAGCAAATATGCTCGCCAACGAAAATACAATTCATAATTTGGATATAAATTGTTAATTAGGTGGAATAGGCTTTCGGTGGAAGCCAGTGCTTAACAAACTCATCTGGAACTCCTAGGTGGCATGGGTAACAGTTCAATGTAAATATAATAAAACACAACTCCATATAATTGTGATTGTTGGGTTATTTTGATTTTCTTTTGTTTGATTATTTAATTTACATTAGAGTCTTGTTATATCTTGAATATAAAATAACCTAAAGTCAAAGTTAATGCAATATGCGACATTGTGACGTGAGTTCACTGTTCTATCCGCGGCGATCTTGCGGCATGTCGAATTTTACCTAGTGGAATAACAATCTACAAAATATCCAGAAATATAATCCCAGATGTTGAGCACGGGCGGGGTGCCAGCAGCGCCAACTAGGACCCGATAACAAATATCTGGCAATACCGAGATATATATCCGTGAGATTATTGAAGGGTACAGCGATCATTCAGTAACCGACCATCGTTTGATTTAGACGTGCCACCATCGACTGCCCAAGAACCTCGTCTACGGGTAAACCCAGCGCCGATCACTATTACCATTTGTATTTTCTTAATATTTTATATCATCAATAAATAACGGTCACATAATATAAACGGTAAGTAGATTTTTTAATCGAAACATAATTTAATTCATTTACTTTAGAGAAAATTGTGACTAAAAATGTACGTTGAAGGATATTCAATCCAGAACTGTCTGGATTTATGGAAAGAGACATTGTCGAAAATAACACCTTCGGTTTGTTTGAGCTCGATCAGACACATTGAAGAAGACATTGAGAAATGGTAGAATCTTTAGCAAGTTTTTGATAGATTAGAAATAAACAGCTTAGTTATAAACTTGATTAGTATTTCTGAAAGTAACAGTGATTGAATAAAACTTGTTGAATGTTGGTTTATTATTCAATGTTAACAATTACCAAGAAAGGGTGATAAAAGAGGAATCAACTAAAGGTCAGTATACAATTAATATTCTTTAATTGTAGGAAAATATATTGTATGTTACAGTGTGAAAGCTCTATGAGAATATGAGTTATTGTTCAGAATGTACATGAACATTTGGTTAACATATATGAGGAGAGAAATAATACTAACTGTTTTCCAGATCTGGCAAATGCATTAAAGATAATGCAGTGATTAAATATAGTTTATCAAGAAAGATGTATACAGGTAGTAACAGGACAAACTAAAGAGAAATATTGTAATATCATAATGACTCTATAAGGATAAATTGTATCAAAGAAACAAGAACTAAGCATAAAACGTAAATATTCTCTCTAATGAAAGTAAAATACATTACTCAGATATACAATTGCGACAACATAGTTGATTAGACCTTCGGAGATACCACTACATAAAAAAGCGCGCCTAGAACCCTATCTATACTAGTGTGGATAAAAGTTCAATGCATATATATATATATATATATATATATATATATATATATATATATATATATATATATATATATATATATATATATATATATATATATATAATAAAACAACTCTAATCTATAAATTATTGTGGCTGTATAATGAATTGTTTTTTTACGTTCGTCCATAATATATGCATTAGATATACTATAATATTGAAATAATATATAATACACAAGATTTTTGTTTCTTTAGTTTATATATATATATATTAAAATTTTGTTATATGTCAGACGCAAAATTTACTAAAACTCAGAGTTGCTGCGACAACATTGCAACGTTTTAACTTCTGTGTCACTACTGTTTTGAATAGGCTATATGTTATAATTATTGTGGTATATATCTCATCTTGAATTGAATTATATGTTCGATACAAATATTCTAACAGGTGATTGTAGCGGACATTGATACCGGGACATGAATGGTCGGGCAAAATTTACAGCGACAGTTTTATTGTCCATCTGGCCGATGACAAATAGTTGATATCTGTCATCAGTTAAGTTATTGTTCCTGAACGGGTCCAGACCGGCCAGATTTATGGCGGTACGCGCCGGCGTCCAGCAGCCCCGCCAACCACCACGACGCACCATCGACGATAACATGACAAATTTCTCAATTAAGATTAGCGCCGGCTCCTAAGCCATTGTGATGATATCCTATCTCGATTAATTGCCGTCTAATCTTATTAAGGCGCGCGGTGAATTAAATGACCCGTTCCGGGCATTAATCTACGGAGGGCGACCGATGTGTCGCACAATACAGCGCCGGCTATGACGAGGTTCGTACCAATTCGACGGCATAGTTTTGGTGCGGGCCCATATACAGGCCGCGCGCGCTAATGGAGTTTACTTGTTTGTTGCGAGTGTAACGCGATGTCGTTAAACGATGGAAGTTCGCTGGATGTGGAAGTCCTTCGGGAGGACGACGCCGCTTGAAAAGTTCGTCTTGCTTTATTGATTTATCAGTGGTATAAACGGTTATGTCCCGCACATCGTTTCCTCTAATAATTTATTGGGCTTTGTCTTAATATTCCATCAAGATCTCTCACCGTTCCTAAAGTCACTTCACAAAGACCATTAATGAGAAACATCGGTACAATATATGTAAAGTTATTAAGGAGAGACAATAACGTTGTAAATAAGTACAACTTATTCTCTCTCTTCTTTGTGTAAGTTAATGCACAAAGACAAGTTTGTTTAGTTAAATGACACACATGTTACATTATACAAATTTAAAGATTTTACAAATAAATATTTTTGTCCATTTCCTAAAACTAATTTTCCTAAATCTTGTTCCGTTCTTAGCTCAATAATCCTTTAGTTCTGATTCTCATTCTCATTACAGGGAGCTTTATTTCTGAAGGGCTTCCCTCGGTTTCTTCATACCGATTCACTAAAAATTTTCAAGAGGAAAAAATTCTTGTAGCTAGTTATTCGAATATTCCACGATGTACGGTTTTCTTGAAGCTAATGACTACCATAAAGGGTACCCAATTAAGACTAACTTCTTACATGCTTTATCTAGCTATGGTACCTGCACCCGAGCCGATGAGACATGCTTCTTGCTAACGACCTCTTTCCTGTTTGCTTGGTATTACAAAATTACTTTATATTAAAAAAAATTGAATGTCCTATTAAAATAGATCCCTAAACTATTTAATAGAAAAAACATTTCCTAATAATAAAATTAAACAATTTTGTTAAATATGGATAACTGTAATTACGTACCAATAACATATATTAATCAAAAGATTTTTGACGCTTTTTAGATTATTCTTCCAATCCCATCATTTTTGCCGGTCATTCGATTCAGCATAAAATTCCTTATAAACCTGGTAATTTATATTAACCTGAGATTACTTGATCAGAAATGGGAACAAAAATATTGAAAATGGCAAAAAAATCGCAAAATTTCCGACCGTTTGCATGGAAAAACTGCGATATTTTTTAATATCTCGAATAAAGATAAAATTTTCAAAATATATGTATTTTGGGGTGAGAGAAACGAAATTCCATGTTAAATTGCTTTAGAACTAATCGTTTCAAAGATATATAAGAAAAACCGAGATGAATCGGTTTTTTTTTAATTCACTTTTTAACATATATCATATAAACTAAACATTGTGCACAATTAATTATTTCACCATTCGATTCAGCGTAAAATTCTTTATAAACTCAGTAACTTATATTAACCTGAGATTACTTGATCAGAAATGGGAACAAAAAAGTTGAAAATGGCAAAAAATCGCAAAATTTCCGACCGTTTGCATGGAAAATCTGCGATATTTTTTAATATCTCGGATAAAGTTAAAAATCTCAGAATATATGTATTTTGGGGTGAAAGAAATGAAAATCCATGTGAAATTGCTTTAGAACTGACCGTTTCAAAGATATGTAAGAAAAACCGCGATCCATCTGTTTTTTGTCATATATCTTAGAAATTAAACATTGTACACAATTTGTTATATCATCATTCGATTCAACATAAAATTCTCTATAAACCCAGTAATTTATATTAACCTGAGATTACTTGATCAGAAATGGGAACAAAAATATTGAAAATGACAAAAAATCGCAAAATTTCCGACCGTTTGCATGGAAAATCTGCGATATTTTTAATATCTCGGATAAAGTTAAAACTCTCAGAATATATGTATTTTGGGGGAAAGAAATGAAAATCCATATTAAATTCCTTTAGAACTGACCGTTTCAAGGATATGAAAGAAAAACCGAGATCCATCTGTTTTTTTGTCATATATCTTAGAAACTAAACATTGTGCACAATTTATTATACCACCATTCGATTCAGCGTAAAATTCTTTATAAACTCAGTAACTTATATTAACCTGAGATTACTTGATCAGAAATGGGAACAAAAATATTGAAAATGGCAAAATATCGCAAAATTTCCGACCGTTTGCGTGGAAAAACTGCGATATTTTTTAATATCTCGAATAAAGATAAAATTTTCAAAATATATGTATTTTGGGGTGAGAGAAACGAAATTCCATGTTAAATTGCTTTAGAACTAATCGTTTCAAAGATATATAAGAAAAACCGAGATGAATCTGTTTTTTTTAAATTCACTTTTTAACATATATCTTATAAACTAAACATTGTACACAAGTAATTATTTCACCATTCGATTCAGCGTAAAATTCTTTATAAACTCAGTAACTTATATTAACCTGAGGTTACTTGTTCAGAAATGGGAACAAAAACATTGAAAATGGCAAAAAATCGCAAAATTTCCGACCGTTTGCATGGAAAATCTGCGATATTTTTTAATATTTGAGATAAGGATAAAACTCTCAGAATATATGTATTTTGGGGTGAAAGAAATGAAAATCCATGTTAAATTACTTTAGAACTGGCCGTTTCAAAGATATGTAAGAAAAACCGAGATCCATCTGCCTTTTATCATATATCTTTGAAACAAAACATTGTTCACAATTTATTATATCACCATTCGATTCAGCGTAAAATTCTTTATAAACCCAGTAATTTATATTAACCTGAGATTATTTGATCAGAAATGGGAACAAAAACATTGAAAATGGCAAAAAATCGCAAAATTTCCGACCATTTGCGTGGAAAATCTGCGAAATATCTTAATATCTCGGATAAAGATAAAACTCTCAGAATATATGTATTTTGGGGCGAAAGAAATGAAAATCCATGTTAAATTACTTTAGAACTGGCCGTTTCAAAGATATGTAAGAAAAACCGAGATCCATCTGCCTTTTATCATATATCTTAGAAACAAAACATTGTGCACAATTTATTATATCACCATGCGATTCAGCGTAAAATTCTTTATAAAACCAGTAATTTATATTAACCTGAGATTATTTGATCAGAAATGGGAACAAAAACATTGAAAATGGCAAAAAATCGCAAAATTTCCGACCATTTGCATGGAAAACCTGCGAAATATCTTAATATCTCGGATAAAGATAAAACTATCAGAATATATGTATTTTTGGGGCGAAAGAAATGAAAATCCATGTTAAATTACTTTAGAACTGGCCGTTTCAAAGATATGTAAGAAAAACCGAGATCCATCTGCCTTTTATCATATATCTTAGAAACAAAACATTGTGCACAATTTATTATATCACCATTCGATTCAGTGTAAAATTCTTTATAAACTCAGTGACTTATATTAACCTGAGATTACTTGATCAGAAATGGGAACAAAAATATTAAAAATGGCAAAAAATCGCAAAATTTCCGACCGTTTGCATGGAAAATCTGCGATATTTTTTAATATCTCGGATAAAGTTAAAAATCTCAGAATATATGTATTTTGGGGTGAAAGAAATGAAAATCCATGTGAAATTGCTTTAGAACTGACCGTTTCAAAGATATGTAAGAAAAACCGAGATCCATCTGTTTTTTTGTCATATATCCTAGAAACTAAACATTGTGCACAATTTATTGTATCACCATTCGATTCAGCCTAAAATTCTTTATAAACCTGGTAATTTATATTAACCTGAGATTACTTGATCAGAAATGGGAACAAAAACATTGAAAATGGCAAAAAATCGCAAAATTTTCGACCGTTTGCATGGAAAATCTGCGATATTTTTTAATATCTCGGATAAAGTTAAAACTCTCAGAATATATGTATTTTGGGGTGAAAGAAACGAAAATCCATGTTAAATTCCTTTAGAATAGGCTGTTTCAAAGATATGAAAGAAAAATCGAGATCCATCTGATTTTTATCATATATCTTAGAAACTAAACATTGTGCACAATTTATTATAACACCATTCGATTCAGCGTAAAATTCTTTATAATCCCAGTAATTTATATTAACCTGAGGTTACTTGTTCAGAAATGGGAACAAAAACATTGAAAATGGCAAAAAATCGCAAAATTTCCGACCGTTTGCATGGAAAATCTACGATATTTTTTAATATCTCGGATAAAGTTAAAAATCTCAGAATATATGTATTTTGGGGTGAAAGAAATGAAAATCCATGTTAAATTCCTTTAGAACTGACTGTTTCAAAGATATGTAAGAAAAACCGAGATCCATCTGTTTTTTTGTCATATATCTTAGAAATTAAACATTGTGCACAATTTGTTATATCACCATTCGATTCAGCATAAAATTCTTTATAAACCTGGTAATTTATATTAACCTGAGATTACTTGATCAGAAATGGGAACAAAAACATTGAAAATGGCAAAAAATCGCAAAATTTCCGACCGTTTGCATGGAAAATCTGCGATATTTTTTAATATCTGAGATAAAGATAAAACTCTCAGAATGTATGTATTTTGGGGCGAAAGAATTGAAAATCCATGTTAAATTCCATTAGAATTGGCCGTTTCAAAGATATGAAAGAAAAACCGAGATCCATCTGTTTTTTATCATATATCTTAGAAAGTAAACGTTGTGCACAATTTATTATATCACCATTCGATTCAGCGTAAAATTCTTTATAAACTCAGTAACTTAACCTGAGATTACTTGATCAGAAATGGGAACAAAAATATTGAAAATGGCAAAAATCGCAAAATTTCCGACCGTTTGCGTGGAAAAACTGCGATATTTTTTAATATCTCGAATAAAGATAAAATTTTCAAAATATATGTATTTTGGGGTGAGAGAAACGAAATTCCATGTTAAATTGCTTTAGAACTAATCGTTTCAAAGATATATAAGAAAAACCGAGATGAATCTGTTTTTTTTAAATTCACTTTTTAACATATATCTTATAAACTAAACATTGTACACAATTAATTATTTCACCATTCGATTCAGCGTAAAATTCTTTATAAACTCAGTAACTTATATTAACCTGAGGTTACTTGTTCAGAAATGGGAACAAAAACATTGAAAATGGCAAAAAAAAAAATTTCCGACCGTTTGCAAGGAAAATCTAACACTCTCAGAATATATGTATTTTGGGGTGAAAGAAATGAAAATCCATGTTAAATTCCTTTAGAACAGGCTGTTTCAAAGATATGAAAGAAAAACCGAGATCCGTCTGTTTTTTTTTTGTCATATATCTTAGAAATTAAACATTGTGCACAATTTGTTATATCACCATTCGATTCAGCGTAAAATTCTTTATAAACCCAGTAATTTATATTAACCTGAGGTTACTTGTTCAGAAATGAGAACAAAAACATTGAAAATGGCAAAAATCGCAAAATTTCCGACCATTTGCATGGAAAATCTGCGATATTTTTTAATATCTCGGATAAAGATAAAACTCTCACAATATATGTATTTTGCTGTGAAAGAAATGAAAATTCATGTGAAATTGCTTTAGAACTGACCGTTTCAAAGATATGTAAGAAAAACCGAGATCCATCTGTTCTTTTGTCATATATCTTAGAAATTAAACATTGTGCACAATTTGTTATATCACCATTCGATTCAGCATAAAATTCTCTATAAAGCCAGTAATTTATATTAACCTGAGGTTACTTGTTCAGAAATGGGAATAAAAACATTGAAAATGGCAAAAAATCGCAAAATTTCCGACCGTTTGCATGGAAAATCTGCGATATTTTTAAATATTTGAGATAAGGATAAAACTCTCAGAATGTATGTATTTTGGTGTGAAAGAAATAAAAATCCATGTTAAATTCCTTTAGAACTGACCGTTTCAAAGATATGAAAGAAAAACCCAGATCCATCTGTTTTTTTGTCATATATCTTAGAAACTAAACATTGTGCACAATTTATTATACCACCATTCGATTCAGCGTAAAATTCTTTATAAACCCAGTAATTTATATTAACCTGAGGTTACTTGTTCAGAAATGGGAACAAAAACATTGAAAATGGCAAAAAATCGCAAAATTTCCGACCGTTTGCATGGAAAATCTGCGATATTTTTTAATATTTGAGATAAGGATAAAACTCTCAGAATATATGTATTTTGGTGTGAAAGAAATGAAAATCCATGTTAAATTCCTTTAGAACTGACCGTTTCAAAGATATGAAAGAAAAACCGAGATCCATCTGGTTTTTGTCATATATCTTAGAAACTAAACATTGTGCACAATTTATTATATCACCATTCGATTCAGCGTAAAATTCTTTATAAACCCAGTAATTTATATTAACCTGAGATTATTTGATCAGAAATGGGAACAAAAACATTGAAAATGGCAAAAAATCGCAAAATTTCCGACCGTTTGCATGGAAAATCTGCGATATTTTTTAATATCTCGGATAAAGATAAAACTCTCAGAATATATGTATTTTGCTGTGAAAGAAATGAAATTCCATGTGAAATTGCTTTAGAACTGACCGTTTCAAAGATATGTAAGAAAAACCGAAATCCATCTGTTTTTTTGTCATATATCTTAGAAACTAAACATTGTGCATAATTTATTGTATCACCATTCGATTCAGCCAAAAATTCTTCATAAACCTGGTAATTTATTTTAACCTGAGATTACTTGATCAGAAATGGGAACAAAAACATTGAAAATGGCAAAATATCGCAAAATTTCCGACCGTTTGCGTGGAAAAACTGCGATATTTTTTAATATCTCGAATAAAGATAAAATTTTCAAAATATATGTATTTTGGGGTGAGAGAAACGAAATTCCATGTTAAATTGCTTTAGAACTAATCATTTCAAATATATATAAGAAAAGCCGAGATGAATCTGTTTTTTTTAAATTCACTTTTTAACATATATCTTATAAACTAAACATTGTACACAATTAATTATTTCACCATTCGATTCAGCGTAAAATTCTTTATAAACTCAGTAACTTATATTAACCTGAGATTACTTGATCAGAAATGGGGACAAAAAAGTTGGAAATGGCAAAAAATCGCAAAATTTCCGACCATTTGCATGGAAAATCTGCGATATTTTTTAATATCTCGGATAAAGATAAAACTCTCAGAATATATGTATTTTGCTGTGAAAGAAATGAAAATTCATGTGAAATTGCTTTAGAACTGACCGTTTCAAAGATATGTAAGAAAAACCGAGATCCATCTGTTCTTTTGTCATATATCTTAGAAATTAAACATTGTGCACAATTTGTTATACCACCATTCGATTCAGCATAAAATTCTCTATAAACCCAGTAATTTATATTAACCTGAGGTTATTTGTTCAGAAATGGGAATAATAACATTGAAAATGGCAAAAAATCGCAAAATTTCCGACCGTTTGGAAATGGAAAATCTGCGATATTTTTTAATATTTGAGATAAGGATAAAATTCTCAGAATATATGTATTTTGCTGTGAAAGAAATGAAAATCCATGTTAAATTACTTTAGAACTGGCCGTTTCAAAGATATGAAAGAAAAACCGAGATCCATCTGTATTTTTGTCATATATCTTAGAAACTAAACATTGTGCACAATTTATTATATCACCGTTCGATTCAGCGTAAAATTCTTTATAATCCCAGTAATTTATATTAACCTGAGGTTACTTGTTCAGAAATGGGAACAAAAACATTGAAAATGGCAAAAAATCGCAAAATTTCCGACCGTTTGCATGGAAAATCTGCGATATTTTTTAATATTTGAGATAAGGATAAAACTCTCAGAATATATGTATTTTGGGGTGAAAGAAATGAAAATCCATGTTAAATTCCTTTAGAACTGACTGTTTCAAAGATATGAAAGAAAAACCGAGATCCATCTGTTTTTTTGTCATATATCTTAGAAACTAAACATTGTGCACAATTTATTATATCACCATTCGATTCAGCGTAAAATTCTTTATAAACCCAGTAATTTATATTAACCTGAGGTTACTTGTTCAGAAATGGGAACAAAAACATTGAAAATGGCAAAAAATCGCAAAATTTCCGTCCGTTTGCATGGAAAATCTGCGATATTTTTTAATATCTCGGATAAAGTTAAAACTCTCACAATATATGTATTTTGGGGTGAAAGAAATGAAAATCCATGTTAAATTCCTTTAGAACTGACCGTTTCAAAGATATGTAAGAAAAACCGAGATCCATCTGTTTTTTTGTCATATATCTTAGAAACTAAACATTGTGCATAATTTATTGTATCACCATTCGATTCAGCCAAAAATTCTTCATAAACCTGGTAATTTATATTAACCTGAGATTACTTGATCAGAAATGGGAACAAAAACATTGAAAATGGCAAAAAATCGCAAAATTTCCGACCGTTTGCATGGAAAATCTGCGATATTTTTTAATATCTCGGATAAAGTTAAAACTCTCAGAATATATGTATTTTGGGGTGAAAGAAATGAAAATCCATGTTAAATTCCTTTAGAACTGACTGTTTCAAAGATATGTAAGAAAAACCGAGATCCATCTGTTTTTTTGTCATATATCTTAGAAATTAAACATTGTGCACAATTTGTTATATCACCATTCGATTCAGCATAAAATTCTTTATAAACCTGGTAATTTATATTAACCTGAGATTACTTGATCAGAAATGGGAACAAAAACATTGAAAATGGCAAAATATCGCAAAATTTCCGACCGTTTGCATGGAAAAACTGCGATATTTTTCAATATCTCCAATAAAGATAAAATTTTCAAAATGTATGTATTTTGGGGAGAGAGAAACGAAATTCCATGTTAAATTGCTTTAGAACTAATCGTTTCAAAGATATATAAGAAAAACCGAGATGAATCTGTTTTTTTTTAATTCACTTTTTAACATATATCTTATAAACTAAACATTGTACACAATTAATTATTTCACCATTCGATTCAGCGTAAAATTCTTTATAAACTCAGTAACTTATATTAACCTGAGATTACTTGATCAGAAATGGGAACAAAAAAGTTGGAAATGGCAAAAAATCGCAAAATTTCCGACCATTTGCATGGAAAATCTGCGATATTTTTTAATATCTCGGATAAAGTTAAAACTCTCAGAATATATGTATTTTGGGGTGAAAGAAATGAAAATCCATGTTAAATTCCTTTAGAACAGGCTGTTTCAAAGATATGAAAGAAAAACCGAGATCCATCTGATTTTTATCATATATCTTAGAAACTAAACATTGTGCACAATTTATTATATCACCATTCGATTCAGCGTAAAATTCTTTATAATCCCAGAAATTTATATTAACCTGAGGTTACTTGTTCAGAAATGGGAACAAAAATGTTGAAAATGGCAAAAAATCGCAAAATTTCCGACCGTTTGCATGAAAGATCTGCGAAATATCTTAATATCTCGGATAAAGATAAAACTCTCAGAATATATGTATTTTGGGGTGAAAGAAATGAAAATCCATGTTAAATCCATGTTAAACCCAGTAATTTATAGAAATTTATTAAATTAATTTATTAGAAAGAAAAACCGAGATCCGTCTGTATTTTTTGTCATATATCTTAGAAATTAAACATTGTGCACAATTTGTTATATCACCATTCGATTCAGCGTAAAATTCTTTATAAACCCAGTAATTTATATTAACCTGAGGTTACTTGTTCAGAAATGGGAACAAAAACATTGAAAATGGCAAAAAATCGCAAAATTTCCGACCGTTTGCATGGAAAATCTGCGATATTTTTTAATATCTCGGATAAAGATAAAACTCTCAGAATATATGTATTTTGGGGCGAAAGAAATGAAAATCCATGTTAAAATACTTTAGAACTGGCCGTTTCAAGGATATGTAAGAAAAACCGAGATCCATCTGCCTTTTATCATATATCTTAGAAACAAAACATTGTGCACAATTTGTTATATCACCATTCGATTCAGCATAAAATTCTTTATAAACCTGGTAATTTATATTAACCTGAGATTACTTGATCAGAAATGGGAACAAAAACATTGAAAATGACAAAAAATCGCAAAATTTCCGACCGTTTGCATGGAAAATCTGCGATATTTTTTAATATCTCGGATAAAGTTAAAACTCTCAGAATATATGTATTTTGGGGTGAAAGAAATGAAAATCCATGTTAAATTCCTTTAGAACATGCTGTTTCAAAGATATGTAAGAAAAACCGAGATCCATCTGTTTTTTTGTCATATATCTTAGAAACTAAACATTGTGTACAATTTATTGTTTCACCATTCGATTCAGCGTAAAATTCTTTATAAACCTGGTAATTTATATTAACCTGAGATTACTTGATCGGAAATGGGAACAAAAACATTGAAAATGACAAAAAATCGCAAAATTTCCGACCATTTGCATGGAAAATCTGCGATATTTTTTAATATCTCGGATAAAGATAAAACTCTCAGAATATATGTATTTTGCTGTGAAAGAAATGAAAATCCATGTGAAATTGCTTTAGAACTGACCGTTTCAAAGATATGTAAGAAAAACCGAAATCCATCTGTTTTTTTGTCATATATCTTAGAAACTAAACATTGTGCATAATTTATTGTATCACCATTCGATTCAGCCAAAAATTCTTCATAAACCTGGTAATTTATTTTAACCTGAGATTACTTGATCAGAAATGGGAACAAAAACATTGAAAATGGCAATATATCGCAAAATTTCCGACCGTTTGCATGGAAAAACTGCGATATTTTTCAATATCTCCAATAAAGATAAAATTTTCAAAATATATGTATTTTGGGGAGAGAGAAACGAAATTCCATGTTAAATTGCTTTAGAACTAATCATTTCAAATATATATAAGAAAAGCCGAGATGAATCTGTTTTTTTTTAAATTCACTTTTTAACATATATCTTATAAACTAAACATTGTACACAATTAATTATTTCACCATTCGATTCAGCGTAAAATTCTTTATAAACTCAGTAACTTATATTAACCTGAGATTACTTGATCAGAAATGGGAACAAAAAAGTTGGAAATGGCAAAAAATCGCAAAATTTCCGACCATTTGCATGGAAAATCTGCGATATTTTTTAATATCTCGGATAAAGATAAAACTCTCAGAATATATGTATTTTGCTGTGAAAGAAATGAAAATTCATGTGAAATTGCTTTAGAACTGACCGTTTCAAAGATATGTAAGAAAAACCGAGATCCATCTGTTCTTTTGTCATATATCTTAGAAATTAAACATTGTGCACAATTTGTTATACCACCATTCGATTCAGCATAAAATTCTCTATAAACCCAGTAATTTATATTAACCTGAGGTTATTTGTTCAGAAATGGGAATAATAACATTGAAAATGGCAAAAAATCGCAAAATTTCCGACCGTTTGGAAATGGAAAATCTGCGATATTTTTTAATATTTGAGATAAGGATAAAACTCTCAGAATATATGTATATTGGGGTGAAAGAAATGAAAATCCATGTTAAATTAATTTAGAACTGACCGTTTCAAAGATATGAAAGAAAAACCGAGATCCATCTGTTTTTTGTCATATATCTTAGAAACTAAACATTATGCACAATTTATTATATCACCATTCGATTCAGCGTAAAATTCTTTATAAACCCAGTAATTTATATTAACCTGAGATTATTTGATCAGAAATGGGAACAAAAACATTGAAAATGGCAAAAAATCGCAAAATTTCCGACCATTTGCATGGAAAATCTGCGATATTTTTTAATATCTCGGATAAAGATAAAACTCTCAGAATATATGTATTTTGCTGTGAAAGAAATGAAATTCCATGTGAAATTGCTTTAGAACTGACCGTTTCAAAGATATGTAAGAAAAACCGAAATCCATCTGTTTTTTTGTCATATATCTTAGAAACTAAACATTGTGCATAATTTATTGTATCACCATTCGATTCAGCCAAAAATTCTTCATAAACCTGGTAATTTATTTTAACCTGAGATTACTTGATCAGAAATGGGAACAAAAACATTGAAAATGGCAATATATCGCAAAATTTCCGACCGTTTGCATGGAAAAACTGCGATATTTTTCAATATCTCCAATAAAGATAAAATTTTCAAAATATATGTATTTTGGGGAGAGAGAAACGAAATTCCATGTTAAATTGCTTTAGAACTAATCATTTCAAATATATATAAGAAAAGCCGAGATGAATCTGTTTTTTTTTAAATTCACTTTTTAACATATATCTTATAAACTAAACATTGTACACAATTAATTATTTCACCATTCCATTCAGCGTAAAATTCTTTATAAACTCAGTAACTTATATTAACCTGAGATTACTTGATCAGAAATGGGGACAAAAAAGTTGGAAATGGCAAAAAATCGCAAAATTTCCGACCATTTGCATGGAAAATCTGCGATATTTTTTAATATCTCGGATAAAGATAAAACTCTCAGAATATATGTATTTTGCTGTGAAAGAAATGAAAATCCATGTGAAATTGCTTTAGAACTGACCGTTTCAAAGATATGTAAGAAAAACCGAGATCCATCTGTTCTTTTGTCATATATCTTAGAAATTAAACATTGTGCACAATTTGTTATACCACCATTCGATTCAGCATAAAATTCTCTATAAACCCAGTAATTTATATTAACCTGAGGTTATTTGTTCAGAAATGGGAATAATAACATTGAAAATGGCAAAAAATCGCAAAATTTCCGACCGTTTGGAAATGGAAAATCTGCGATATTTTTTAATATTTGAGATAAGGATAAAACTCTCAGAATATATGTATTTTGGTGTGAAAGAAATGAAAATCCATGTTAAATTACTTTAGAACTGGCCGTTTCAAAGATATGAAAGAAAAACCGAGATCCATCTGATTTTTGTCATATATCTTAGAAACTAAACATTGTGCACAATTTATTATAACACCATTCGATTCAGCGTAAAATTCTTTATAATCCCAGTAATTTATATTAACCTGAGGTTACTTGTTCAGAAATGGGAACAAAAATATTGAAAATGGCAAAAAATCGCAAAATTTCCGACCGTTTGCATGGAAAATCTGCGATATTTTTTAATATTTGAGATAAGGATAAAACTCTCAGAATATATGTATTTTGGGGTGAAAGAAATGAAAATCCATGTTAAATTCCTTTAGAACTGACCGTTTCAAAGATATGAAAGAAAAACCGAGATCCATCTGTTTTTTGTCATATATCTTAGAAACTAAACATTGTGCACAATTTATTATATCACCATTCGATTCAGCGTAAAATTCTTTATAAACCCAGTAATTTATATTAACCTGAGGTTACTTGTTCAGAAATGGGAACAAAAACATTGAAAATGGCAAAAAGTCGCAAAATTTCCGACCATTTGCATGGAAAATCTGCGATATTTTTTAATATCTCGGATAAAGTTAAAACACTCAGAATATATGTATTATGGGGGAAAGAAATGAAAATCCATATTAAATTCCTTTAGAACTGACCGTTTCAAGGATATGAAAGAAAAACCGAGATCCATCTGTTTTTTTGTCATATATCTTAGAAACTAAACATTGTGCACAATTTATTATACCACCATTCGATTCAGAGTAAAATTCTTTATAAACCCAGTAATTTATATTAACCTGAGATTACTTGATCAGAAATGGGAACAAAAATATTGAAAATGGCAAAAAAATCGCAAAATTTCCGACCGTTTGCATGGAAAAACTGCGATATTTTTTAATATCTCGAATAAAGATAAAATTTTCAAAATATATGTATTTTGGGGTGAGAGAAACGAAATTCCATGTTAAATTGCTTTAGAACTAATCGTTTCAAAGATATATAAGAAAAACCGAGATGAATCTGTTTTTTTTAAATTCACTTTTTAACATATATCTTATAAACTAAACATTGTACACAATTAATTATTTCACCATTCGATTCAGCGTAAAATTCTTTATAAACTCAGTAACTTATATTAACCTGAGGTTACTTGTTCAGAAATGGGAACAAAAACATTGAAAATGGCAAAAAATCGCAAAATTTCCGACCGTTTGCATGGAAAATCTGCGATATTTTTTAATATTTGAGATAAGGATAAAACTCTCAGAATATATGTATTTTGGGGTGAAAGAAATGAAAATCCATGTTAAATTCCTTTAGAACTGGCCGTTTCAAAGATATGTAAGAAAAACCGAGATCCATCTGCCTTTTATCATATATCTTAGAAACAAAACATTGTGCACAATTTATTATATCCCCATTCGATTCAGCATAAAATTCTTTATAAAACCAGTAATTTATATTAACCTGAGATTATTTGATCAGAAATGGGAACAAAAACATTGAAAATGGCAAAAAATCGCAAAATTTCCGACCATTTGCATGGAAAACCTGCGAAATATCTTAATATCTCGGATAAAGATAAAACTATCAGAATATATGTATTTTGGGGCGAAAGAAATGAAAATCCATGTTAAAATACTTTAGAACTGGCCGTTTCAAAGATATGTAAGAAAAACCGAGATCCATCTGCCTTTTATCATATATCTTAGAAACAAAACATTGTGCACAATTTATTATATCACCATGCGATTCAGCGTAAAATTCTTTATAAAACCAGTAATTTATATTAACCTGAGATTATTTGATCAGAAATGGGAACAAAAACATTGAAAATGGCAAAAAATCGCAAAATTTCCGACCATTTGCATGGAAAACCTGCGAAATATCTTAATATCTCGGATAAAGATAAAACTATCAGAATATATGTATTTTGGGGCGAAAGAAATGAAAATCCATGTTAAATTACTTTAGAACTGGCCGTTTCAAAGATATGTAAGAAAAACCGAGATCCATCTGCCTTTTATCATATATCTTAGAAACAAAACATTGTGCACAATTTATTATATCACCATTCGATTCAGCGTAAAATTCTTTATAAACTCAGTAACTTATATTAACCTGAGGTTACTTGTTCAGAAATGGGAACAAAAACATTGAAAATGGCAAAAAATCGCAAAATTTCCGACCGTTTGCATGGAAAATCTGCGATATTTTTTAATATCTCGGATAAAGTTAAAAATCTCAGAATATATGTATTTTGGGGTGAAAGAAATGAAAATCCATGTGAAATTGCTTTAGAACTGACCGTTTCAAAGATATGTAAGAAAAACCGAGATCCATCTGTTTTTTTGTCATATATCTTAGAAACTAAACATTGTGCACAATTTATTGTATCACCATTCGATTCAGCCTAAAATTCTTTATAAACCTGGTAATTTATATTAACCTGAGATTACTTGATCAGAAATGGGAACAAAAACATTGAAAATGGCAAAAAATCGCAAAATTTTCGACCGTTTGCATGGAAAATCTGCGATATTTTTTAATATCTCGGATAAAGTTAAAACTCTCAGAATATATGTATTTTGGGGTGAAAGAAATGAAAATCCATGTTAAATTCCTTTAGAATAGGCTGTTTCAAAGATATGAAAGAAAAATCGAGATCTATCTGATTTTTATCATATATCTTAGAAACTAAACATTGTGCACAATTTATTATAACACCATTCGATTCAGCGTAAAATTCTTTATAATCCCAGTAATTTATATTAACCTGAGGTTACTTGTTCAGAAATGGGAACAAAAACATTGAAAATGGCAAAAAATCGCAAAATTTCCGACCGTTTGCATGGAAAATCTGCGATATTTTTTAATATCTCGGATAAAGTTAAAAATCTCAGAATATATGCACTTTGGGGTGAAAGAAATGAAAATCCATGTTAAATTCCTTTAGAACTGACCGTTTCAAAGATATGTAAGAAAAACCGAGATCCATCTGTTTTTTCGTCATATATCTTAGAAATTAAACATTGTGCACAATTTGTTATATCACCATTCGATTCAGCATAAAATTCTTTATAAACTTCGTAATTTATATTAACCTGAGATTACTTGATCAGAAATGGCAACAAAAACATTGAAAATGGCAAAAAATCGCAAAATTTCCGACCGTTTGCATGGAAAATCTGCGATATTTTTTAATATCTGAGATAAAGATAAAACTCTCAGAATATATGTATTTTGGGGCGAAAGAATTGAAAATCCATGTTAAATTCCATTAGAATTGGCCGTTTCAAAGATATGAAAGAAAAACCGAGATCCATCTGTTTTTTATCATATATCTTAGAAAGTAAACGTTGTGCACAATTTATTATATCACCATTCGATTCAGCGTAAAATTCTTTATAAACTCAGTAACTTATATTAACCTGAGATTACTTGATCAGAAATGGGAACAAAAATATTGAAAATGGCAAAAAATCGCAAAATTTCCGACCGTTTGCATGGAAAAACTGCGATATTTTTTAATATCTCGAATAAAGATAAAATTTTCAAAATATATGTATTTTGGGGTGAGAGAAACGAAATTCCATGTTAAATTGCTTTAGAACTAATCGTTTCAAAGATATATAAGAAAAACCGAGATGAATCTGTTTTTTTTTAATTCACTTTTTAACATATATCTTATAAACTAAACATTGTACACAATTAATTATTTCACCATTCGATTCAGCGTAAAATTCTTTATAAACTCAGTAACTTATATTAACCTGAGGTTACTTGTTCAGAAATGGGAACAAAAACATTGAAAATACCAAAAAAAAAAATTTCCGACCGTTTGCAAGGAAAATCTAACACTCTCAGAATATATGTATTTTGGGGTGAAAGAAATGAAAATCCATGTTAATTTCCTTTAGAACAGGCTGTTTCAAAGATATGAAAGAAAAACCGAGATCCGTCTGTTTTTTTTTGTCATATATCTTAGAAATTAAACATTGTGCACAATTTGTTATATCACCATTCGATTCAGCGTAAAATTCTTTATAAACCCAGTAATTTATATTAACCTGAGGTTACTTGTTCAGAAATGGGAACAAAAACATTTAAAATGGCAAAAAATCGCAAAATTTCCGACCGTTTGGAAATGGAAAATCTGCGATATTTTTTAATATTTGAGATAAGGATAAAACTCTCAGAATATATGTATTTTGGGGTGAAAGAAATGAAAATCCATGTTAAATTCCTTTAGAACTGACCGTTTCAAAGATATGAAAGAAAAACCGAGATCCATCTGTTCTTTTGTCATATATCTTAGAAACTAAACATTGTGCACAATTTATTATACCACCATTCGATTCAGCGTAAAATTCTTTATAAACCCAGTAATTTATATTAACCTGAGGTTACTTGTTCAGAAATGGGAACAAAAACATTTAAAATGGCAAAAAATCGCAAAATTTCCGACCGTTTGGAAATGGAAAATCTGCGATATTTTTTAATATTTGAGATAAGGATAAAACTCTCAGAATATATGTATATTGGGGTGAAAGAAATGAAAATCCATGTTAAATTAATTTAGAACTGACCGTTTCAAAGATATGAAAGAAAAACCGAGATCCATCTGTTTTTTGTCATATATCTTAGAAACTAAACATTGTGCACAATTTATTATACCACCATTCGATTCAGCGTAAAATTCTTTATAAACCCAGTAATTTATATTAACCTGAGGTTACTTGTTCAGAAATGGGAACAAAAACATTTAAAATGGCAAAAAATCGCAAAATTTCCGACCGTTTGGAAATGGAAAATCTGCGATATTTTTTAATATTTGAGATAAGGATAAAACTCTCAGAATATATGTATATTGGGGTGAAAGAAATGAAAATCCATGTTAAATTAATTTAGAACTGACCGTTTCAAAGATATGAAAGAAAAACCGAGATCCATCTGTTTTTTGTCATATATCTTAAAAACTAAACATTATGCACAATTTATTATATCACCATTCGATTCAGCGTAAAATTCTTTATAAACCCAGTAATTTATATTAACCTGAGATTACTTGATCAGAAATGGGAACAAAAACATTGAAAATGGCAAAAAATCGCAAAATTTCCGACCGTTTGCATGGAAAATCTGCGATATTTTTTAATATCTCGGATAAAGATAAAACTCTCAGAATATATGTATTTTGCTGTGAAAGAAATGAAAATCCATGTGAAATTGCTTTAGAACTGACCGTTTCAAAGATATGTAAGAAAAACCGAGATCCATCTGTTTTTTTGTCATATATCTTAGAAACTAAACATTGTGCACAATTTATTGTATCACCATTCGATTCAGCCTAAAATTCTTTATAAACCTGGTAATTTATATTAACCTGAGATTACTTGATCAGAAATGGGAACAAAAACATTGAAAATGGCAAAAAATCGCAAAATTTTCGACCGTTTGCATGGAAAATCTGCGATATTTTTTAATATCTCGGATAAAGTTAAAACTCTCAGAATATATGTATTTTGGGGTGAAAGAAACGAAAATCCATGTTAAATTCCTTTAGAACAGGCTGTTTCAAAGATATGAAAGAAAAACCGAGATCCGTCTGTATTTTTTGTCATATATCTTAGAAATTAAACATTGTGCACAATTTGTTATATCACCATTCGATTCAGCGTAAAATTCTTTATAAACCCAGTAATTTATATTAACCTGAGGTTACTTGTTCAGAAATGGGAACAAAAACATTGAAAATGGCAAAAAATCGCAAAATTTCCGACCGTTTGCATGGAAAATCTGCGATATTTTTTAATATCTCGGATAAAGATAAAACTCTCAGAATATATGTATTTTGGGGCGAAAGAAATGAAAATCCATGTTAAATTACTTTAGAACTGGCCGTTTCAAGGATATGTAAGAAAAACCGAGATCCATCTGCCTTTTATCATATATCTTAGAAACAAAACATTGTGCACAATTTATTATATCACCATTCGATTCAGCCTAAAATTCTTTACAAACCTGGTAATTTATATTAACCTGAGATTACTTGATCAGAAATGGGAACAAAAACATTGAAAATGGCAAAAAATCGCAAAATTTCCGACCGTTTGCATGGAAAATCTGCGATATTTTTTAATATCTCGGATAAAGTTAAAACTCTCACAATATATGTATTTTGGGGTGATAGAAATGAAAATCCATGTTAAATTCCTTTAGAACAGGCTGTTTCAAAGATATATATAAGAAAAACCGAGATCCGTCTGTATTTTTTTTCATATATCTTAGAAATTAAACATTGTGCACAATATATTATATCACCATTCTATTCAGTGTAAAATTCTTTATAAACCCAGTAATTTATATTAACCTGAGGTTACTTGTTCAGAAATGGGAAATAAAACATTGAAAATGGCAAAAAATCTCAAAATTTCCGACCGTTTGCATGGAAAAACTGCGATATTTTTCAATATCTCCAATAAAGATAAAATTTTCAAAATGTATGTATTTTGGGGAGAGAGAAACGAAATTCCATGTTAAATTGCTTTAGAACTAATCGTTTCAAAGATATATAAGAAAAACCGAGATGAATCTGTTTTTTTTAAATTCACTTTTTAACATATATCTTATAAACTAAACATTGAACACAATTAATTATTTCACCATTCGATTCAGGTAAAATTCTTTATAAACTCAGTAACTTATATTAACCTGAGATTACTTGATCAGAAATGGGAACAAAAAAGTTGGAAATGGCAAAAAATCGCAAAATTTTCGACCGTTTGCATGGAAAATCTGCGATATTTTTTAATATCTCGGATAAAGTTAAAACTCTCAGAATATATGTATTTTGGGGTGAAAGAAATGAAAATCCATGTTAAATTCCTTTAGAAGAGGCTGTTTTAAAGATATGAAAGAAAAACCGAGATCCGTCTGTATTTTTTGTCATATATCTTAGAAATTAAACATTGTGCACAATTTGTTATATCACCATTCGATTCAGCGTAACATTCTTTATAAACCCAGTAATGTATATTAACCTGAGGTTACTTGTTCAGAAATGGGAACAAAAACATTGAAAATGGCAAAAAATCGCAAAATTTCCGACCGTTTGCATGGAAAATCTGCGATATTTTTTAATATTTGAGATAAGGATAAAACTCTCAGAATATATGTATTTTGGGGTGAAAGAAATGAAAATCCATGTTAAATTCCTTTAGAACTGACCGTTTCAAAGATATGAAAGAATAATCGAGATCCATCTGGTTTTTGTCATATATCTTAGAAACTAAACATTGTGCACAATTTATTATATCACCATTCGATTCAGCCTAAAATTCTTTACAAACCTGGTAATTTATATTAACCTGAGATTACTTGATCAGAAATGGGAACAAAAACATTGAAAATGGCAAAAAATCGCAAAATTTCCGACCGTTTGCATGGAAAATCTGCGATATTTTTTAATATCTCGGATAAAGTTAAAACTCTCACAATATATGTATTTTGGGGTGATAGAAATGAAAATCCATGTTAAATTCCTTTAGAACAGGCTGTTTCAAAGATATATATAAGAAAAACCGAGATCCGTCTGTATTTTTTTTTCATATATCTTAGAAATTAAACATTGTGCACAATATATTATATCACCATTCTATTCAGTGTAAAATTCTTTATAAACCCAGTAATTTATATTAACCTGAGGTTACTTGTTCAGAAATGGGAAATAAAACATTGAAAATGGCAAAAAATCGCAAAATTTCCGACCGTTTGCATGGAAAAACTGCGATATTTTTCAATATCTCCAATAAAGATAAAATTTTCAAAATGTATGTATTTTGGGGAGAGAGAAACGAAATTCCATGTTAAATTGCTTTAGAACTAATCGTTTCAAAGATATATAAGAAAAACCGAGATGAATCTGTTTTTTTTAAATTCACTTTTTAACATATATCTTATAAACTAAACATTGAACACAATTAATTATTTCACCATTCGATTCAGGTAAAATTCTTTATAAACTCAGTAACTTATATTAACCTGAGATTACTTGATCAGAAATGGGAACAAAAAAGTTGGAAATGGCAAAAAATCGCAAAATTTTCGACCGTTTGCATGGAAAATCTGCGATATTTTTTAATATCTCGGATAAAGTTAAAACTCTCAGAATATATGTATTTTGGGGTGAAAGAAATGAAAATCCATGTTAAATTCCTTTAGAACAGGCTGTTTTAAAGATATGAAAGAAAAACCGAGATCCGTCTGTATTTTTTGTCATATATCTTAGAAATTAAACATTGTGCACAATTTGTTATATCACCATTCGATTCAGCGTAACATTCTTTATAAACCCAGTAATGTATATTAACCTGAGGTTACTTGTTCAGAAATGGGAACAAAAACATTGAAAATGGCAAAAAATCGCAAAATTTCCGACCGTTTGCATGGAAAATCTGCGATATTTTTTAATATTTGAGATAAGGATAAAACTCTCAGAATATATGTATTTTGGGGTGAAAGAAATGAAAATCCATGTTAAATTCCTTTAGAACTGACCGTTTCAAAGATATGAAAGAATAATCGAGATCCATCTGTTTTTTGTCATATATCTTAGAAACTAAACATTGTGCACAATTTATTATATCACCATTCGATTCAGCATAAAATTCTTTATAAACTTGGTAATTTATATTAACCTGAGATTACTTGATCAGAAATGGGAACAAAAACATTGAAAATGACAAAAAATCGCAAAATTTCCGACCGTTTGCATGGAAAATCTGCGATATTTTTTAATATCTCGGATAAAGTTAAAACTCTCAGAATACATGTATTTTGGGGTGAAAGAAATGAAAATCCATGTTAAATTCCTTTAGAACATGCTGTTTCAAAGATATGTAAGAAAAACCGAGATCCATCTGTTTTTTTGTCATATATCTTAGAAACTAAACATTGTGTACAATTTATTGTTTCACCATTCGATTCAGCGTAAAATTCTTTATAAACCCAGTAATTTATATTAACCTGAGATTATTTGGTCAGAAATGGGAACAAAAATATTGAAAATGGCAAAAAATCGCAAAATTTCCGACCGTTTGCATGGAAAATCTGCGATATTTTTTAATATCTCGGATAAAGTTAAAAATCTCAGAATATATGTATTTTGGGGTGAAAGAAATGAAAATCCATGTTAAATTCCTTTAGAACTGACCGTTTCAAAGATATGTAAGAAAAACCGAAATCCATCTGTTTTTTTGTCATATATCTTAAAAACTAAAAATTGTGCACAATTTATTGTATCACCGTTCGATTCAGCCTAAAATTCTTTATAAACCTGGTAATTTATATTAACCTGAGATTACTTGATCGGAAATGGGAACAAAAACATTGAAAATGACAAAAAATCGCAAAATTTTCGACCGTTTGCATGGAAAATCTGCGATATTTTTTAATATCTCGGATAAAGATAAAACTCTCAGAATATATGTATTTTGGGGTGAAAGAAATAGAAATCCATGTTAAATTCCTTTAGAACTGACTGTTTCATAGATATGAAAGAAAAACCGAGATCCATCTGTTTTTTTGTCATATATCTTAGAAACTAAACAT
The DNA here is from genome assembly GCF_030347505.1 of Rhynchophorus ferrugineus. NCBI lineage: Eukaryota > Metazoa > Arthropoda > Insecta > Coleoptera > Curculionidae > Rhynchophorus > Rhynchophorus ferrugineus. The sequence continues at coordinate 57,630,839 of NW_027472583.1, read as the reverse complement.
TGTGCACAATTTATTATACCACCATTCGATTCAGCGTAAAATTCTTTATAAACCCAGTAATTTATATTAACCTGAGGTTACTTGTTCAGAAATGGGAACAAAAACATTTAAAATGGCAAAAAATCGCAAAATTTCCGACCGTTTTCATGGAAAATCTGCGATATTTTTTAATATTTGAGATAAGGATAAAACTCTCAGAATATATGTATTTTGGGGTGAAAGAAATGAAAGTCCATGTTAAATTAATTTAGAACTGACCGTTTCAAAGATATGAAAGAAAAACCGAGATCCATCTGTTTTTTGTCATATATCTTAAAAACTAAACATTATGCACAATTTATTATATCACCATTCGATTCAGCGTAAAATTCTTTATAAACCCAGTAATTTATATTAACCTGAGATTACTTGATCAGAAATGGGAACAAAAACATTGAAAATGGCAAAAAATCGCAAAATTTCCGACCGTTTGCATGGAAAATCTGCGATATTTTTTAATATCTCGGATAAAGATAAAACTCTCAGAATATATGTATTTTGCTGTGAAAGAAATGAAAATCCATGTGAAATTGCTTTAGAACTGACCGTTTCAAAGATATGTAAGAAAAACCGAGATCCATCTGTTTTTTTGTCATATATCTTAGAAACTAAACATTGTGCACAATTTATTGTATCACCATTCGATTCAGCCTAAAATTCTTTATAAACCTGGTAATTTATATTAACCTGAGATTACTTGATCAGAAATGGGAACAAAAACATTGAAAATGGCAAAAAATCGCAAAATTTTCGACCGTTTGCATGGAAAATCTGCGATATTTTTTAATATCTCGGATAAAGTTAAAACTCTCAGAATATATGTATTTTGGGGTGAAAGAAATGAAAATCCATGTTAAATTCCTTTAGAACAGGCTGTTTCAAAGATATGAAAGAAAAACCGAGATCCGTCTGTATTTTTTGTCATATATCTTAGAAATTAAACATTGTGCACAATTTGTTATATCACCATTCGATTCAGCGTAAAATTCTTTATAAACCCAGTAATTTATATTAACCTGAGGTTACTTGTTCAGAAATGGGAACAAAAACATTGAAAATGGCAAAAAATCGCAAAATTTCCGACCGTTTTCATGGAAAATCTGCGATATTTTTTAATATCTCGGATAAAGATAAAACTCTCAGAATATATGTATTTTGGGGCGAAAGAAATGAAAATCCATGTTAAAATACTTTAGAACTGGCCGTTTCAAGGATATGTAAGAAAAACCGAGATCCATCTGCCTTTTATCATATATCTTAGAAACAAAACATTGTGCACAATTTATTATATCACCATTCGATTCAGCCTAAAATTCTTTACAAACCTGGTAATTTATATTAACCTGAGATTACTTGATCAGAAATGGGAACAAAAACATTGAAAATGGCAAAAAATCGCAAAATTTCCGACCGTTTGCATGGAAAATCTGCGATATTTTTTAATATCTCGGATAAAGTTAAAACTCTCAGAATATATGTATTTTGGGGTGATAGAAATGAAAATCCATGTTAAATTCCTTTAGAACAGGCTGTTTCAAAGATATATATAAGAAAAACCGAGATCCGTCTGTATTTTTTTTCATATATCTTAGAAATTAAACATTGTGCACAATATATTATATCACCATTCTATTCAGTGTAAAATTCTTTATAAACCCAGTAATTTATATTAACCTGAGGTTACTTGTTCAGAAATGGGAAATAAAACATTGAAAATGGCAAAAAATCGCAAAATTTCCGACCGTTTGCATGGAGAAACTGCGATATTTTTCAATATCTCCAATAAAGATAAAATTTTCAAAATGTATGTATTTTGGGGAGAGAGAAACGAAATTCCATGTTAAATTGCTTTAGAACTAATCGTTTCAAAGATATATAAGAAAAACCGAGATGAATCTGTTTTTTTTAAATTCACTTTTTAACATATATCTTATAAACTAAACATTGAACACAATTAATTATTTCACCATTCGATTCAGGTAAAATTCTTTATAAACTCAGTAACTTATATTAACCTGAGATTACTTGATCAGAAATGGGAACAAAAAAGTTGGAAATGGCAAAAAATCGCAAAATTTTCGACCGTTTGCATGGAAAATCTGCGATATTTTTTAATATCTCGGATAAAGTTAAAACTCTCAGAATATATGTATTTTGGGGTGAAAGAAACGAAAATCCATGTTAAATTCCTTTAGAACAGGCTGTTTTAAAGATATGAAAGAAAAACCGAGATCCGTCTGTATTTTTTGTCATATATCTTAGAAATTAAACATTGTGCACAATTTGTTATATCACCATTCGATTCAGCGTAACATTCTTTATAAACCCAGTAATGTATATTAACCTGAGGTTACTTGTTCAGAAATGGGAACAAAAACATTGAAAATGGCAAAAAATCGCAAAATTTCCGACCGTTTGCATGGAAAATCTGCGATATTTTTTAATATTTGAGATAAGGATAAAACTCTCAGAATATATGTATTTTGGGGTGAAAGAAATGAAAATCCATGTTAAATTCCTTTAGAACTGACCGTTTCAAAGATATGAAAGAATAATCGAGATCCATCTGTTTTTTGTCATATATCTTAGAAACTAAACATTGTGCACAATTTATTATATCACCATTCGATTCAGCGTAAAATTCTTTATAAACCCAGTAATTTATATTAACCTGAGATTACTTGATCAGAAATGGGAACAAAAACATTGAAAATGGCAAAAAATCGCAAAATTTCCGACCGTTTGCATGGAAAATCTGCGATATTTTTTAATATCTCGGATAAAGATAAAACTCTCAGAATATATGTATTTTGCTGTGAAAGAAATGAAAATCCATGTGAAATTGCTTTAGAACTGACCGTTTCAAAGATATGTAAGAAAAACCGAGATCCATCTGTTTTTTTGTCATATATCTTAGAAACTAAACATTATGCACAATTTATTATATCACCATTCGAATCAGCGTAAAATTCTTTATAAACCCAGTAATTTATATTAACCTGAGATTATTTGATCAGAAATGGGAACAAAAACATTGAAAATGGCAAAAAATCGCAAAATTTCCGACCGTTTGCATGGAAAATCTGCGATATTTTTTAATATCTCGGATAAAGATAAAACTCTCAGAATATATGTATTTTGCTGTGAAAGAAATGAAAATCCATGTGAAATTGCTTAAGAACTGACCGTTTCAAAGATATGTAAGAAAAACCGAAATCCATCTGTTATTTTGTCATATATCTTAGAAACTAAACATTGTGCACAATTTATTGTATCACCATTCGATTCAGCCTAAAATTCTTTATAAACCTGGTAATTTATATTAACCTGAGATTACTTGATCAGAAATGGGAACAAAAACATTGAAAATGGCAAAAAATCGCAAAATTTTCGACCGTTTGCATGGAAAATCTGCGATATTTTTTAATATCTCATATAAAGTTAAAACTCTCAGAATATATGTATTTTGCTGTGAAAGAAATGAAAATCCATGTTAAATTCCTTTAGAACTGACCGTTTCAAAGATATGTAAGAAAAACCGAAATCCATCTGTTTTTTTGTCATATATCTTAGAAACTAAACATTATGCACAATTTATTATATCACCATTCGAATCAGCGTAAAATTCTTTATAAACCCAGTAATTTATATTAACCTGAGGTTACTTGTTCAGAAATGGGAAATAAAACATTGAAAATGGCAAAAAATCGCAAAATTTCCGACCGTTTGCATGGAAAAACTGCGATATTTTTCAATATCTCCAATAAAGATAAAATTTTCAAAATGTATGTATTTTGGGGAGAGAGAAACGAAATTCCATGTTAAATTGCTTTAGAACTAATCGTTTCAAAGATATATAAGAAAAACCGAGATGAATCTGTTTTTTTTAAATTCACTTTTTAACATATATCTTATAAACTAAACATTGTACACAATTAATTATTTCACCATTCGATTCAGGTAAAATTCTTTATAAACTCAGTAACTTATATTAACCTGAGATTACTTGATCAGAAATGGGAACAAAAAAGTTGGAAATGGCAAAAAATCGCAAAATTTTCGACCGTTTGCATGGAAAATCTGCGATATTTTTTAATATCTCGGATAAAGTTAAAACTCTCAGAATATATGTATTTTGGGGTGAAAGAAATGAAAATCCATGTTAAATTCCTTTAGAACAGGCTGTTTTAAAGATATGAAAGAAAAACCGAGATCCGTCTGTATTTTTTGTCATATATCTTAGAAATTAAACATTGTGCACAATTTGTTATATCACCATTCGATTCAGCGTAACATTCTTTATAAACCCAGTAATGTATATTAACCTGAGGTTACTTGTTCAGAAATGGGAACAAAAACATTGAAAATGGCAAAAAATCGCAAAATTTCCGACCGTTTGCATGGAAAATCTGCGATATTTTTTAATATTTGAGATAAGGATAAAACTCTCAGAATATATGTATTTTGGGGTGAAAGAAATGAAAATCCATGTTAAATTCCTTTAGAACTGACCGTTTCAAAGATATGAAAGAATAATCGAGATCCATCTGTTTTTTGTCATATATCTTAGAAACTAAACATTGTGCACAATTTATTATATCACCATTCGATTCAGCATAAAATTCTTTATAAACTTGGTAATTTATATTAACCTGAGATTACTTGATCAGAAATGGGAACAAAAACATTGAAAATGACAAAAAATCGCAAAATTTCCGACCGTTTGCATGGAAAATCTGCGATATTTTTTAATATCTCGGATAAAGTTAAAACTCTCAGAATACATGTATTTTGGGGTGAAAGAAATGAAAATCCATGTTAAATTCCTTTAGAACATGCTGTTTCAAAGATATGTAAGAAAAACCGAGATCCATCTGTTTTTTTGTCATATATCTTAGAAACTAAACATTGTGTACAATTTATTGTTTCACCATTCGATTCAGCGTAAAATTCTTTATAAACCCAGTAATTTATATTAACCTGAGATTATTTGGTCAGAAATGGGAACAAAAATATTGAAAATGACAAAAAATCGCAAAATTTCCGACCGTTTGCATGGAAAATCTGCGATATTTTTTAATATCTCGGATAAAGTTAAAAATCTCAGAATATATGTATTTTGGGGTGAAAGAAACGAAAATCCATGTTAAATTCCTTTAGAACTGACCGTTTCAAAGATATGTAAGAAAAACCGAGATCCATCTGTTTTTTTGTCATATATCTTAAAAACTAAAAATTGTGCACAATTTATTGTATCACCATTCGATTCAGCCTAAAATTCTTTATAAACCTGGTAATTTATATTAACCTGAGGTTACTTGATCAAAAATGGGAACAAAAATATTGAAAATGACAAAAAATCGCAAAATTTTCGACCGTTTGCATGGAAAATCTGCGATATTTTTTAATATCTCGGATAAAGATAAAACTCTCAGAATATATGTATTTTGCTGTGAAAGAAATGAAAATCCATGTGAAATTGCTTTAGAACTGACCGTTTCAAAGATATGTAAGAAAAACCGAGATCCATCTGTTCTTTTGTCATATATCTTAGAAATTAAACATTGTGCACAATTTGTTATATCACCATTCGATTCAGCATAAAATTCTCTATAAAGCCAGTAATTTATATTAACCTGAGATTACTTGTTCAGAAATGGGAACAAAAACATTGAAAATGGCAAAAAATCGCAAAATTTCCGACCGTTTGCATGGAAAATCTGCGATATTTTTTAATATTTGAGATAAGGATAAAACTCTCAGAATATATGTATTTTGGGGTGAAAGAAATGAAAATCCATGTTAAATTCCTTTAGAACTGACCGTTTCAAAGATATGAAAGAAAAACCGAGATCCATCTGTTTTTTTGTCATATATCTTAGAAACTAAACATTGTGCACAATTTATTGTATCACCATTCGATTCAGCCTAAAATTCTTTATAAACCTGGTAATTTATATTAACCTGAGGTTACTTGATCAAAAATGGGAACAAAAATATTGAAAATGACAAAAAATCGCAAAATTTCCGACCGTTTGCATGGAAAAACTGCGATATTTTTTAATATCTCGGATAAAGATAAAACTCTCAGAATATATGTATTTTGCTGTGAAAGAAATGAAAATCCATGTGAAATTGCTTTAGAACTGACCGTTTCAAAGATATGTAAGAAAAACCGAGATCCATCTGTTTTTTTGTCATATATCTTAGAAACTAAACATTGTGCACAATTTATTGTATCACCATTCGATTCAGCCTAAAATTCTTTATAAACCTGGTAATTTATATTAACCTGAGATTACTTGATCAGAAATGGGAACAAAAACATTGAAAATGGCAAAAAATCGCAAAATTTCCGACCGTTTGCATGGAAAATCTGCGATATTTTTTAATATCTCGGATAAAGTTAAAACTCTCAGAATATATGTATTTTGGGGTGAAAGAAACGAAAATCCATGTTAAATTCCTTTAGAATAGGCTGTTTCAAAGATATGAAAGAAAAATCGAGATCTATCTGATTTTTATCATATATCTTAGAAACTAAACATTGTGCACAATTTATTATAACACCATTCGATTCAGCGTAAAATTCTTTATAATCCCAGTAATTTATATTAACCTGAGGTTACTTGTTCAGAAATGGGAACAAAAATATTGAAAATGGCAAAAAATCGCAAAATTTCCGACCGTTTGCATGGAAAATCTGCGATATTTTTTAATATTTGAGATAAGGATAAAACTCTCAGAATATATGTATTTTGGGGTGAAAGAAATGAAAATCCATGTTAAATTCCTTTAGAACTGACCGTTTCAAAGATATGAAAGAAAAACCGAGATCCATCTGTTTTTTGTCATATATCTTAGAAACTAAACATTGTGCACAATTTATTATATCACCATTCGATTCAGCGTAAAATTCTTTATAAACCCAGTAATTTATATTAACCTGAGATTATTTGATCAGAAATGGGAACAAAAACATTGAAAATGGCAAAAAGTCGCAAAATTTCCGACCGTTTGCATGGAAAATCTGCGATATTTTTTAATATCTCGGATAAAGATAAAACTCTCAGAATATATGTATTTTGCTGTGAAAGAAATGAAAATCCATGTGAAATTGCTTTAGAACTGACCGTTTCAAAGATATGTAAGAAAAACCGAGATCCATCTGTTTTTTTGTCATATATCTTAGAAACTAAACATTGTGCACAATTTATTATATCACCATTCGATTCAGCGTAAAATTCTTTATAAACCCAGTAATTTATATTAACCTGAGATTATTTGATCAGAAATGGGAACAAAAACATTGAAAATGGCAAAAAATCGCAAAATTTCCGACCATTTGCATGGAAAATCTGCGATATTTTTTAATATCTCGGATAAAGATAAAACTCTCAGAATATATGTATTTTGCTGTGAAAGAAATGAAAATCCATGTGAAATTGCTTTAGAACTGACCGTTTCAAAGATATGTAAGAAAAACCGAGATCCATCTGTTTTTTTGTCATATATCTTAGAAACTAAACATTGTGCACAATTTATTATATCACCATTCGATTCAGCGTAAAATTCTTTATAAACCCAGTAATTTATATTAACCTGAGATTATTTGATCAGAAATGGGAACAAAAATATTGAAAATGGCAAAAAATCGCAAAATTTCCGACCGTTTGCATGGAAAATCTGCGATATTTTTTAATATCTCGGATAAAGATAAAACTCTCAGAATATATGTATTTTGCTGTGAAAGAAATGAAAATCCATGTGAAATTGCTTTAGAACTGACCGTTTCAAAGATATGTAAGAAAAACCGAGATCCATCTGTTTTTTTGTCATATATCTTAGAAACTAAACATTGTGCACAATTTATTGTATCACCATTCGATTCAGCCTAAAATTCTTTATAAACCTGGTAATTTATATTAACCTGAGGTTACTTGATCAAAAATGGGAACAAAAATATTGAAAATGACAAAAAATCGCAAAATTTCCGACCGTTTGCATGGAAAAACTGCGATATTTTTTAATATCTCGGATAAAGATAAAACTCTCAGAATATATGTATTTTGGGGCGAAAGAAATGAAAATCCATGTTAAAATACTTTAGAACTGGCCGTTTCAAGGATATGTAAGAAAAACCGAGATCCATCTGCCTTTTATCATATATCTTAGAAACAAAACATTGTGCACAATTTATTATATCACCATTCGATTCAGTATAAAATTCTTTACAAACCTGGTAATTTATATTAACCTGAGATTACTTGATCAGAAATGGGAACAAAAACATTGAAAATGGCAAAAAATCGCAAAATTTCCGTCCGTTTGCATGGAAAATCTGCGATATTTTTTAATATCTCGGATAAAGTTAAAACTCTCACAATATATGTATTTTGGGGTGATAGAAATGAAAATCCATGTTAAATTCCTTTAGAACAGGCTGTTTCAAAGATATATATAAGAAAAACCGAGATCCGTCTGTATTTTTTTTCATATATCTTAGAAATTAAACATTGTGCACAATATATTATATCACCATTCTATTCAGTGTAAAATTCTTTATAAACCCAGTAATTTATATTAACCTGAGGTTACTTGTTCAGAAATGGGAAATAAAACATTGAAAATGGCAAAAAATCGCAAAATTTCCGACCGTTTGCATGGAAAAACTGCGATATTTTTCAATATCTCCAATAAAGATAAAATTTTCAAAATGTATGTATTTTGGGGAGAGAGAAACGAAATTCCATGTTAAATTGCTTTAGAACTAATCGTTTCAAAGATATATAAGAAAAACCGAGATGAATCTGTTTTTTTTAAATTCACTTTTTAACATATATCTTATAAACTAAACATTGTACACAATTAATTATTTCACCATTCGATTCAGCGTAAAATTCTTTATAAACTCAGTAACTTATATTAACCTGAGATTACTTGATCAGAAATGGGAACAAAAAAGTTGGAAATGGCAAAAAATCGCAAAATTTTCGACCGTTTGCATGGAAAATCTGCGATATTTTTTAATATCTCGGATAAAGTTAAAACTCTCAGAATATATGTATTTTGGGGTGAAAGAAATGAAAATCCATGTTAAATTCCTTTAGAACAGGCTGTTTCAAAGATATGAAAGAAAAACCGAGATCCATCTGTTTTTTTGTCATATATCTTAGAAATTAAACATTGTGCACAATTTGTTATATCACCATTCGATTCAGCATAAAATTCTTTATAAACCTGGTAATTTATATTAACCTGAGATTACTTGATCAGAAATGGGAACAAAAACATTGAAAATGGCAAAATATCGCAAAATTTCCGACCGTTTGCGTGGAAAAACTGCGATATTTTTTAATATCTCGAATAAAGATAAAATTTTCAAAATATATGTATTTTGGGGTGAGAGAAACGAAATTCCATGTTAAATTGCTTTAGAACTAATCGTTTCAAAGATATATAAGAAAAACCGAGATGAATCTGTTTTTTTTAAATTCACTTTTTAACATATATCTTATAAACTAAACATTGTACACAATTAATTATTTCACCATTCGATTCAGCGTAAAATTTTTTATAAACTCAGTAACTTATATTAACCTGAGATTACTTGATCAGAAATGGGAACAAAAAAGTTGAAAATGGCAAAAAATCGCAAAATTTCCGACCATTTGCATGGAAAATCTGCGATATTATTAATATCTCGGATAAAGATAAAACTCTCAGAATATATGTATTTTGGGGTGAAAGAAATGAAAATTCATGTGAAATTGCTTTAGAACTGACCGTTTCAAAGATATGTAAGAAAAACCGAGATCCATCTGTTCTTTTGTCATATATCTTAGAAATTAAACATTGTGCACAATTTGTTATACCACCATTCGATTCAGCATAAAATTCTCTATAAACCCAGTAATTTATATTAACCTGAGGTTATTTGTTCAGAAATGGGAATAATAACATTGAAAATGGCAAAAAATCGCAAAATTTCCGACCGTTTGCATGGAAAATCTGCGATATTTTTTAATATTTGAGATAAGGATAAAACTCTCAGAATATATGTATTTTGGTGTGAAAGAAATGAAAATCCATGTTAAATTCCTTTAGAACTGACCGTTTCAAAGATATGAAAGAAAAACCGAGATCCATCTGTTTTTTTGTCATATATCTTAGAAACTAAACATTGTGCACAATTTATTATATCACCATTCGATTCAGCGTAAAATTCTTTATAAACCCAGTAATTTATATTAACCTGAGATTATTTGATCAGGAATGGGAACAAAAATATTGAAAATGACAAAAAATCGCAAAATTTCCGACCGTTTGCATGGAAAAACTGCGATATTTTTTAATATCTCGGATAAAGATAAAACTCTCAGAATATATGTATTTTGCTGTGAAAGAAATGAAAATCCATGTGAAATTGCTTTAGAACTGACCGTTTCAAAGATATGTAAGAAAAACCGAGATCCATCTGTTTTTTTGTCATATATCTTAGAAACTAAACATTGTGCACAATTTATTATAACACCATTCGATTCAGCGTAAAATTCTTTATAATCCCAGTAATTTATATTAACCTGAGGTTACTTGTTCAGAAATGGGAACAAAAATATTGAAAATGGCAAAAAATCGCAAAATTTCCGACCGTTTGCATGGAAAATCTGCGATATTTTTTAATATCTTGGATACAGTTAAAAATCTCAGAATATATGTATTTTGGGGTGAAAGAAATGAAAATCCATGTTAAATCCATGTTAAACCCAGTAATTTATATTAACCTGAGATTACTTGATCAGAAATGGGAACAAAAACATTGAAAATGACAAAAAATCGCAAAATTTCCGACCGTTTGCATGGAAAATCTGCGATGTTTTTAATATCTGAGATAAAGATAAAATTCTCAGAATGTATGTATTTTGGGGTGAAAGAAATGAAAATCCATGATAAATTCCTTTAGAACTGACTGTTTCAAAGATATGAAAGAAAAACCGAGATCCATCTGTTTTTTTGTCATATATCTTAGAGAATAAACATTGTGCACAATTCATTATATCACCATTCGATTCAGCGTAAAATTCTTTATAAACCTGGTAAATTATATTAACCTGAGATTACTTGATCAGAAATGGGAACAAAAATATTGAAAATGGCAAAAAATCGCAAAATTTCCGACCGTTTGCATGGAAAATCTGCGATATTTTTTAATATCTGAGATAAAGATAAAACTCTCAGAATGTATGTATTTTGGGGTGAAAGAAATGGAAATCCATGTTAAATTCCTTTAGAACTGACTGTTTCAAAGATATGAAAGAAAAACCGAGATCCATCTGTTTTTTTGTCATATATCTTAGAAACTAAACATTGTGCACAATTAATTATATCACCATTCGATTCAGCGTAAAATTCTTTATAAACCCAGTGATTTATATTAACCTGAGATTATTTGATCAGAAATGGGAACAAAAATATTGAAAATGGCAAAAAATCGCAAAATTTCCGACCGTTTGCATGGAAAATCTGCGATATTTTTTAATATTTGAGATAAGGATAAAACTCTCAGAATATATGTATTTTGGGGTGAAAGAAATGAAAATCCATGTTAAATTCCTTTAGAACTGACCGTTTCAAAGATATGAAAGAAAAACCGAGATCCATCTGTTTTTTGTCATATATCTTAGAAACTAAACATTGTGCACAATATATTATATCACCATTCGATTCAGTGTAAAATTCTTTATAAACCCAGTAATTTATATTAACCTGAGATTATTTGATCAGAAATGGGAACGAAAACATTGAAAATGGCAAAAAATCGCAAAATTTCCGACCGTTTGCATGGAAAATCTGCGATATTTTTTAATATCTCGGATAAAGATAAAACTCTCAGAATATATGTATTTTGCTGTGAAAGAAATGAAAATCCATGTGAAATTGCTTTAGAACTGACCGTTTCAAAGATATGAAAGAAAAACCGAGATCCATCTGATTTTTATCATATATCTTAGAAACTAAACATTGTGCACAATTTATTATATCACCATTCGATTCAGCGTAAAATTCTTTATAATTCCAGTAATTTATATTAATAAATTAATATTTACTTGATCATAAATGGGAACAAAAACATTGAAAATAGCAAAAAATCGCAAAATTTCCGACCGTTTGCATGGAAAATCTGCGATATTTTTTAATATCTGAGATAAAGATAAAACTCTCAGAATGTATGTATTTTGGGGTGAAAGAAATGGAAATCCATGTTAAATTCCTTTAGAACTGACTGTTTCAAAGATATGAAAGAAAAACCGAGATCCATCTGTTTTTTTGTCATATATCTTAGAAACTAAACATTGTGCACAATTTATTATATCACCATTCGATTCAGCGTAAAATTCTTTATAAACCCAGTAATTTATATTAAGCTGAGATTATTTGATCAGAAATGGGAACAAAAACATTGAAAATGGCAAAAAATCGCAAAATTTCCGACCGTTTGCATGGAAAATCTGCGATATTTTTTAATATCTCGGATAAAGTTAAAACTCTCAGAATATATGTATTTTGGGGTGAAAGAAATGAAAATCCATGTTAAATTCCTTTAGAACAGGCTGTTTCAAAGATATGTAAGAAAAACCGAGATCCATCTGTTTTTTTGTCATATATCTTAGAAACTAAACATTGTGCACAATTTATTATATCACCATTCGATTCAGCGTAAAATTCTTTATAATTCCAGTAATTTATATTAACCTGAGGTTACTTGATCATAAATGGGAACAAAAACATTGAAAATAGCAAAAAATCGCAAAATTTCCGACCGTTTGCATGGAAAATCTGCGATATTTTTTAATATCTGAGATAAAGATAAAACTCTCAGAATGTATGTATTTTGGGGTGAAAGAAATGGAAATCCATGTTAAATTCCTTTAGAACTGGCTGTTTCAAAGATATGAAAGAAAAACCGAGATCCATCTGTTTTTTTGTCATATATCTTAGAAACTAAACATTGTGCACAATTTATTATATCACCATTCGATTCAGCGTAAAATTCTTTATAAACCCAGTAATTTATATTAAGCTGAGATTATTTGATCAGAAATGGGAACAAAAACATTGAAAATGGCAAAAAATCGCAAAATTTCCGACCGTTTGCATGGAAAATCTGCGATATTTTTTAATATCTCGGATAGAGTTAAAACTCTCAGAATATATGTATTTTGGGGTGAAAGAAATGAAAATCCATGTTAAATTCCTTTAGAACAGGCTGTTTCAAAGATATGTAAGAAAAACCGAGATCCATCTGTTTTTTTGTCATATATCTTAGAAATTAAACATTGTGCACAATTTGTTATAACACCGTTCGATTCAGCATAAAATTCTTTATAAACTTGGTAATTTATATTAACCTGAGATTACTTGATCAGAAATGGGAACAAAAACATTGAAAATGGCAAAAAATCGCAAAATTTCCGACCGCTTGCATGGAAAATCTGCGATATTTTTTAATGTCTGAGATAAAGATAAAACTCTCAGAATGTATGTATTTTGGGGTGAAAGAAATGAAAATCCATGTTAAATTCCTTTAGAACTGACTGTTTCAAAGATATGAAAGAAAAACCGAGATCCATCTGTTTTTTGTCATATATCTTAGAAACTAAACATTGTGCACAATTTATTATATCACCATTCGATTCAGCGTAAAATTCTTTATAAACCCAGTAATTTATATTAACCTGAGATTATTTGATCAGAAATGGGAACAAAAATATTGAAAATGGCAAAAAATCGCAAAATTTCCGACCGTTTGCATGGAAAATCTGCGATATTTTTTAATATCTCGGATAGAGTTAAAACTCTCAGAATATATGTATTTTGGGGTGAAAGAAATGAAAATCCATGTTAAATTCCTTTAGAACAGGCTGTTTCAAAGATATGTAAGAAAAACCGAGATCCATCTGTTTTTTTGTCGTATATCTTAGAAACTAAACATTGTGCACAATTTATTATATCACCGTTCGATTCAGCGTAAAATTCTTTATAAACCCAGTAATTTATATTAACCTGAGATTATTTGATCAGAAATGGGAACAAAAACATTGAAAATGGCAAAAAATCGCAAAATTTCCGACCGTTTGCATGGAAAATCTGCGATATTTTTTAATATCTCGGATAAAGTTAAAACTCTCAGAATATATGTATTTTGGGGTGAAAGAAATGGAAATCCATGTTAAATTCCTTTAGAACTGACTGTTTCAAAGATATGAAAGAAAAACCGAGATCCATCTGTTTTTTTGTCATATATCTTAGAAACTAAACATTGTGCACAATTTATTATATCACCATTCGATTCAGCGTAAAATTCTTTATAAACCCAGTAATTTATATTAACCTGAGATTATTTGATCAGAAATGGGAACAAAAACATTGAAAATGGCAAAAAATCGCAAAATTTCCGACCGTTTGCATGGAAAATCTGCGATATATTTTAATATCTCGGATAAAGTTAAAACTCTCAGAATATATGTATTTTGGGGTGAAAGAAATGAAAATCCATGTTAAATTCCTTTAGAACTGACTGTTTCAAAGATATGAAAAAAAACCGAGATCCATCTGTTTTTTGTCATATATCTTAGAAACTAAACATTGTGCACAATTTATTATATCACCATTCGATTCAGCGTAAAATTCTTTATAAACCCAGTAATTTATATTAACCTGAGATTACTTGATCAGAAATGGGAACAAAACATTGAAAATGGCAAAAAATCGCAAAATTTCCGACCGTTTGCATGGAAAATCTGCGATATTTTTTAATATCTCGGATAAAGTTAAAACTCTCAGAATGTATGTATTTTGGGGTGAAAGAAATGGAAATCCATGTTAAATTCCTTTAGAACTGACTGTTTCAAAGATATGAAAGATAAACCGAGATCCATCTGTTTTTTTGTCATATATCTTAGAAACTAAACATTGTGCATAATTTATTATATCACCATTCGATTCAGCGTAAAATTCTTTATAAACCCAGTAATTTATATTAACCTGAGATTACTTGATCAGAAATGGGAACAAAAACATTGAAAATAGCAAAAAATCGCAAAATTTCCGACCAAAGGCATGGAAAATCTGCGATATTTTTTAATATCTGAGATAAAGATAAAACTCTCAGAATGTATGTATTTTGGGGTGAAAGAAATGGAAATCCCTGTTAAATTCCTTTAGAACTGACCGTTTCAAAGATATGTAAGAAAAACCGAGATCCATCTGTTCTTTTGTCATATATCTTAGAAATTAAACATTGTGCACAATTTGTTATACCACCATTCGATTCAGCATAAAATTCTCTATAAACCCAGTAATTTATATTAACCTGAGGTTATTTGTTCAGAAATGGGAATAATAACATTAAAAATGGCAAAAAATCGCAAAATTTCCGACCGTTTGCATGGAAAATCTGCGATATTTTTTAATATTTGAGATAAGGATAAAACTCTCAGAATATATGTATTTTGGTGTGAAAGAAATGAAAATCCATGTTAAATTCCTTTAGAAATGACCGTTTCAAAGATATGAAAGAAAAACCGAGATCCATCTGTTTTTTTGTCGTATATCTTAGAAACTAAACATTGTGCACAATTTATTATATCACCATTCGATTCAGCGTAAAATTCTTTATAATTCCAGTAATTTATATTAACCTGAGGTTACTTGATCATAAATGGGAACAAAAACATTGAAAATAGCAAAAAATCGCAAAATTTCCGACCGTTTGCATGGAAAATCTGCGATATTTTTTAATATCTGAGATAAAGATAAAACTCTCAGAATGTATGTATTTTGGGGTGAAAGAAATGGAAATCCATGTTAAATTCCTTTAGAACTGACTGTTTCAAAGATATGAAAGAAAAACCGAGATCCATCTGTTTTTTTGTCATATATCTTAGAAACTAAACATTGTGCACAATTTATTATATCACCATTCGATTCAGCGTAAAATTCTTTATAAACCCAGTAATTTATATTAAGCTGAGATTATTTGATCAGAAATGGGAACAAAAACATTGAAAATGGCAAAAAATCGCAAAATTTCCGACCGTTTGCATGGAAAATCTGCGATATTTTTTAATATCTCGGATAGAGTTAAAACTCTCAGAATATATGTATTTTGGGGTGAAAGAAATGAAAATCCATGTTAAATTCCTTTAGAACAGGCTGTTTCAAAGATATGTAAGAAAAACCGAGATCCATCTGTTTATTTGTCATATATCTTAGAAATTAAACATTGTGCACAATTTGTTATAACACCGTTCGATTCAGCATAAAATTCTTTATAAACTTGGTAATTTATATTAACCTGAGATTACTTGATCAGAAATGGGAACAAAAACATTGAAAATGGCAAAAAATCGCAAAATTTCCGACCGCTTGCATGGAAAATCTGCGATATTTTTTAATGTCTGAGATAAAGATAAAACTCTCAGAATGTATGTATTTTGGGGTGAAAGAAATGAAAATCCATGTTAAATTCCTTTAGAACTGACTGTTTCAAAGATATGAAAGAAAAACCGAGATCCATCTGTTTTTTGTCATATATCTTAGAAACTAAACATTGTGCACAATTTATTATATCACCATTCGATTCAGCGTAAAATTCTTTATAAACCCAGTAATTTATATTAACCTGAGATTATTTGATCAGAAATGGGAACAAAAATATTGAAAATGGCAAAAAATCGCAAAATTTCCGACCGTTTGCATGGAAAATCTGCGATATTTTTTAATATCTCGGATAGAGTTAAAACTCTCAGAATATATGTATTTTGGGGTGAAAGAAATGAAAATCCATGTTAAATTCCTTTAGAACAGGCTGTTTCAAAGATATGTAAGAAAAACCGAGATCCATCTGTTTTTTTGTCGTATATCTTAGAAACTAAACATTGTGCACAATTTATTATATCACCGTTCGATTCAGCGTAAAATTCTTTATAAACCCAGTAATTTATATTAACCTGAGATTATTTGATCAGAAATGGGAACAAAAACATTGAAAATGGCAAAAAATCGCAAAATTTCCGACCGTTTGCATGGAAAATCTGCGATATTTTTTAATATCTCGGATAAAGTTAAAACTCTCAGAATATATGTATTTTGGGGTGAAAGAAATGGAAATCCATGTTAAATTCCTTTAGAACTGACTGTTTCAAAGATATGAAAGAAAAACCGAGATCCATCTGTTTTTTTGTCATATATCTTAGAAACTAAACATTGTGCACAATTTATTATATCACCATTCGATTCAGCGTAAAATTCTTTATAAACCCAGTAATTTATATTAACCTGAGATTATTTGATCAGAAATGGGAACAAAAACATTGAAAATGGCAAAAAATCGCAAAATTTCCGACCGTTTGCATGGAAAATCTGCGATATATTTTAATATCTCGGATAAAGTTAAAACTCTCAGAATATATGTATTTTGGGGTGAAAGAAATGAAAATCCATGTTAAATTCCTTTAGAACTGACTGTTTCAAAGATATGAAAAAAAACCGAGATCCATCTGTTTTTTGTCATATATCTTAGAAACTAAACATTGTGCACAATTTATTATATCACCATTCGATTCAGCGTAAAATTCTTTATAAACCCAGTAATTTATATTAACCTGAGATTACTTGATCAGAAATGGGAACAAAAACATTGAAAATAGCAAAAAATCGCAAAATTTCCGACCAAAGGCATGGAAAATCTGCGATATTTTTTAATATCTGAGATAAAGATAAAACTCTCAGAATGTATGTATTTTGGGGTGAAAGAAATGGAAATCCCTGTTAAATTCCTTTAGAACTGACCGTTTCAAAGATATGTAAGAAAAACCGAGATCCATCTGTTCTTTTGTCATATATCTTAGAAATTAAACATTGTGCACAATTTGTTATACCACCATTCGATTCAGCATAAAATTCTCTATAAACCCAGTAATTTATATTAACCTGAGGTTATTTGTTCAGAAATGGGAATAATAACATTAAAAATGGCAAAAAATCGCAAAATTTCCGACCGTTTGCATGGAAAATCTGCGATATTTTTTAATATTTGAGATAAGGATAAAACTCTCAGAATATATGTATTTTGGTGTGAAAGAAATGAAAATCCATGTTAAATTCCTTTAGAAATGACCGTTTCAAAGATATGAAAGAAAAACCGAGATCCATCTGTTTTTTTGTCGTATATCTTAGAAACTAAACATTGTGCACAATTTATTATATCACCATTCGATTCAGCGTAAAATTCTTTATAATTCCAGTAATTTATATTAACCTGAGGTTACTTGATCATAAATGGGAACAAAAACATTGAAAATAGCAAAAAATCGCAAAATTTCCGACCGTTTGCATGGAAAATCTGCGATATTTTTTAATATCTGAGATAAAGATAAAACTCTCAGAATGTATGTATTTTGGGGTGAAAGAAATGGAAATCCATGTTAAATTCCTTTAGAACTGGCTGTTTCAAAGATATGAAAGAAAAACCGAGATCCATCTGTTTTTTTGTCATATATCTTAGAAACTAAACATTGTGCACAATTTATTATATCACCATTCGATTCAGCGTAAAATTCTTTATAAACCCAGTAATTTATATTAAGCTGAGATTATTTGATCAGAAATGGGAACAAAAACATTGAAAATGGCAAAAAATCGCAAAATTTCCGACCGTTTGCATGGAAAATCTGCGATATTTTTTAATATCTCGGATAGAGTTAAAACTCTCAGAATATATGTATTTTGGGGTGAAAGAAATGAAAATCCATGTTAAATTCCTTTAGAACAGGCTGTTTCAAAGATATGTAAGAAAAACCGAGATCCATCTGTTTATTTGTCATATATCTTAGAAATTAAACATTGTGCACAATTTGTTATAACACCGTTCGATTCAGCATAAAATTCTTTATAAACTTGGTAATTTATATTAACCTGAGATTACTTGATCAGAAATGGGAACAAAAACATTGAAAATGGCAAAAAATCGCAAAATTTCCGACCGCTTGCATGG